>NW_017731564.1:1538632-1598481 GCF_001890085.2 Hipposideros armiger | reverse complement strand
TTCTGCTGCTGTGGTCCCCAGCTTTGTGTCTGCAGCCGACCCTTCCTGTCATCAAATAAGTGTATCAGACGTTCCTTTTCTAAAATGTCTTTAAGTTTCCCTTCCCCTCACATCCCTCAGCATTTGTCCACACATCTACTTTCCATCTTTGAGGGCCTCCATTTTCATCACCAGCACAGTCACTCAGGCCCACATCATCTCAACAGAATCCTCACCGGGTGACCCCTCAACTGTTCTCCCTGCACCCACAACTGCCTCCTGTGTTAGCTCAGACTTATGTAATGAAGGACCACACGCTGGGGAGCTTCTAAACAACAGAAATGTACCTCTCAGTTCTGGAGGCTGAGAGTTCAAGGTCAGGGTGCCAGCATGGCTGGGTTCTGACAAGGACATCTTCCAGGATGCAGACTGATGACTTTCCATCGTATCTTCACATGGTGGAAAGTTGCAACACTACTCTCTGGCCTCTTCTCCTAATGGCACTAATCCCATTCAAGAGGGCTCCACCCTTGTAACCTAATCATCTCCCAAAGGCCTCACACTCACCTCGAATGATCATCACAATGGAGATTAGGGTTTCAACATGATTTTTAAGAGGAACACAAATATTCAGTTCATTGCATTCCTCCTCCATTCTGTTTCCCAGAGTAACCTTCTAAAATTACCCAACATTCTAAGTCAAACCATGCCTAGGATGCCAGGTCCCTGGACCCAAGTTTCAAAGGGAATGCCATGACAGTAGGTCTTGCTCATACCCTTTCCCCAGCATCACCTTCACAGAGTTACCCACAATCAATAAAACAAATACCCAACTGCCCTGTGGGCAATAGCCATGCACACTCAATGGCTCTCACCACACCATTACCCGTCATCACCTGCAGCACACTTCATGGAACCCATCCTCCTCCAGTTCTCATCTTGCTCTACCTCTGGAGCATCCACTCCAAATTCTCCCCCATTGCCTCTTCTGGATCCCTTCAGTTATCCCCGTTCCTGTCCACCCACCATTTTCAATGGTCCCCTCAAACTCACATAATGGACTGCCACAAACTCTTCTCATTCAGCGTGAGTCTAAATTCCACACAAAGATCCCTTCAGCAAGTTTCAGCACAGTCACCGGAAATCGGTGCCAGCAGCAGTCTTCTTTCTATCGTATTTCAAGATGGAGGACTGTAGGGAGCTGCCTTTGCTAAGAAATCTCAGAAGCGAGGTGTTGCAAATGGTATTCTTGAGGGTGGGGTCCTTGATGTGTCACTGAAAGTCCGCTGAATTCCCACCATGGGTTTTTTAAAACCCTTACCTTGCACAGTTTTCAGGCACCTTTTGACACAACTGAGAGTCCTGAATTTTCAATGAAGAACAAGAGGGGGGGAGAAAGAGAGAGAGATTGGAGACACAACCCTCCCTAGAAGGAAGTTCTTCACACTTGATTCAATTCTCCCTCTCAGAGTATGGTGAGAACCATCCAACACTTCCCCTGGGATCCCATAGCTCCACAGCCAGATTTCATGAATATTGCTCAAGAAAACAGGAATATTGTCTTCACCCTTAGAGAGAAAGAAGGGGGGCAGGGGCAGGCAGAGAAAGAGAAGGAGGCAAAGAGGGAGGGAAGGTGGTTGGTTTTTCCAGGCCTCACTTTAACCTTTTACCACAAGCTGTGGAAACATGGCATGGAGCTGCCTATTATATTGACTTCTAGAATTAGTTTAGCCATATGAAACATTTTTTAAAACATTTTAAATCATATTATTCATTTTCCTGAACACACGTTAAAGAAGCTAGGCAAATCTCCTTTCAGAAAGCTGAATCAAAAAGTGGTTAATGAAACACTCATCAATAGTTCCCACTGAAAACATGCATTTCATCTGCCTTTTTTTTTCTTTTATCCCATGGCCAAGAAACCAAAAAGCAGTAGAAACTTGTACAAATGCTGGCATCAGAAGACAGATGAACACTGTGGCCAAGACTTGTGAAATCTACATTCAAAATGTCTCTTGCAACAGGGCCTTCCTTTCTCCTTCCTGACCCCTGTTCAGGTCCTTGTTCACTCCACAGCACTGAAGCAATGACATCCTAACTAGGCAAACACCTCCTGCTTCTGGCTTGACTGCATAGACCTGGTAATCTTACAAAAGCACAGCTCTCGAGATGTTATACTTCTGCTCGAAAATCTCTCCTCATTCCTCATTTCCCACTGACTCTTGTACAAGCTCCTCATTGTGACTTTTAAACCTTCCACAATTAGGCTTCCACTGGCTTCCCTATCCTTATCTTCACTACCATCTCACACTGGCCTTGTGTCAGCCCGACACATTCCTAGCTGTCCCCAAGTACGTCCAAATGCTTTCTCCCTGCCATGACCTTACTCATTATTCCCACTGTCAAGGGTACCGTCTCTATCAAGCGCTTCCTGATAAAATCTGATCCATCCTTCAAGGTCTTTCTTTCTCAAGTGTCAGCACTTCCCTGAAGCATTTTCCTTAATCCTAACAGAAAGCTTGCTCTGAGCTTCTATTATGACATGTACTCATTACTGAAGTATTTCTCTAACTCTTTCCCTGCCCAATCCAGTGGTATACTTGCAGATGTTAACAACTGATTGAAAAAAAAAAGGCCTAATTTTATAGTGTTTGCCCATTTCCATGGTGTAAATATTCCCACCATGGTCAACTGCAAGCTACCAATCTGATACCACTGAACACAGAGTTGTGACAAGATGGACAGAAATAAACAATTACATAGTATTTCCACCATACAGATATAACAGATGTAAATAATTTCAAGAGCATAGACAATAAAATATAGTAAAACAATTAGAAATGAAGAAATTACCTTTGTTTTAATAAAATTTATTTAGTATAAGTTTACATAATTTAACTTATAACACTGATTGTGTTTAACAACCAGCTCTCAAACACTAAATATTGAACAATCAAAAATACCTAGGAATAAATTTAACCAAGGAGATAAAAGACCTGTACTCAGAAAACTGGAAGACACTGGAAAAAGACAGTGAAGAAGATACAAATAAATGGAAGCATATACCGTGCTCATGGATAGGAAGAACTAGCATTGTTACAGTATCCATACTACCCAAAGCAATCTAATAGATTCAATGCAATCCCTATCAAAATACCAATGACATTTTCACACAACTTGAACAAATATTCCTAAAATTTATATGGAAGCATAAAAGACCCCAAATACCTACAGCAGTCTTGAGAAGGAAGAACAAAGTTGGAGGTATCACACTACCAGATATCAAACTATACTACAAGATTATAGTAATCAAAACAGCATGGTATTGGCATTAAAACAGATACATAGATAGATATATGGAACAGAATAGAGAGCCCAGAAATAAACCCATGTTCATATGGTAAATTAGTCTATGACAAAAGAGGCAAGGTACAATGGGGTAAAGACAGCCTATTCAGGGCCAGCCCAGTGGCACATTAGTTAAGAGCTGCCTTGGGATGCCAGCGGGCCCCGGTTCGGATCCCACATATGAGGGCCAGTGACACTGCCCTCTAAAGCTAAGATGCTGAACAACAGCTCAACCTGGAGCTGGGCTGCCGTGAGTCCCCGGCGATGGTGTAGGCTGCAGCCCCTGTGGCAGTGGGTTGCCATGGGCTACCGTGTGTAGCAGCAGCCAGTGTGAGCGGCCAGCAGCCGCAGTGAGTGGCCGTCCAGAAGCCGGCAACTGATCTGCCTCGCCCGGGAAGAGTGCAATGATGGTGCCAACTTGGGCCAGTGAAGCAACGTCCTCCACAACTAGACTGAAGAACAAAAGGACAGCAACTTGTCTGTTCCCGTTCCCCAATTCCCCAGCACTGTTCCCCTCCCCCAATTCCCCAATAAAAATCTTTTTTAAAAAAGACAGCCTATTCAATAAATGGTGCTGGGAAAACTAGAAAGATACAGGCAAAAAATGAAACTGGACCACCTCCTTACTCCATATACAAGAATAAATTCAAAATGGATTACAGACTTAAACAGAAGACCGGAGACCATAAGACTGCTGGAAGAAAACATATGCAGTGAACTCTTTGACATTACTGTTAGTAATATTTTTTCTTATCTCTCTCCTCAACCAAGGGAAACAAAGGAAAAAATAAACAAATGGGTCTCCTTCAAACTAAAAAGATTTTGCACAGCAAAGGATACCATCAACAAAACAAAAAGACAACCTACTGAATGGGAGAAGATATTCACCAGTGATACATCCGATACGGGGTTCATATCCAAAATGTATAAAGAACTGATAAACTCAACAACAAAAAACCAAACAATCCAATGAAAAAAATGGGTGGAGGGGGCCTGAACACACATTTTTCCAAAGAGGACATACAGATGGCCAATAGACATATGAAAAGATGCTCAACACCACTAATCATCAGAGAAATGCAACTAAAAACCACAGTGAGATATCACCTCATATCTGTTAGAATGCTATCATCAATAAATCAACAAAAAACAACTGCTGGCCAGGATATGGGGAAAGGGGAACCCTCTTGCACTGTTGGTGGGACTGCAGACTGGTGCAGCCACTATGGTAAACAGTTTGGAGGTTCCTCAAAAAATTAAAAATAGAACTACCTTATAACCCAGCAATTCCATTTCTGGGTATTTATCTGAAGAAATGCAAAACACTAATTCGAAAAGATACATGCACGCCTGTGTTCACCGCAGCATTACTTACAATAGCCAAGGTATGGAAGCAACTTAAGTGTCCATCAATAGATGATTGGATAAAGAAGAGGTGGTATATATACACAATGGAATATTACTCAGCCCTAAAAAATAATGAACTCTTACCATTTGTGACAGCATAGATGGACCTAGAGGGTATTAGGCTAAGTGAAATGAGTCCGAGAAAGACAAATACTAAATGATTTCACTTATATGTGGAATCTAATGAACAAAATAAATGAACAAAAAAAACCAGAAACAGATTCATAGATGCAGAGAGCAAACTGACAGTGGCCAGAGGGGAGGGGGGTTTGTGGGCTGGTTGAAAAAAGTAAAGGGATTAAGAAGGACAAATTGGTAATTACAAAATAGTCACGGGGATGTAAAGTACAGCATAGGGAATATAGTCAATAATAAGGTAATAACCACGTATAGTGCCAAAGTGGGTACTAGACTAATGGGGGGATGACTGCATAAATTATATAAATGTCTAACCACTATGCTGCACACCTGAAACTAATATAAAATAATATTGAAGGTCAACTGTAACTGGAAAAAGAAGTAAATATTTTTTTTAATTTAATGATCAGCTCTTGCGAGCTGGTTCAAACCAGTTCCAGCACACCAGTGCCCCCACTCTCCACATGGCTATGTAAGCTGGTTAAAGGAAGATGTCATGACTTTAATCATTGCTGTGCACCCAGCTCAGTTCTCTGCACAAGATAGGTTCTGGATAAAATCTTAGAATACTACAAGCCATACATGTGCAAGCTAACCCCAATAGGACCCCTGAATCCATATCCGTGAGTAAAGCTCTAATAGGAGCTGTCCATGAAGACTGAGAATGCCAAGGTCCTGTTATTGATATTGCTGTGCAAAGACCCACAGTAAATTCAGTGCCAGGAGAACAGAGTGCCAGTTGGTCTTGGAGGCCTGGTCTTATTGCCTCGGGGATTCTTTGGGTTATTTTTGTCTCATTTGTTGGAATGTCCCCAGGTCTGAGTCAAGGAACGAGGGAGGTAATGGATGAGGCCAGGTTGCCCGAGGAAACGGCCATGTGCTATTTCAAGGTACCAGCTGTTGCAGCAGGGGTGGGTCAAAGGGACAGAGGATGGTGTGACGCTCCACTGGTCACGTGGATGGGGAAACTGAACTCCAACAGTCCCACCTCTCCCTACATCAATAAAATGAGGCCGCAACATAAAGAAACATTACCTGATAGAGTTCAAGTTACTTTCAAACAGAGCAGCCATTTCCCCGCCATGTCTATTTTCCTCTTCCTGTAAGAAGGGCAGGCTAAACATCCAGGTTGAAATGCAAGGTATTTGAAGCCTTATGTAAGTTCTGTTGTGATTCAAATATCACACAGTCCCATTTTGTTGTTTGGTATTTTCATGGGATAAACTTGCTACTTTTCCCTATATAATGACAGGATTACTGGAAAATGTAAATGTGTTGGTCTCTGAATATAAAGTACATTAGAAATGATCAAAAGCCTCTAGGAATGTCTAAAGCCTAGACACAGGGTAGGCCAGGTAAGGGGTGGAGTGTAGGGTTCTGATTTATAAAACCTCCCTCAGATAATTCAGGTGCTCAGAAGGGTTTGCATACCTCAGGGCTTTAGGGGAGAAAGAGGTTACCCAAACGCACTGTTAGGGGAAGGGCAAACGTGCGGACGAGGAACCAGGGAGTGACTGCAAGGCCCCAGCTAATGCAGGACACTGTGATGTCACCGTGGCCTGTATCCATAGAGGGCTTGAGGCTTTCTAACCATCTTCAGTGGCCTGAGCGAGTGTGGGAGCAAAGGGGCTTTTTGATTAGACTTATCCAGAGTTTTACATGGTAGATGCCACAAAATAATAAAAAGAATTAGACCTGTGCCGATAGGCAAAAAGATTATTGGAGTGCTGGGCAATTTTTGGATAGGAAAGGCAGGAAGCCAGGAGGAGAACTACCTGGACCAGAGGTCAAGTTGAGATCAAAAAGCAGAAAGAGATCCACATACCCAAGTCACCCAAAACTTACTTAAATGTTTTCCAATTATTGAATCAATTAGGTTTCTTAATTAAATGAATTAAAATTTAAAATGCAATTCCTTAAGTGCGCTTGCCAGCTACGGTAC
The DNA here is from genome assembly GCF_001890085.2 of Hipposideros armiger. NCBI lineage: Eukaryota > Metazoa > Chordata > Mammalia > Chiroptera > Hipposideridae > Hipposideros > Hipposideros armiger. The sequence continues at coordinate 1,591,667 of NW_017731564.1, read as the reverse complement.
ATTCCAAGTCAGATCAAGTATTTCCAATGAAAATTTAGTGTCGAATTGAGACATGCTCTAAGTATAAAATACACCCTGAACTTGGAGGATTTTTGTATGAAGAATGTAAAATCTCTCCATACTTCTGTAAACTGATTACAGGTTGAAGTGATATTTTGGATATACTATTTTAAATGCTATTAAAAGTTTTTATAAAGCAGGACTAGAGAAGCAAGGACACGAGCAAACAAAAAGGGTCATTGCTATGGCCGGAGAATGAGATACTGGAGTTTCCAATCTCAAGGGGGATATTGACAATGAAGACGAAGAGCTCTGATGTAGAGCTCATTAGGATGCAAAGGGCCAGAAAACTGTGAGAACAGGTGCTGGGTGGGCTGCTGCACGAACACTGAAACCAGCCAGGACACAGCAGTCCTTAGAGTGGAAAAGGCCCGGGCAGGTGAGAAGTTGCAACGACATGACCAGGAGACAACAGAGGACTGCAGGGACAGGTGCTTCAGCACTAATGTGAAGGCATCCTCCACAAAGGTTGGGTCAGAGGAGGTGCACCAAGCTGATAACGACTTCCAAACATACACGGCCTGACAACGAAGTTCGCAAACTCATCCTAGAAAATATGCTACACGCCTCATTGATGAATATCACTATGTTCACCTTTGAAGGACTCCCCTTGGGAAGCTATGCACTGAGGCCAGCACCTAGTCCATCTTGCAAAGCAATTTTGGAACTTTTTCTGGAATGGCCATCAGAGCTGTTGTATTATCCTAGATGTCCTGAATGTCATCAAAATGTCTTCCTTTCAATATTTCCTTTATCTTTGGGTAAAGAAAGAAGTCATTGGGGGCCAGATCAGGGGAGTAGGGAGGGTGTTTCAATACAGTTATTTGTTTACTGGCTAAAAACTCCCTCACAGACAGAGCCGTGTGAGCTGGTGCATTGTCGTGATGCAAGAGCCATGACTTGTTCGCGAAAAGTTCAGGACGTCTAACTTTTTCATGCAGCCTTTTCAGCACGTCCAAATAGTCAACTTGGTTCACTGTTTGTCCAGTTGGTACAAATTCATAATGAATAATCCCTCTGATATCAAAAGGTTAGCATCATTGTTGCAACAAGCTTGTGAACTTAATTGTCAGACTTTCATATGTGCGTGGCCTAATCCCTAGAATTTGTGAATGTTGCCTTATTTATAAAAAGAGATTTTGCAAATGTGATTAAGGATTTTGAACTGAGGAGAGTATCCTGGAATATCTGGGCAGGACTTAACTGCCATCCCAAGTGTCCTCATAAGAGAGGGGCAGAGGGAGACAGAGACACAAAAGAAGAGGAGGAGGCAACATGCTAACGGAGGCAGAGATGGGCGTGATGTGGCCATAAGCCAAGCTGTGCCAGCAGCCAGCAGAAGCCGGAAGAGGCAAGGAACAGATTCTGCCCTAGAACCTCCAGAGGGAGCACAGACCATCCAACAACTGGATTTCAGCCCAGTGAGACTTATTTCCTACGCCTGACCTCCCAATCTGGGAGAGAATACATTTCTGTTGTTCTAAGCCCCTAAGTTGGTGGCATTTTGTTAGGGCAGCCACAGGGAGCAAGAGTCATTGGGGAGCTGAGGAAAGAGCTTCTTGCCCTGAAGCCAGGCTTCAGGTGAGGCAGGAGAACATGCCATGAAGAGCTGATTTCTATAACAAAAACAATTAAACTCAGGACACTGTGCCTACCCCTCCACCTCACTGGGAACAACCTGTTCTAGGCCTTTCTCCTAGCTTCCGGTGGTTGCTGGAAATCCTTGGCCTTCTGTGGTTGGTAGATGTGTGACTCCAATCTGCCTCCATCTTTACGTGGCCTTTTTCTCTGTGTCCTCTCCCCTTCTTATAAGAACAACAGTCACTGGATGTAGGATCCATCCTAAATCTAGGATGATTTCATCTCAAGAGCCTAAACTAATTGCATCTGCAAAAACACTATTTCCAAGTCAGGTGGCATTTTGAGGGGAACTGCTGGATGAAGGACACAAAGCACTTACTCTGTGCCAGGTATGTTTCTAAGCATTTTACTTGTATGAAGTCATTTGGTCCCCGCAACTTCCCTATGAGGTAGATATTATTCTAATTGTTCCCATTTTACAGATGAAGAAACTGAGGCCCACAGAGGTTAAGTAAGTTGCCTAAGATCACACAGAGTCAATTCCAGCACTGAATTGAATGAAACCCAGACAGTCTGGATCCAAAGGTCATATTCTAAACCACTACAGTCATCTGTTATGAATGACTATTCAAAACGTCAACTCGATTTCTGTTTCTCATGCCTTACGCTTCTTGGCAGAAAACCGGACTCAGCCAAGACTACTTACACTCACACTTCTGATCAGGCAGAGCGTAATCCTTAAACTATTCATTTGTTTGCTGGGGTACAAACAGAAACAATCATTCTCTCTGGATCAGTTCGGTGCTGCCTGTTTATTGAGCACCTACTATGTGCCAGGCAATGGACTAGGTACTGAAGACATAACAAAGTACAAGGCAGACAAAAACCCCTATCCTATTTCAGTGCTAACGAGGGAAACTCACCCACCAAACTAACCCAGGAATCGTCCAGATAGTTTAATGATTATGAGTCTGCAAAGAACTCGGAAGGAATACGGAGTATGGGCTTTCTGGCAGCAGACAGAAGGGAGGCCCAGCCCCATCTGAGGGGTCAGGGGAGATGTCTTTGAAAGGGTCATTTAAACCAAGACTTGAAGGATCCCTGGAAGACAGGAAAAGCCTTCCGGGCAGAGGAAACCACAGCTCTGAAGCTGCGAATTTAAAAAGAACAGACTGGCATGGCCGGGTGGTTCAGTTGGTTAGAGCACGAGCTCTGAGCAACAGGGTTGCTGGTTCGACTCCCACATAGGATGGTGGGCTGCGCACCCCGCAACTGGATTGAGATGGGCGACTGGACTTGAAGCTGAGCTGCACCCTCCACAACTATGACTGAAGGACAACAACTTGACTTGGAGCTGAAGGGTCCTGGGAAAAACACACTGTTCCCCAATAAAGTTAAAAAAATGAACAGACTGCATTCAAGGATACTAAATTCTGGAGCGGTTGCAGAGGGAGCAAGGATGGAATCAGAGTGATGGAAACAGGCTGCTCAGGCCCAGAGGACAGAATCCCTCCCTCCAAAGGGCACTCTGAGTCTCGGTTGCCTCATCTACTGGGTCGTTGGGAAAGTCATGACGTATTTTTCTATGCTTTCAATGCAAAATGCAGCATGACTTTCCTGACGACCCAATAGAAAACCAGACCTAATGACAGCAACCCGAAACAGTACTTAGGAAGATACTGATCTAGCATGCAGTGAAAATGCCTCGCATGGCACCAAGTATAGGGAAGGTACTAAATAAATATGACCTGAGTCTGAATCCATTCAGAATCTCTCTTGAACCCTCACCTAAAGAAATACAATAAACTTAATTCCTCAACTCTCTTCTTCTTGAGAGCTTGATGCAACTCACATGCATAACCCAAATCACGAAAAGCACTGAACAGATTATATGAATTGTCATGTTTCCATGATATCACACAAGGTCATCTTAATGAAACGATGAAACCTGCACACACCTAAATTTCAACAATTCTTGGCCTTGCCTCATTCAGAAGCATGTTTTCTAGAAACTGCACAACTTATGACATCAGTCACATTAAAATCATCAATCCCTATTAATAATTATTGCATAATCGCCATAATTATTATATTAAGGGCAGACTCAATCTCAAGATAGAAAAAGTGAACCTACTCCATGTTTGATTTTTTTTATAGCATACATACATTTAAATTTCACCATAGGCACTTTTTAGCATAACACATACAGTATACTTTTGCATTTCAATAAGTCCATTTTCCCCCTACACATAACACTTGGTAATTCAGAGATATGTATTTTAGCGATTCCCAACTGCTACTTCCTCAAGTTGGCTCATGGTTACTATTTTTTTTTCTTTCTTTCTTTCTTTCTTTTTTTTTTTTAGTTAAGTGAAAACTACAAGCTCTCTGGGAGCAAAAATAAACTTCATTGTCTTTGAGAAAAAGGAATTTCTTCTGTTTCCCTCCCCTTCTCACAAAATCTTATCACATGTGGAAACGTCAGCCATATTTGTCTGTAATAAACCATATGAACAATTTCAGTGAAAACTGTCATATGTACCATATCAGTGAGGCATCAATTTACACATCCTATTTTTTCCTAGAGCATGGGCAAAGGCTCATTACAAATACCAGCTCTGCTGCCAAACAGATCTGGATTCAAATTCTGGCTTTACAACCTACAAGCTCTGAGGCAAAGTGATGTTATGTGACTTCCAAGACTAGGTCATGAAAGGCCACTCAGCTTTGCTCTATGGATTGGAGCAGTCACATTCGGAGCTCTGAGTTGCCATGTACAAAATCTGCCTGCCAGATAGGAAAACAATGGCATCATGAAGTCTCCAGAGACCAGTCCATACACCAGCCAGAGGCCACTAAGTGACATCGGTTGATGTCACCAGGAGCAAAAGAATCACTTTAATTCTTGGCCCACAGAATCTGTGAGCCTGATAAAATGGTTGTTGTTTTAAGCCACTAAGTTTTGGGGCTATTTAGTATGCAGCAAAAATAACAGAAACGAGAACCAACCCACATAAGCAACATCTTGCTGGGCCAACAAGCCCATAGAAAGATGCTTGAATACAAGTCAAGGGGATAGTAGTAATAAAAGGAACAGCCACAACCATGGGCCCATATATACGACTTACTCTGGGCAGGGTACTGTTCCTAGTGATTTATGTCTCTGAACTCATTTAATGCTCCCAACAGGTAGATGCTGTCATTATCCCCACTTCACAGAGGACACTGAAGCACAGAGATGGTAAGTGACTTGCCCATCACACTACACCAGCTCACTCATGTCAAGTATGAACAAGAAACGTACCGATGTGTCTGAACTTCCTAAAAACAGCAGTGTGCTGGGAGGAAAGCCTCCACAATGGCTACGGAACTGGCTTCCTGGTCCTGACCACCAAGTCCATCTGCAACGGTGCTCCCGACAGCTCAGCCACAGGCTCTTCTGCCTGTCAGTCTCCAAGCTTAGAGGGTGCTTACTCGAGTTCCTGCAATTCAGAAAGACCATTTTCCTTTAGAAGACTCCAACCATGTCCTGGCATTCAGTGACAACTCAGACGTCACAGAATCCACTGTTAATGTTACTCTGAGCTAGGCTTTATCAGTGCCGTCCTAGCTGGTGTAGGAGAAGCTAATAGAACTAATAATAGTTAATGCCTACTCAGCTAGGCAAGTCTTATGTTCAGCACTTTACATGTAATATTCCCTTCAATCCGCACAGTAATAGTGACCTATGATGGAGCCACTATTGCTTTCACTGCCATTCTACAGAAAAGGAAACTGAGATTCATGGAGATTAACTGACTTGCCCAAGGTCACACAGTGATTAAGTGGGGTAGTCAGGATTTCAACCCACGTGAGTGTCACTCTAAAGCCAGTATGCTCAACGGGATCAGTGAGACTCAATGCACTGCCTTTCTGATCAAAGAGAGACTCGTAACCTAGTGGTGAAACCTGGCACAGGCTCTCTCACCACCCTTCCTGGATCGAATCCTAGCCCCACCCCTTCTGCTCCCAATGGTTCACCTCCTTTCCCTGTAAAATGAAGTTAATGGAAACACTTCCACTCCTACGTGCATACCCAAGAGGAAGGAAAACAAAATCTACACGCAAATTTGTACAGGAAGGTATATGACGGCATTATTGACAACAGCCAAGAACTGGAAACAGCCCAAATGTCAATCAACAGGTGGATGGATAAACAAATTTATGTCTATCCGTACAATGGAATAATATTCAGACATAAAAGGAAAGAAGTACTGATCCATGCTACAATATGGATGAATTTCAGAAACATTATCCAGGGGAAGCCGGTTAGCTCAGTTGGTTAAAGCACAGTGCTCGTAACACCAAGGTTGCCGGTTCGATTCCCACATGGGCGAGTGAGCTGCGCCCTCCACAACTATAATAGATTGAAACAACTCTTGACTTGAAGCTGATAGGTCCTGGGAAAACACACTGTTCCCCAATTTTAAAAAAATGATAATAATAATAAAACACCCTAAGAAAAAGAAGCCAGGTACAAAAGGCCATGCATTATATGATTCCAAATATATGAAATATCCAGAAAAGGGAAATCTATAGAGACAGAAAATAGATTAGTAGCTTCTAGGGGCTGGGGAGAGAGAGAATAGAAACTGACTGATAATGGGTATGGGACTGTGTTTGAGGGTAATGAATTATTCTAAAATAGATTGTGGTAATTGGTGCACATACCTGTAAATATAATTTTTTAAAATTGAACTGTATTCTTTAAATGGGTGAGTTATATGGTATGTGAACTATACCTCAATAAATCTGTTTTTAAAAAATACTGTGTCACCACATGAGGTTGTTTGGCATAAATGAATTAAGTATTTGTTTTTAAAAGTTAGAAAGAAAGTACCAGAATAGACTTGAGATACTGGTTTTTGTTTGGGCACCATAAGAAATCATATTAATTTTTACTCTAATGTTACTGTGTTTTCCTGAAAATCATCAAGTCCCCTCTAACCTGTCATCTGAAATGTACAAGGAGAAGTGTCAGATTGCACAGGAGAAATAACACGAAAACAAAAGCAAACTACAGTCAATATTTTGGTGGAAAATACCAACTGCGATGGGAAAATACCTCATCCTGTTGGTGTTTCAGGAATTGAGTCATCACCGAGGAGATACTTTACGCATGTCTTCCTTCCTCTATGCCTGCCCCGCTCCCTCAAAGAGTTTAGCTACTTCCTCAACTAAATACTTACCCTGACAACTGCAAAGCGGGAGTCCACAGGTAGGGTAGTAGCGGTAGGTACAGCAACATATAACAGCAAACTTCCTAATGCCGGGTTCAAGGTGATGCACTAAAGGATCGCCCAGGGCCAACTGTTGATTGGCCGAAGGACAGCTGTAGCTGTGGGATAAAGAAGGCTGGCTTCGAGGCTGCCTCTGCTGACCACTGAACTTGTGCCTCATCATAGCTGCAAAAGACAACAGAGAGTGTAAGGGTACTCCAAGGAGCAGGGAACGAAACCACACTTCCCACCCTCCCCAATGCCTCATTGCACTTTAATTATGGAAATTAGATTGTGTTGCTTGCAGCTGTTCACAAGTTAGGATTCCTCGTCATTAACCTTGTATCCTAGTAGGAGCTTTCCTCAAATAACAGCAGCACATCTCAGAGAGCAGGGCTCTGACAATTTCCCCCTCCTTTGGTTTTGTATGGAGGAAGGAGAATTTAGAGAAGGGCTCCGTTCCAAAACTACAAGTCCAGCTCACAAACCCATCTGTAGTTTAACTGGATATTTTCAGTAGCAGGGTCATAATTCCCCACCGCAAATGCTTGGAGCCTAATGTTCCAGAAATCAAAATTCTTTGGATTTCAGAAAGGGGACCCATACATATCCTGGATATGATCTAACACCCCCATTAAGATCATGAGCAGCATCCTGTAATTAAGACAATAACTTTTCTAAGGTGAAGCAGATGAATACTCAGATGAAGTTGGATAAAGAAAGATTGTAAATAGCCTCACGGTCAGTTCAGGTCAACTTTTGACATCAAACCGCTTTGCTGGACACTTGCAAAAAATATTCAGTTTCCTGTTCGTATCGGATTTCAGAATTGTGAACCTGTACCTTCATGTACACATTACCAGTTGTGCATTCCTGGGCAATTTGCTAACCTGATTGAGCCTCATTTTCCTCATCTGTAAAATTGGATCAACAGTAGTTAGCTCATATGAAAAGAGTCGATACACATAAAGCTTTGAGCAGTGCCTGACATGTGGTAAGAGCTCAAGAAATCTTATCTCACCTAAGTGTCCATGACTGGATGAATGGTAAAAAATCTGTGTGTGTGTAATGGAACATTATTCAGGCATAAAAAATATGGAAATGCCTCCATTTGCAACAACATATATGGATCTATACAGCATTATGCTAAGTGAAATAAGTCAGAGAAAGACAAAGACCATATGATCTCACTTATATGTGGAATAAAAAAAAAACTCATACGAAAAGAGATCAGGCTTGTGGTTACCAGAGGTATGGGTGGGCTGTGAAGAGGGGGAATTGGAGGAGGGTGGTTAAAAGGTAGAAACTTGCCCTTATGAGGTGAACAAGTGCTGGGTATGTAATGTACTACATGATGACTATAGTTAATACTGCTGCATATAGAAAAGTTCAGAGAGTAAATCCTAAGAGTTCTCATTACAAGAACATTTTTTTTCTATTTCTTTGTATTGTATCTATATGAGATGATGGATGTTAACTAAACTTATTGTGGTAATAATTTCACAATATATGTAAGTCAAACATTTATGCTGTACACTTGAAACCCATACAGTGATGTATGTCAGTTACATCTCAATAAAACTGGGGAAAACATTATCTCCATTATGAATACCAACGGGATACACAGTTAACCAAGTTTAGTATTTGGAAGTGCTGAAAAGGCTGCGTGAAAAAGTTAGACGACCTGAACTTTTCACCAACAATTCATGGCTCCTGCATCACGACAATGTACCAGCTCACACGGCACTGACTGCAAGGGAGTTTTTAGCCAGTAAACGAATCACTGTATTTAAATACCCTCCCTACTCACCTGATCTGGCCCCCAATGACTTCTTTTTTACCCGAAGATAAAGGAAATATTGAAAGGAAGACATTTGGATGACATACAGGACATCAAGGGGAATACGACGACAGCTCTGATGGCCATTCCAGAAAGAGTTCCAAAATTGGTTTGAAGGGTGGACTAGGCGCTGGCATCAATGCATAGCTTCCCAAGGGGAGTACTTCGAAGGTGACCATAGTGATATTCAGCAATGACGTATGGAGCACTTTTTCTAGGATGAGTTTGCGGACTTAATTGTCTGACCTCGTAGATATGAGGTGCCTGGGAGTCAAGGGGTTAGAAATCACACAGTCAGCTAGTACTAAAAGCTGTCCTGTGTTGAGTCCCCAAACATTCCCAGTACTCCACTAGGTACTTAACATGTGTTATCTTGGAGATCACGGCCACAGCCCTATAAGAACAGTATTGCTGCTATGACTTAGAGGGGTTAACTAATGTGCCCGAGAGCATGGGGTAGCTAAGGGATGGTAGCTCCAGGATTCACCCCCGCTCCCTCCAGCCCCTAGCCCATCCTATTTCTTCTACACTACACCTCTGGGGAGAGCTCTGAGATTCGACCACTTGGTCGACACCAAACGAGGGTGAATCTAACGGGGATAAACAGAATCACTCACAGTTGTCAGAATGCACACCTCACATGGAAGAACAAATGACCTACACCAATTCTCCTGGTTTTGAGAAATATTAAACGTAGTGGTGTGGGTGTGTGTATGTGCATGTGTGCGTGCGTGCGTGTGTGTGTGTGTGTGTGTGTGTGTGTGTGGTGTCTTTGGGGGTAGAGGGTTGGCAGGCTGATTATTCTTATGAAATTTCATTATGGTTTAATTATTTTTTTCATGAGATAAGCCCAAAGGCCTTTGTTTCAAATATTATTTCTAATTATTCATGGCTTATGAATGCAATCACAAATAAGGATGAGAAGGTAGGTTTATTATTTAATCAACTACATAAAAATGATGTACTATTCAAATTTAAAAGGAAAGAGAGTCATCTTATAATTAAAGCCCCAGTCAGATCATGGGGTCTCTTTGGCTATATCTAGTCTCCAGTTGCTTAAACTTGTGAAGAGTAGAAGTACCTAGCCGAGTCACAACCTGGCACTGTGACGGCAGATGCTGGGGTCTACTCAGGGGTTTCCAGGAGCCCTGCCCCTCACACGAGGGAACCCAGAGATCATATTAGGTCCAAACTCCTGTCTTTTGCAGCCAGCCCTCCTGAAGCTCAGCCAGCAGACCACACTTTGAATGATGAGGACTTCGCCACCCCATGAGGTAGCTTGTCCCTCAGGTGGACAGCCCAATGGGTCAGAAAGCATCACCTTGTGCTAAACCGAACAGCTGAAATCAAGTTTATCTGTAGCGTTCACCATTTTGCCCTAGCTTTACCCACTGCAACTGTAGACTCAGCCTACTCCCATCTGCCCTCGAATACAGGAACCCAGGGACTTCTTTTTTTCCATTTTTATATTTATAAGGAACCCAGGGACTTTAAATACACACATGCACATAGCCTCACTCCTCTTAACCTGGGTTTTTTTTTCCAGCTGCCTCTTACGTGACCTAATTTCCAGACCTTTTGCCACCCCTGCATCTACCCACTTCAGGACACTCTCTACAACACAGTGCGACTCCTACTTGACTGCATTATAGAAATCACCCTGAGAGCTTTGACAAATCATGATGCCCAGGTCAGACCCCATGCCAATTGGATCAGAGCCTCTGGGGATGGGCCCTAGGTGTCAGTATCTTAAATTGGTCTAGCTGATTCCAATGCACGGTCAATTTTGAGAACCAGGGCTCTACCCCCTGGCTACTCAAGAGTGGTCTGCAGGCCAGCAGCATTTGGGAGCTGATTTAGGAATGCAGGATCTCAGGCCCTGCCCCAGTCTTGCAGAATAAGAATCTGCACTTTGCAAGGTGTGCTGGGTTTCCCGTGCATGCTACAAAGCAAGAAGTCAGGCTACAAGGCACCTTCTACCCCAGCCCTATTTACAAATGGTTCTTTTAGATTTTATGCCCAGTTATCGCATTCTGAAATGAGACAAAGTGTCTTCTGACTCAAGGTTTGCCACAAAGTGTTGGGACTTCCTCTGGCCCCGCTCCCAATCTGTTTCAAGGTTGACTAAATCCTCTTTTCAGTCCTATACAGCTGGACCCCGGTTATCCAATTCTCCCGGGCCTGGCAAGCTTTATCTAGTGCACTGTTTCCTAACTCAGGTCCAATGACCGGTTGTCAGGGCTCTGCAGTTCCCTAAGAATGTTTTAAAGTGGGGGTGTTAATTTTGATCTGATCTACAAAATGTAAATCAGCTATACACCTTTCAGAAACCATCTGGATGACCCCTATAGCTGGGCACTTGCTATGTCTGCTCCCATGTTGGCATTTGTGTTTACAGTCATGCTGGTGACAATTAGAAATATTTTAAGTGTCTCGGACCCATGAGGAAATAACACAGAGCAGCCTAGGATTCAGAGCCAGGATTTCAATCGAGGTCTGTGACTCTGCAGCATGTGCTTTTTTTTTTTTTTCAGCCCATGATCTTACAGCACAGTGTCACACCAGACGCCATGCTGAAAGACTGCGATGCCATGTGGCCTTGGTCCTACAGGCACAGCATGTGCCCAAGACCCTGCAGCACAGCAGGCAGACCAACTCACATTGCAAACAGAGGTACCTACCAAGTCATTAAATTAATGGTACTTTAAATATGTAAAGATTAATTTCTTTTTAAATGATAGTCTCATATTTTAATGTTGTGTTTAGAGATATTAAATGCACTGTCTCCTCAACTGAACCAATGATTACCTAAAATCTAGCTCTCCTAAAAAAGAAAAATAATAAACAATTGGTACCCAAATGATGATCTGCTATGCTAAAAATAAATGAAGGATGAAAGGAAGGATAGAAAGAAGGGAGGAAGGGAAGAAGGAACTGGAATATAAAACTACTAAACTACACAACAATGTTAAATTTTAGCAAAATCATGTACCACATCACAGTTGAGATTATCAGCTCTTGATGCAGTTTCTCTCTTAAAATGCTTATAAAAAATAAACAAAGAATGGACTATTACAGTGATGGCTAGTCTATTGCCAAAATCATGGCGGACTTTCTACCAACTGCAACTGCAAAGCCATTGACACTGGACTGGACAGCACATTCCATGGCCCAGCAGGTGCTACACACCTGGATACAGAACGCACCCCTCTCCTATCACCCCATTGGTTCAGCTATGCCAGGTTCCCCTAGTGATAAAATGGGGTCATTGTCCCTCTACTCCATGGAGCAAATTTCTAATGTAGCCAAAATGCTGACCACCCCTCAGCCCACTCATATAGCTCTTCTTTATTCATTTAGAAATTGCAATTCCCAGGAAATGCCTGGACAAGAGGTGTACGTGTGAGTTGGGAGGTCCGGTGATAAATGCTAGTGGTGCCCTGCATCCTGGGGAGATTAGGCTTCACTAATATATTGCTCTAGTGTTGTTTTGTTTTGTTTTAATTATACGCTGGGATCCATTACTAAGAATGTGAAAATAATTTGGTCGTCACGTCTTCTTTTTAAAAAAAGAAAATGAGAAAAGAGGAAATCAGTACATCTCACAAAGTAAAAGTATGTTATGTAAAACTTGTGTTTGGGTGATTGTGTGTGTGTGTGTGTGTGTGTTCTATTAGGTTGCTGCAAAAGCAATTGCGGTTTTTGCATCGTTGAAATTTGCCTTTGATATTGGAATATATTCTTAAATGTGGTTATGCTATACATCATTTTAACACACATTTCTCGCCTTCTGTTTTCCTGCTAATGACATTACTTGCTGTTTATTTTGTATGTATTTTAACTATGGAAATGATGTTAGACAAAAAGCAAATTCGAGCGATTTTCTTGTTAGATCGCAATGTAAAAGTGTCTTTCATATGAACCCTGCTTTTGTCCACTAGCACGCTGTCACTTATTCCATCTCTATTTTATCTGAAAATTGGGTGAACGTGTCCATTCCACGTTGAGAGGATGGTATGATGATTACAAGAATGGACTCTGGAACCAGGCCACCATCTTGCTAGCCTTGTAACCCTGGGCCTTTTATGTTGCCTCTCAGTGCTTCTGTTGCCTTATCAGTGGTGATAATAATAGTGCTGACTCATAAAACTGTTGTAAAAATTAAATGAGTGGATACATGTAAAGCAATAGGAACCATGCTTAACTTGCACTAAGTGCTACTTGAGTATTAGCTATTATTAACCTAACTATGATTATTTACCCACGTCAAAGGAAAGCATGGCATAGATGGTGCAGCACTCCGTGATCGGCCACTTAGAGACCTCCCTCCACTTGCGCACTGATCCATTAATCATCACTTCGCATGTAGTGGCTCCAGCAGCCAGGAAGTCACTTAACTGTATTTCCATCCAGGATTCATTTCTCCATCTTCAAAATGCCACAAGAGGGCCGGCCGAGTGGCTCAGTTGGTTAAGAACTCACTCAAGAGTTTGAGCTCTGAGTAACAGCAGTTCCACTCCCGGCCCGAGCTGAGCAGCCGCTGAGCTGCCAACAGGTGGCAGGATGGCTCAGCTTAAAAAAAAATAAAATGCCACAAGAGACCCAGGCATCCCATTGTACTCACAGTAAACTCCAAGGCCCTCACCATAACTGAACAACACTACATGCCCACTACTCCCATCCTCTGCCTTCACTTCCCTCCTGGCTCAGTCAGCTCTCGTCATGTTGGCCTCCTTGTTTTCAAACACTCACCTTTGCCCTTGAAGACCTTTGCACTCACTGTTCCCTTTACCTGGGGTATTTTACCCAGACCGATAAAGGGCTTGCTCCCTCCCACCAGGTCTCTGCTCAGTCACCTTATTAGAGGGGCCTGCTCTGCTCATCCTTTGCTAAATAATATCCTCTGCCCCATCCCAGGCCTCACGGGCCCCTCCAGCTCCCAGCCCTTAAAATCAGCAGACATGCTATATTACTTATTTAGTTGCTTGTTTTCTCTTTTCCACTAGAATTTCAGCTCCAAGCAACATGGATCTGTGACTGTTCTGTCCACTACTCTCTCCCCAGTGCCTATTTGTTGAATGAATAAATAGCAAATGTTGCAGAAAGTCAGAGGTATTACATCTAGAGCATTGTCCTGACCTGAGTCCAGTAATAGACTTTTAAGACTCCCTTTAAATAGATGTGTAAGGCATTAAAAGTTTAGTTTAGCATGACTTGCACTCAGTGAACATAGAATTTTATACATAATAGAACAACACTTTGTCTTTTTGTGCAGCAAAGTATGTGAAGCCCTATGAAACACTCCTTTGCCACATTTGCAGATTTTGCTGCAGCCTTTGGCTCCATCAACCAGAAATGAGCTCCGGCCCAATGGCCTTGCCCCATCATCGATAGGCATCTCTTAGTTCTGCTTCAGCAGCTTCTCACTGGCGCCCCTGTTGAAATAAAGGTAGAAATTTCCAGGTCTTTGACCAAGGGGTGAAGCAAGGGCATCTTAGTCTCTCTTCTATTCAACCCTCACCTTAATTACATACTTAATCTTGAAATCAGATTATAGGGTATTTCATTACCTCCATACACTTTCAAAATCACCGTAGTGTGCAAGTACGAAACTTGATGTGTTAGGCCTCCTTTGATTATTCAGTTTATTTACTATTGTGGCTATTCCCGATGACTTTTCTACTGCTTATGTGTATGTTCCTCCTATGTTCTATCATTTGAAAAAAGTGAGGTAGTTCCGGGTCCTGTCTACCCTGCCAAGGTGGCAGCAGTGTTGCAATTTCTTCCTTGAGGACAGGATCTGAGAATAACCCCAAACGGATACAGCTAATGATCCTTGTTTACATTTTTAATACCTAAGTCAATAAAATACAGAATAAACAGTCATGAAACTTTTTGCTTCTTAATATTGTATAAAATAGTATGGCATACACTTTATTTACTCTGTAAGATCCAAGATCCAATCTAATACCAAATGGTCAAAAGCTGCCTTGCCCAGTATTTTTTCCTTCCTCTCATAAGTTGCCTTGAGTCCTCTATAAAATGAGGTGTGGTGCAATTATATATTTAAATGTTAACTTAGGAAATTATATATATATATATATATATATATATATATATCCAAATGGTATGATTCACTTAAAGAATCATTAAATATTAATTATCCAAAAAGAAAATTGATCATGAGGGGGGCAAACTGGCAATTTGATGGACTCTATATTATCAGTCAATTGATTGGTACTGGGTATTTAAATAGCTAGATATTTATTTTAACTAAGCACTTTCTGGGAAATGACATATTAAGATATTAAAGGCCAATCACTAAAGCCATAGGAGCCAGACTGAAACTCTCCTGCACCAAAGGGGGCCACTTAATCGATCTTCCTCTAAAACTCTTCCGTAGTGTAATTCAATGATCCAAATTCTATCTGAACAGAGGAATGGGGCTGGGACAATAAACAGAGTGCAAACCTAGAAACATTCCAAAACAGTCTCGTGCAAACATTTGTATTAACCACCACCACCACCACCACCACCTTGGAAGCACTAATTCAGTTATTTTGGATTCACATCAGAATCTGTAGCTGTGAGACCATAATAAAACACCTACAGAAATTGCCATTTACCCTTGAGAACTAGGTCTCAAAGTATTTTGGCTTCAGCCTTGCAATAGGAATAAGAAATTTTATCATTAATTTGTGTTTTGTCAATGCTAGTATATTATCTTTCTGTTTTACGTTTCGTTCTTCTGTTTTTTTTCTTATTTTTTTTAAAAATAGAGCTAACATACAATAGTGCATTGGTTTCAGTTGTACCCCAGATATTTTACATTTATATACCTTTGACTTGCAGAGTCAAAATAGGCTCTCGTCTGTTAGTTGAATCAATTTATTGACTCTCTACAACGCGCAAAACAGTGACCCAGGCACCTGGGATACAAAATGAATACAACATGGTCCCCATCCTCTAAGAGATCACAACCAGTTGGGGTGGGGAGAGGTAGAGAAACAAATAAGTAGAATTTCAATTAGTCTACAGTATGATCATTGCTAAAACAAAGGTTGAGCAATATGCTTGGGGGAGTCCCAGAAGACGAGGACCTGAATGAATTAATGCTGGGCACAGAAGGAGGAAAAGGCACGTGGGGAGGAGCAGTAGGAACAAATTCAGAGGCATGTAAACCCATGGAGTAGAATGCAAAAGGGAAATGGTCAGGAGTGGAACGCGAAAGTGGGCTGGGACCAGGTCTCTAAGGACCATCATTGTCATGCAAAGCAATTGGGACTTTACCACAGAGATCTTGAGGAGACACTAAAGAGTTTATATAGGAATCTCATAAGATTATGTCAGAAGGTAACAGAATATACATGTTTGGAGGCAGAGAGGCTGTTAAGAAAATTTACGAGACGAGACTCAGAGATCCTCAAACTAATGTAGAAAGCAGGTAGTTTTTAAAAACATGCCTACAGGCTAACCCATCCCAGATCATTTGAAACCAGTATCTGGAAGTGATCTCAGACACTAGGATAGTTTCAAAGTTCCCCCAGATGGTTCTAACGAACAGCAAGAGTTGCAATCTCCTGGAAGTCCACCAACAAGGAATGAAAGGTGCCTATAGTAGGTAAAGCAGTGATGATGGTGATGGAGAAGAAAGGAGCAAAGGAGGGTGGCAACAGATGAAAGAGACATTTCTAATGTAGAAGTTAAAAGGCTCTGGCTGAATGATGGGAGAGGTGAGGGAGAGTACAGAGATAAGTTAGAATATGGATGGATGATGGCGGCTCTCACTGCCGAAATAGAGAACTGAAGAAGAGAAACAGGTTTTGAGAACAATAACAAGACCGAGCTCAAAGCATATGAAACATGACGTCCTCATAAGCCATCTAAGTGAGTGTCCAATGGACAACTGGATGTATGGAGCTGGAAGTGGAGGCAAAGAGAATCTATGTGAATGGTCTTTAATCAGATACTCTGTTTGCTGGGCTGGCTCTCTTGGAGGTATAATTCTTCCAGATTAAGATTCAGACTGAACACACATTGAATGAATACTGAACGATTTTCATTCCAGAACGATTTTCATTCCACATATCATTTCCCAGGAGGCTGTGGAATAATGACAAAGAATAACTTGGGGGGAAAAAAAAGAATAACTTGGGAAAACTATATTTCGGAGACGAAGCTCACAGTACCATTATTAACATTGGGTACTCATTAGAATCACCTAATTAAAAAAATATATTTATATGCCCAAACCACATGCCAGGCCAATTAAGTCAGAATGCCCTAAACAAATTCATAGAAAAGGACAACAGATTGGTTACCAGAGGGGAAGAAGGTGGGTGGAGGGCAAAATGGGTAAAGGGGGTCATCAAATGCATGGTGATGGATGGAAACTAGACTTTGGTGGAGAGCATGCTATATTGTATACAGAGGTCGAATTGTAATGTTATACACCTGAAATTTATATGTTATAAACCAATGTTACCTCAATAAAAAAAATAGGTTAGTTACTATATATATATATATATATATATATATATATATATATATACACACACACACACACACACACACACACATGATCCCAGGTAGTAACACCCAGGCAACAGTATTTTCTTCAGCTCCCCTGTTGGTTCAAATGAGCAGCCAAGGTGGAGGACCACTGCTTTACAGAATGCTATTTCCAAAGCTTACTCACTTCCATGATTAAAGGCAGAGCCAGCCAGAATCTCATAGGCTGGGAAACCTTTGCATGTGGGTGCAGCCCACGGTTGTGCACAAAGGGATCTGTTTATGAAAATCACCCCAACATTTGAGGGCTAATTTCAACCACTTGCTAAATTTTGCAGACGCATATCTCAAGTGTCTATTTGTATTAGATTCTTCAATTACCAAAGCATAAACTATGGTAGACCCTCATTAAGGCAGCAGAGGGTGTGATTCCTTTTATGGAACAATGCTAGAATGCTGCCAGCTCTTACACCCAGAGATTCACTGTAACTTAGTTCTGTTGTGATCTTTATAATTTCTTCTTAATGTCACATGGTATCTACCCTTTGCTCTATAAGTCTTGCAAAGGCCTTTGGCCAAAAGCAATAAAATTCTGACCTGAAGACATATAATAAGGGATAGTTTGCTGTTCTTTCTCCAGCAACCTAATAAAATCCGTAGCACTGTGAGCAAAAGTCTTTATACGCTTTTTATGATGCCAAATCAGTGGCATTTCCCCAGGTTGATGGCAGTGGTTTTTAAAACCTAGAAAAGCAACCAATGACAAGGAATTTTCCTCTCTGTGCATTTTTCCTTAGAACTGGACTGTGCCTAGGTGCTCTTAAGTCTGCAAAAGAAGGGTATCCCCGACACACTCTCTCTCAGCCTTCTCCAAGCCATTCATTCAATTCATAGCCATTAAGCCAGTAATGCCGAGTCCCAAGGGCACCTGACACATTACAATTAGTACTGGCTAAGCCTTCTTACAAGAGGGCTAGAGTACAAATCGCCTTTTGAGATAATCAGGTCTAACCTTGTCCTTATACACATGTCCAAATGAAGTTTAGAGAGGTGCAAGGCCTTGACCAATGTCA
This sequence comes from Hipposideros armiger, assembly GCF_001890085.2. Classification (NCBI taxonomy): domain Eukaryota; kingdom Metazoa; phylum Chordata; class Mammalia; order Chiroptera; family Hipposideridae; genus Hipposideros; species Hipposideros armiger. The sequence continues at coordinate 1,573,344 of NW_017731564.1, read as the reverse complement.
CACAGGATTCGAACCCAGCCCTCCTGATGCGTCTTCACCCCTCTTCTTTATATTTGGCTCTAGGTGAATCCCAGACATCCAGAAAGACACTGAGGCCTAGCTTTCAACAGGAATTCATCTGGAAATCTCTTCCATCACTGCTGAATATGAAACAAAGTATCCTGGGACAGACCTCAGACTTCCAGCCGATATTCTAGTGCTCTCCCTTTAAAGCTACAGTGACCTCACCTCCACTAGACAGAAACTCAGCCCTCAAAATGTGAAGTGCCCCACTTCCCAGGTGGTCCAAAGCTGATGCTCAGGCACACTCTGCTGTCCTTGTACGTAATAGCCTGGAGCCACCAGCAGAGTGGAAGGAGCTGGGAACGCTACACACAAGTTGCTTGATCTTGGGTAAGTCATACTACCTGTCAGAGCTTCAGTTTTCCCATCTGGAAAATGGAGAGAATAAAAGCACCAGTCACGTAGGATTGGAGGGTCACACGAGAGCAGTGGTGTTCACCTGGGAATGAATTTGCTCCCTGTGCCAGGGGACATTCAGCAATGTCTGGAGACATTTTTGGTTGTTATGACTGGGCAGGGGGTACTACTGGCATCTAGTAGGTGGAGGCCAGGAATGCTACTAAATATCCTATAAGGCACAGCACAGCCCCTCACAACAGAGTTGCCCAACCCCAGGTGTCAACAGACCGGAAGGTGAGAAGTCCTGCACTCCGTCCAAGGAGATGTGTGCACAGCACTGAGATCAGCCATTAAACATGGTAAGGATTCAATAAAGAATCGTCCCTTAGGGCCAGCCGAGCAGCTCAGTTGGTTAAGAGCTCGCTCAAGAGTGTGAGTTCTGAGCAACAGTGGTTCGAGTCCCGGCCTGATCTGAGCTGCTGCTGAGCTGCCAACAGGTAGCAGGATGGCTCAGATAAAAAAAAAAAAAAGAATAGCCCCTTTTCCTTCGTAAACACAGATGAGCTCTTGGTGTTTGGAGGGTTTGTTTACAGAAACCAAACTTCCAGTTTGCTCTGCAGGAATTCTGTTTCTCAACCTGCACCAGTGAACATTCAAGTGGGCTTCACAAGCAAGGATTGTATGGTACACTGATCAAATATGTGTCCTGAAAAGCCATTTTGCCCCCAAACAGAACCCAATTCCTGGGCAAAAGAATGCCTCTGCTGGTTTACAATCAGGTGATTTCTCTGCTTTGACACCTACTTTCTCTGGATAGACATGGTTTTTACTCCAGAGTTAGGCAGAAACCTCCGAAAACCTGGGTTCTAAAAGAAAAAAAAAGCACCCAGAAGCTAGTGGAAGATAGGCTGAGGAAATCTTTCTCTACATAAAACACTTGAAGACAGACTCCAGTTTCCCCATGTGATGTCTTTGTCCCCCCATCTCAATGAAATACTGCAGTTGAAGCTAGAATCTTCTGTTCAATTTCTCTTGAGTCACTTCATATCAATTTTTTATTCATATTTTTGAGGTGTGCGCATGTGTGCGCGCGTGCGTACACACACGCGCACGCGTGCACACCCACCCCCCAAAAGCAACAGGTCTTAACAGATGCCGTGTGAAGCCTATTGTTTAGAACTGGCAAACAGTGTTCATCTTCACTTTCCACAACAGTAGGGAATTTTTCCAGGTATGTGGGAGGCAAGCTGCTTGGGGCCATTCTAATGCTTGTTCCCAGCATGGTCTCCTTCATTAAATAATCTTTTAATGCAACATTAATAGCAATTACTAGATTACAGTTCAAAATATTTGATAACAGCCCACTATGGAGCTGAAATGTTACTGTTCTTTTCTCTAAAGGCGTCAGTGGGAAGCAGGCCTCCTGCACACTGCCACCAGTGCCATATCCAGATGCAGAGAGATGCAAACCGTTCGCTATTCCTCCTGCAAAAACAGATTGCTTCAGCTCGAGGAAGGCTAATATATGGGTAGGGCAATAGCCAAACCAGCATAGCTGTTTCAAGAAAACACACACACACACACACACACACACACACACACACGTCATTCTTTCCCCTTTCCCTATCTCCAGGCCCTCCCTCCCTAATTTAAACCTTCTCATTTACAAATACAGGAATACCTTGGTTTGCAAGCATAATTCGTTCCAGAAACTACTTACTCATACTGCAAGATATCGCTCGTTTACCACGTTAGAATGTATTGGAAGTGTTTGCTCATCTCGCGGAACACTCGCAAACCAAGTCGCTCCCAATCCAAAGTTTTACTGTAAATCAATCCATAAGAGTTTTCCTTTTTTTTTTTTAATAAGCTCTTTCATACCATCACACGATCTCAACAATGACCATTTTCTCTTTCAAGGCACTATTTCTGAGGAAATCTGCATAACTCAGGGCATCTCTATTGTCCTCCGTCCCTTCTTAGTGATGGGTGCATGTGTGAGAAAAACAGAATTAGCAGTTGATGATTTAATTGTGCTGAAATTGAACTGGAAGAGGGAAGAACCTCACAATGCTCCCAGGCATTCATGTATCCTCCCATTGCTGCAGGCCCCGGGCTGCACCTGTGGCTTGCCTACACCGTGGAGGTGCCAGCTGCTTGTGGGGCCCCTGCCAAGACCTTATCCTCCACCTTGGAATCCCTCTACCTCATCTTCATTTCCATTTCTGGATGGACAACAATACATCCTTCTGTTTCCTTCTGGCCGGTGCTCACCCAGAGACATTTTCCTAGCCCAGGGCTCACTGGTGTCCCGGGCCATCACTTCAGGAGGCTGGAGATGGACCTTTTCTCAGTGGTCCTGTCCACACTAAGCGAGGTGGCAGGGAGGCCCAGAATCTGGCACCCAACAAGGGCGCAGCTCTGCTGAAAAGTGACAGGAAAGCTGCTATTCCTGCAATCACTGGCTCTGGCAGGGCAGAGTAGGAAACCAAACAGTATGCCAACGTTCATTTTGCCAGATCTGATGAAAATCCATCAGTGCCTCCCTTTATGGAGAGCTCCCAGTCCGCTGAGGGAAGCCCCAGTGCACAGTCTCCTGAACCCTGCACCTGATCTATTTCAGCTTCCCCGTCAGAGGGCAAAGCCTTCATTTCACACTGTCAACACAAGCCGCACGGTTGCTGATGGACGGCTGAACTCTGCCACCAGGTACTGTTTCCCAGATGCATTGCCACGGACAAATCTGAACTCCATCCAAGTATAATTAATCAATGGGGCCATTTGAACGTACCCTCCATAGCTTAAGGTTTCTGACAAATGAAGATACAGTTTCCCAAATGAGGGTTCATTATACTAACCAATCCAAACCTAACAAAAGCCATCGATACTTTTATTGACCTGTTCAAAGAAACAGAATGTTTATGGGGCTCTTTAATCTATTTCATCATCCTTGATGTTCACAGGTTGATCTCTGTTTTATGTCAGGTTACAGTCAAGAGGTATCACAGACATGAAACTCTAGATCCAAGAAGGGCTGAAGCCCCCTAAATGAGTCCAGATATAAATTCCAACATAACCTTAATACTGTGATTCAAGTATTTGTGTGTTTGTGTGTGTTTGTGTGTGTGTGTGTGTGTAACACTAATTTACTCCCACTAGACTCAGGTGTACACAAAGTTACCTTATTTCTCCACAGCATCCTAACCACCACACACTCAGGATATCAGGACACATTTCTTGCAGTTGAGTAAACTCTGCCCAATCCAGTCTTTTAAGTTAAAAGTCTCTTGTTAAATCCCTACCTGGTGTCTGTAGCAGAGCACCCTCTTCTGCCCTTTGCACAGGTGACATCTAAGGTACAGTGGGTTCCATGTGACCTTTGGGGGCAATCAGCTCACCACCAGTACCAGAGTCCATAGTCTTGATCTTTTTCTTTAGACTTGAGTCCCCAATCACCGAGTCAACTTTGTTCGAAATCTCAGCGCCTCCCTCTCACTCACCAGGGTACATGAATGTTCCAGTTTATGCAGCCCACGGGGATCCCTGGGCACTGCCTTTGGCACATACATCCAGCTCCCCTCCTCTGCCACTACTGCACTATTTCTCCGCAGCATGCCGGATGTGGCCCTAGGTGGGGCTTCCATAAGAGTTTTGAGCCCCCCTCCCCCTCGAAGCTACTGTGTTTCCTGGAAAATAAGGCCTAACCGAAAAATAAGCCCTAGCATGCTTTTACAGGATGCTTGTAATAGAAGCCCTACCCCAAACCTAAGCCCCAGTTAAGATCGTCCGCCAGACATGACTGTTTGAATAAATGTAGATTTCTGTATGTGAATAAATGAATACATGTAGATCATTGGAGCAAAAATTAATATAAGACCTGGTCTTATTTTCAGGGAAACATGGTATTGACAACAGTACCTCGTCCTTCTGTCTCCTGATGTTTCCGCCTCCTTCACACCAAGTGGCATACTTCTAAATAACCTCCTTACTCTAACCTGCATCCCCAAAGAGAGGGAAAACAAAGACCTAGCATCAAACTCCACCCGCTCCGTCTCCCTCCTCTCTTCCTTTCCTGACACACCAGAATCAAAAGAAACAGGGTGTCTATTTCTTTTCTCACATCCTGAGTTCTATTTTAAGAGTATAGCAAACATCCATGATCCAGTCAGCCATGCCCAGTTTGTCATATGTTAAATGAGAGCTAGAGGGACTTAAGAAATAATTTTCTCTCTCCACAGAGTTGGGCTTCAAACAATGGCCTTTCTATGGTCTCAAAATAGTCAATTTTGAGACTCAAAGCTGATCAACCACTTCTTTGTTTGGGGCGAGTTTTGCCCTTTCCTTCCTTAGGACAATGAACCTCATGACTCCATCTTATAAGTAGAAGGCTGAAAGAGTAATGATTTCAGGAGAAAATAAAAATGTACTGCAGAAACAAACACACACACACACACACACACACACACACACACACACTCCAGAAGGTTAAATAGATACATGTGCTTGGTAGAGTAATTCCTTTGAAACTGATTTCAAAATAAAATCAGTGGTTACAGTACCCCAGTACTGATCCCTTCAGTCCTCATGGTGGTTGGGAACAACTGAACTTGGGACAGCTGACACCCTGGGCCTGCCTCTTCCAATATGTACAGCCCCTTTTGGGCACCCTGGGAGGCTGGAACGATACTACGAACATTCTGTTTGTTCCATGGCATAAATAAGTTTGGGAAGCACTGCCCTAGCACGCCATTGCTAGGACAGAAGTCTAAAATAGTAGAATATTAAACCTGGTAAAATCCATGTGTTCTTTTACAATTTATTTTGCAAGAACAGGCTTTCATCATATATAACCTGTTGCTACGTTGGATTTGCAGTTGTTAGTAGTGGTTTATACTCTGCCATTTACACTTTGTCTTACTTTTCATAGTTGGTGATTAGTGGGGTAAGACTGCGGAAACTGTTTTTCCTCTATACAAAACTAAGTGGCATTTTGAAGGTTTAATGCTAAAAGTTATTTAGAAGAAATATTAAGTAATACTAAGCCCCAGAAAATGGAAACATTAAAATGAGTCAACTTTACGACAGAATGAGTAAACCAGGTCTTCCAGTATCAATTTGGATGGAGCTGTAAATATAATGTTAGATGAAGGCAAGCTGCAAGAGAATATCTACAGTATGATACCATTTATGTAAACTTTTAAAATGTAAATAATTGTATGGCATATTGTTTCCTGCACATGTCATTAACGTATTAGAACCCACACAGGAAGGGTTCTGCTATCTTCAGGATTGTGATACCTTCTAGGAAGAAAGGGAGCAGGATGGGCTCTTGCTCTTTCTGTGATGGTTTATTTCTTTAGAAAAGATTTGAACACCATATATGGTGATCACTTCATAAGGTATTGGGGTGTTGGAAAAGTCAGGAGGCATGTTTGCGACAGATGGCACTAGTTCATTTTTGGAAGTACTAGAGTCATTCGCATCTATGTTATTGTTAAGTCATTTGGCAGCTGACAGTTCTAGCTTCATTCTTAAAAAATTTAGCAATTTGGTTGAGTTTTGGAGATTTTACAAGTTGAACATGGAAGACCAAACTGAATTTTTGCCATGTTTTACTGTTTTACTTCCATAAAGAGAAGAAAGCACGTCAAGGTTGTGAAAAGTTGCATAAAGTTTACAGTGACAATGCTCTTCAAGAACATCAGTGCCAACGATGGTTCATGAAATTCTGTGCTGGTGATTTTGATCTCAATGACGCTCCTCAGTCAGGGAGGCCCACCGAGGTTGATGACAACAAAATAAAGGCATTGATCGAGTCAAACCCATGTTACATGACACGAGAGATTGCAGAAACATTGAGCATCCATCATTCAAGTGTTCATGACTACCTGAAGAAGCTGGACTATGTAAGCAAGCTCGATATTTGGATTCCGCATGAACTCAAAGAAGTTCATTTGATGGCATGTATAAACATCTGTGATATGCTCATTAAATGATCCTTTTTTGAAGCGACTGACAACTGGTGATGAGAAGTGGATTGTTGACAACAATGTGGTGTGCAAACAGCCTTGGTCCTGATGTGATGATTCATCTCAAACGACATCAAAAGCAGACATTCATCAGAGGAAGGTTATGTTCTCGGTGTGGTGGGATTTTAAAGGTGTCGTGTTTTTCGAGCTCCTAGCAAGGAACCAAACAATCAATTCGAATGTGTACTGTCAGCAATTGGACAGTTTGAAGGAATTCATCATCCAGAAACGTCCAGAACTTGTAAATTGTAAAGGAGTTGTGTTCCATCTCAACAATGCGAGACCACACACAAGTTTGATCACCCGTCAAAAATTATTGGAGCTTGGGTGGGATTTGTTGCCACACCCACCATACTCGCCTGACCTTGCACCATCAGACTTCCACTTGTTTCCCTGTCTTAAAAACTCCTTGTGTGGTATAACGTTCAATTCAGATGAGACTTTAAATCAGCATCTTGTTCAGTTTTTCGCAAATAAAGACAGGTCCTTCTATGAACGAGGAATTATGAAGCTCACTGAAAAATGGCAAGAGATTATCGAACAGAACGGGCAATATATCATTGATTGATCTTTGTTCTTTATATAAATAAATGACTTTTGAAAAACATAGACAAAATACGTCATGACTTTTCTGACAATCCAATATATTAATATCTAATCACTAGGTTGTATACCTAAAACTAACACTTTTTTATGTAAACTGTAATTAAAAATAAATTTAAAAGGAGATTCAAACTAAGCTGAATATTTGCACTGGCTTAATCCATGCAGTTGATACTTAGGTATATATTATAAATTTTCTATATTTCTCTTTGAACATTTTATAATTTTTCCTGATTAAAATAAAATAGTAAATAAAGCAGTAAAAAAAAATTAATAAAGGGCCAGCCGAGTGGCACGATGCTTAAGAACTGGCTTGGGACGCCAGAGGGTCCTGGTTCGGATCCCACATATAAGGACCAGTAACACTGCCCTCTACAGCTAAGATGCTGAACAACAGCTCAACCTGGAGCTGGGCTGCCGTGAGTCACCGGCGATGGCGTAGGCTGCAGCCCCTGTGGCAGTGGGTTGCCATGGGCTACTGTATGTAACCAGCAGCCAGCGTGAGTGGCCAGCAGCCACAGTGAGCGGCCGTCCAGAAGCTGTCAACTGATCTGCCTTGCCCGGGAAGAGCGCAATGATGGTGCCAACTTGGGCCAGTGAAGCAACGTCCTCCACAACTAGTCTGAAGAACAAAAGGACAGCAACTTGTCTGTTCCCCGTCCCCCAATTCCCCAGCACTATTCCTATCCCCCCAATTCCCCAATAAAAATCTTTAAAAATAAATAAATAAATAAAAATAAGTGGACCGTATGATAACATTACCCAAGTAAGCTGGCGTCATTACTAGTGGGTTCTTACCAAACACTAATTTGTCCCAATAAGCAGACTTGAAGATCCAGGTTGTCTAGAATGGGCCAGGAGTGGTGTCCCTGGGGATCAAGGGCTGGCAATGATGGTGTCTTGTCACCTTCCATGGAACCTCTTCTCTTCTCTTCCTCCACCTCTGACCCTTTTACTCTATTTTTTCTGTCTCCTTTTCCCTGTCCCCCTATTTCCTAGCCTTACTATGAGGCTACTGAGTTCCAGTCTAGTCAAGCAGGCCGATGGGGAAGCAGGACAGTTATCTCAGCAACAGCAATAAATACTCCTGTAGTACCAGTACAAGCACTCGCAGCTGTAATGACAGTCTTGTGAGTCTATTATTTGACAGGATGCAGTCCACACTGTAAACATTCTCACGTGTGCATTTTCAGCCTGGAGTCAGGATATTCAGAGAAGGGTAGCATTTAAAGGGTAGTCCAATTATTTACACTGTGTATACAACCATGCAAAAAAAGTATAAACATTAGCAACTCCTCCCCCAATCCCCCAAAACACACACACACACACACACACACACACACACACACACAAACAAACAATACGATTGGCGGGGGGAGGGATGAAGTAGTTGTGATCATTTTTAAGTAGGTTACATCAAAAAGTGTGTGAATGAACTGGAACATGGGGAATTCAATCACGTGACTCAGTTCTTACATCCATAGCTCCGCCCCATATTCATCATGGCAGGGCACTTAATACTATCTGGGAATCTCTTCATAACCTCATATCCCTGAAATATAGGGCTTTGATGAAAAGGAAAAAAGATTCCAAATCAAAGAAATCCAGCTGCCCAGGTGCCAGGGAGCTCACAATGATAGTCTTCCTACAGGAAGCATTCGTCGGAAATTCAGACAAAAAAATGATAATTTATTTCATATACACATACCATGGAGAATGAGGAATTCTTTCTGCATGAAAACCCAGCAAGTGGCACCTCATTAAACAGGAACCAGACTTAATCTAACTTGGAATAGATAAAAAAAGAAAAGATTCAGATGATGCTTTCCAGCCTAGAGGCTTAATCTCAGAGCTTCAGAGTATAATAAATGAATTAAGTAGGGCAACTGATTAACAATAAAAAAGAGATCACTAATTTTTTTTTAAACTGAAATATTGAGTTTAGAGTAACATAGTCATTGTTTACAAACAGGGTCAGGCTGTGATGCGGAGGGGGCAGAGAATGAATCACGGATGGAAGCTGATTCTAAAAAGATAATGTGAGTAATTTCCAATATTTTTGGAGCACAGCACCTTATCTAGTTATTTGATGCCCTGTACTTATCTCCTCTCTTTAAAAAAATGTCATGTGGTTACTTAAGACACACAGCCATTGAAAATTAATTCCATAGCATGAAAATGGTAAAAAACTGTCACAACATTCCATGAGGTAATTGGAGACACTTGAGGATGTCAGGCAATAGAAGCTTGAAATTTCTCTGCTAATATTGAGATAAAGAGCCATGACAAGAGTTGTGTTATTGAAATGAGACACAATTATTTCAGTATGTCTTCAATTTTTCCCATTAAATTGCCCCTGGCTGCAGAAGGGCCTGACAGTATTTTCCTATTAATATACTGGCGACAAAGACGAAGTGTTTAGAAGTATCATATTTTGGCTTAAATTTCCACACAAATTTGGCTTTTATCTACTTAACAAATATTTGAGAGCCTCATATGTGGTAGGCACTGCCCCATGTGCCAAGGTACATCTGTAAGCAAAATAGACACAATCTCTGCCTTCTTGGAGAGAACATCCAAGGGTCACGAAAGACAACAGTCACACAACTGGATATAAAATAACAACTGTGATAAGAGCTATGGAGAAGAAAAATATAGTTCCTCAAGACCTCCAACAGAAGGATTTGAGCTAATCAGGGAAAGTAGGGAAGGCCTCCATGAGGAAATGAGATGTCCAGAGGGAGTAAGGATTAACTAACTAAACTGGGTGGGGGATGAGCATTCTGGGTAAAGGAAACACAGCATGTGCAAAGTCCCTGAGGCAGGCAAGAGTTCTTTTAGGAAATGACAAAACACTGATATGACTGAAGCAGAGTGAGAAAAGGGGAGAGTGACACAAGTGACAGAGTAGAAACAGTGCATCCGTAGGGTTGGCTGGTTGCAACCAACTCCGGCTTACGTTAAGTCTGGTGAATTATTTTGGAAGAATATTGGGAGCCTGCAGGATTCACTGAAAGGCTTCCAAATAGACAGGAATCAGGGTGTTCCAAAGGGCTTTTATGTGACAAAACATTTACTTGACACTTCATTCTGCGAAGGAGTTGAGGCAGTTTACAACAGTAACATATATGTAAGGAAAATAGGGGAAAAATTAAAGCGTAAGGCTGACGCAAGAATAACACTCATACATAGACAAAGCTATATTCTCCAATATAATCCAAATCCATCCAATGATTTCTCAACTCCATGGCTACCACTGTGGGGGGAACAGGGAGTCTTTTAAAAATGGCCAGGTGTGGATGCTGCCTCTTGGATGAACCAACTTTAACCAACTTTCCCCTCTTTCTCCCTTTACTCAAGTTCTTACAGCACTTATTGGCCTTGTTTTTAAGCTGTGCTTGCCCTTTATCCTAGCTAGGGCAGGACAGGACTCCTAACTGGTGGTACCACCAAACAGAATCCAGTGGGAAAGACATTATATCCTAAAAGAAAACTGGGACGTAATTAGGAAGGAGGAATGGATACTGAGCAGCTCAAAATCCACAGTGTCCACTACAGGCTGTCAGAGACCAGGCCACATACGGCCTTGTGGGCTATAGTCGTATTTAGGGACATTGGCCTTTATTCTAAGTGCAGGAAGAAACCTGTAAGGCTGTTCATTAGAAAGGGGGTGTTACATGATCGGGCTTACATTTCCAAAGGATCTTCTGCCTGGTTTGTAAACAATGGGTGAAAATGGGGCGACAGAAGTTGGGAGAGAAGCTAAGCCAGTAGGAGCAGAGCTTTGGACTGCAGTGGTAGCAGTGGCATTGAGAAATGATTGGATGGGTTCAGAACATATTGGAGAATATATGTTTGTCTATATACTCGTGTTGTCCTTCCTATCATCTTAAGTTTTCCATTTTTTAATTTCTATTTTCCTCACATATGATTCCCATATGTGTTACTATGGTAAGCCACCTCAAATCCTTTGCAGAATGAAGTGTAAAATAAATGGTTTAACAATAAGTCCCGATTAAATAAATAGTTTCTTTCTGGTGGCAAAAGCCAGAAATGGATTCTATGTACACAGATTGTACTATCAAGCATGGAACGAGAACATGTCTGACACATAATCCCATTTGTTGATTAACTATACACAAACTCAGGGCAGTCCCTTACCTTGACGTGGCCTACCAGTATTGGGCAATACTCCTCCTGACCAATATCTCCCTGCTATGCTTCTGAATAGAAAGTCAAATTTCTTAAGAAGTGCCCAAAACTCCAGAAGGAACACCCCTCTTTGCACTGCAGCCCCGCAGGTGGTGGGGGTTTGCATATTTGGGCCAAATGTTTCTGTGAACAGAATATTATCTAATCACCCCTAACTAAGTGTATCTTCCCAGCAAGCCTGTCTAGTCTGCTGAGTTAGATTGCAAATTCTTCCAGAGAAATGTTCCTACTTTCTGATACCTCCCCAGGGTACCTAACCCTGTGTTCTGACTCAGTCTTGGCTCGGTGAGTCTTATTATTTATTGCAAGATACAAGAAGCAATTTGATGAGCTGTGTCCCTGAGGGAGGTGGAGAAAAGCACTGATCTATGCTGCTGTACTTTTCTTTTTTTTAACTTAATTGGGGAACAGTTATGTCTTTCCCAGGACACATCAACTCCAAGTCAAGTTGTCCTTCAATCTTAGTTGTGGAGGGTGCAGCTCAGCTCCAAGTCCAGTCGCCATTCTCAATCTAGTTGCGGGGGGCACAGCCCACCACCCTATGCAGGAATCAAACTGGCAACCTTGTTGTTAAGAGCACGCACTCTAACCAACTGAGCCATCTGGCCACCCACCGGCAGTGGCAGCTCAGCTCAAGTCGCTGTCCTCAATCTATAATAGTTGTGGAGGGGGCATCTCATGGCCCATGTGAGAATCGAACCGGCAACCTTGTTGCAGAGCGCTTGCGCTCCAACCAACTGAGCCACCCGGCCGCCCCTGTACTTTTATTCTAGGTAATTCAAGTCAACACATTTTTACCACCTACTCACTAGGTGCCAGGCTGTTCAAGGCACGACAGGGCCTCTGCTCAAGCTTTATTGTGCATACAAATCACCTGCAGATCCGTAAATGCAGATTCAGACTCAACAGTTGTAGGATGAGAGCCTATGATTTTACAACTCTAATGAGCACTCAGGTGACAGTTAACACTACTGGGCCTTGGACAACACTTTGAATAGCAAGGCTATAAGATATATAAAAACAGGAAAGAAACACAAAGCACCCCTTGCCTTCAAGGCACACATAGTTTAGTTGGATAGCTCAGGAAAGGGTCAACCATGAAGACATATAAATATAATAGCTGGCAAATCATGTCGGGCAGCCTGTGGATCGTAAAGAGATTTGAGGACGATCCAGTTGAGGGGCAGGAAAATTGTGATGCTGAGTGAATGAATGAGTGACTGAACTAGTGAGTTGAGTGAGTGAGTGCATGGGTATGCGTGTGTGTCTGTCTGTCTGTGTGTCTGTATGTCTTGGGGGTTGGGAAGTGAAGTAAGGAAGCATCATTGAGAGCGGTGTATGGGATAAACCTTGAAAGATGGATGGAATTTCAGCAGCTGAGCACGTGAGGATGATAGCAGCAGCCAGGATAATAATATGAGCAAATAACATGAAGGCACGAGAGAACTAGGTGTGTTTAAAGAAGAGCCAGTGGTCCCATTTCGTTGGTACAGAGAAGCAATGGGAAATATATCAGGATAGGAATCTAGGACCAGATGGTAAAGGGCTCCGAAGGCCAGAATGAGTGGTCTGTACTTATATTGATAGACCGTAGAGAGCCCTTCAAGATTTTAGTGCAGAGGAGTGATGTTATGAGACCTCTTGTTTAGGAAAATCTGACAATGGCTACAGAATTAGAGCTGTGGTCCCTGGCCCAGCAGCAGCATCATGACCCGCGAGTTTGTTAGAAATGCAGGCCCGCTGCAGACTCACTGAATTAAAAACTCAGCGGGTAGAGTTGTTTTCTACCCCCTCAGTTTGAATAACAGTCAGTTTGAATAAGCCCTCCAGGGAATTCTGATACATTCTAAAGTATGATAATAAAATAAAATAAAATAAAATAAAGTATGAGAACCATGAGATTGGAGCAAAAGACCACAATCATGGCTGCATATCAGAATCACCTGAGGAGCATTTAAACACCCTGATGCACAAATACCACCCCCCCCCCCGCCATATCCATTAAATCAGAAATTTGGGGGTGAGATCTGGGTATTAACATTGTTAAAGCGCCTCAGTTGATTTTAATGGAAAACCAGGGCTCAGAATGACTAAATTGAAGCTTTAGTGAGGAAGGAGCTGGAAATAGAGACCAGGCAGACAGTGTTGCAATCATTTAGTCAAGGGATAATGAGATCCTTAACTCGGGCTGTGTCCTGGGACAAAATATTGGATATGAAATATGTTGTAGAAGAAGGTATATAAAATGAGAGGAGGAGGCAAGGATTTCAAGGCTTCCAGGAAAGGAGTGCGTTGGTGTCAAAGAATGCTGTCTGCTGCTGAGATTTTTTAAATGAGCAGAAAACAGCCATGGGATTTAGTCACTTGGGGGCGGGGCATCACTAATCCTCAAGATAACATTTTAGCAACAAGATGAAGGTAAGCAAGTGGTGAGGAAGTGGAAGCAGAGAGAGAGGGTGGACTGCTCTGGAAGTGAGTTTGTCACTTCTTTGGGGATGCGTTTTCTGACTACCAGAATAGATTCTATCCCTCTATTATATACTTTCCTAACACCCCAGACATTTCCTGTGTTTAATTGTTCACCATAAGGCCCATGAGAGGGCGGGTCATGTTTTACCTTTTCTTCTGTTGTATCATAACCCCCCAGAAGATTATCTTCTACACAGTAGTTATCATTAAATGTTTGTTTCTTAAGTTAATATACATCTCTGCCCATTTTTAAAGCAGGAAGTGAGCTGCAGTAGAAAGACTCAGGACCTCAGAGTCAGACAAGTCTGAGTTCTATCTGCCAGCAACCCACACAGCTTGTGGTGCATAGAAAATTAGTAATAATATTTATTTGATTAATTACATCAATTCCTTAAAGAAACAAGAGCAAATAAGAGGTTGAGAGGTACCAGGGCTGTGGGAAGATCATCTTGGGAGGGAGTAGACCCAAGGGTATTTGAATACAGAGGGGAAGAAAGTTTGAAGATGAAATAGAGTTGTGGGAGACATAATTGAACCAGGATTAGGAAAATGTAGGCAGAGATAGGATCAAATACACAAGCAGAGGGGTTGACTTGAAAGAAAAAAGGCACTATAGTTTTATAGTTAGAAATTAAGAGAAAGGTAGACTTCTATTTTAGCAGCATCGTGAACAAGATATTGCAAATCCTCTTAGGTATCTATCCAGAGAAACCCAAGACACTAATTCGAAAAAATGCATGCACCCCTATGTTTATTGCAGCGCTATTCACAATAGCCAAGAATTGGAAACAACTGAAATGCCCATTGGTAGACCACTGGATTAAGAAACTGTGGTACATTTATACAATCGAGTATTACTCAGCTATAAAGAAGAATGAAATCGTACCATTTGTAATGATATGGATGGGCCTACAGAACATTATGCTAAGTGAAGTAAGTCAGTTGGAGAAAGATAAATACCATATGATCTCACTTATATGTGGAATCTAAAGAACTGAATAAATGAGCTAAGTAAACAGAAATAGTTTCAGAGACACAGAGAAAAAACTGATGGTTGCTAGGTGGGAGGGGGGTGGGGATGAGGGAGAAGGTGAGGGGGTTAGAAAGCATAAATTGGTAACTACAATTTTGCCACAGGATATGAAAGACAGTTGGGGGAATACAATTAATAATGTTGTAAATATTTTGTAGGGTGTCAGATGGTCACATGTCTTGTTAGGGAGACCACTTCATGGACTGTGTAGATGCCTGACCACTGCAGTATACACCTGAAGCTGATGTTGTATAATATTATATGTCAACTGTAATTTTATATATATGTATGTAATTTTATATATATGTATGTAATTTTATATATATGTATGTAATTTTATATATATGTATGTAATTTTTTATATATATATATATATATATATAGTCACAGGCTATGGAGTATAATATAGGGAATAGAGTCAATGGATTGTAATAGGTATATATGATATCAGAGGGGCAATAGATTAGGGAAGGGGGTTATCACTTTGTGTATAACTACATTGTTTTGTATACCTGAAACTAATTTTTAAAAAATCTAAAAAATAAAAGATATTCCAAATAGCCCTCTTACTTCAAAACTCCTAAGTGCTTGATGAATTATAACAATATAATTGTAAATGCATTGCTGAGTTCACAATAAAGTACAGGGAATCCAAGTGTGTGAAGAAGGGGAAGGCAAAGGGGAGGGGTGGGGGGAGCATGGGATGGAGAAGGCAGGGGAGGGCAGGATGGGTGAGTAGACGGGGGAACAAGCTGAAAGCAGAGCAGAGCAGCAAGCTAACTTAAAAGCAGGAAGGCTCAGGGTGAACATACTCTTGCCAGTCACCTAAAGTTTGGGGAGACCGAGATGGAGTCCTAATCCTGGGCCCAGGCAGATAGAGAAAGGAGCTGCACCAGACACCCTGGCTTACATCTGGCCCTCTTGAAGACGCTACATCATCAGTGAAAGACAAGACAGAAACAAAGTCTGGTGGCCGTCAGAACAAACCCACAGGAAAACCTATTTTCACCACAGAAGCAGATAGAGAGAAGTTAATAGTAATGGTAACAGCAATAGGAGTCCCTACCACATGCCCAATCCAAGAATGTGTTTCCAGAGATTGGCTTTAGAAGGGACTGCTATTTGAATTTATTCAACCAGGATGGTTGGGAAACACCAAGCCTAGAAGTTATTCCAGTATAGTAGCACCCCTGTTCACCAGCAAAAGCATATAAATCATCTATGAAGAAAAACATCCTCATCCAGACCTAATGAGTCCCACAGATCATGTTCAACCAAACAGAAGCACACAATAATAACCACTAAACACACAAGGAACAAGTTCCCATGAATAAGACTCAGAAGAAACAACAAAGAACACAGTTAAACCTTTAATGATTACAGGTACTAATGATAAGAAAGAATATAGAATACAACGGATCTTCGAAAACATAATAGAAGCAAAAACTGAGCACCAAAAAGACTATCAACAGTGACCATAAAGATCTGAGAATTAAAAACAGAACTAAAAATAAATATAACCACAGATGTCCTGAATCATTTGGACTTTGGGGAAGAGCCAGAAGTTGCATGGTGCCAGATCCGGTGAATAAGGTGGATGAGGACACACCGCAATGTTTTTATTTGACAGGAATTGCCATATACCAGAAGTGATGTGTGACACGGAGCGTTGTCATGATGGAGGATGATTTACAGCACACTTTAAAACACACTTTCTCTCAACCGTAGCTCACACCCGACTGACTGCACCAAACAAGTAGAAACTTGTCACACACTGATACTAAGGTTCAGTATGCTGCTTCCCATATTAAAGATCCCTGCCTTTCCATTGGATGACACTTAGCAGCATTCACCATATGTTGTGATCACAGCAGAAAGGGCCTGTGTCACACATCACTTCTGGTATGACCATTTCTGTGAAATAAAAACATTATGGTGTGTTCTCATCTGCCTTATTCACTGGATCTGTATCTGTCACCATGTGACTTTTGGTTCTTCCCCAAAGTCAAAATGACCATGAAAGGTAAATGTTTTGAATCGATTCAGGACATCAAGGCAGCCACGACAGCACAGCTAAAGACACTCATGAAGAGGACTTCCAGAACTGCTTCAGGAAGTGGTAAGAATGATGGAATAAGTGTGTTCGAAGCAAGGGGAAGTATTTTGAGGTGAATTAATGGCAGTGTGCCTTTTACTGTAATAAAATGTTTTTATTTAAACATTCACCATAATTTTTTGTCACACCTCACAGTATGTGAAGAATAATGGCTGAGAATTTTGCAGAACAAACTAAAAACCGTAATGCACAGATTCCAGTAGCGCAATGACTCCTAAGTAGGAAAAAACAAAGAGAAATCTTTGCCCAGACACATCACAGGACAAAGAGAAATCCTTTAAAGAAGCCAGAGAACTACCAACAATGGAAGCCAGAGAAGAGTGAAATAAAAACTTTAACGTGCCAAAAAAAATTCTATATCCAGAAAAAATATAATTCAAGAATCAAGGGGAAATAAAGACATTTGAAAATAAACCAAAACAGATTTTACCATGTTTACCAGCAGCAGAGCTTCACTAAAGGAAATTCTATAAGATCTACTTCTAGCAGAAGGACAGTGATCACAGACGGAAGGCCTGAGCTGCAAGAAATATATTTTTTTTAAATACTAAATGTGTGGGCAAGTGTAAGAAGCACTGATTGTATAAAGCTGTAGTAATGACACCTGGTGGGCTTAAAAAACAAGACAGAAGTATTTAATGGTAATATAAATTGGGAGGGGGATAAAAGGAATAAAAACATCTGAAGCTCTTTGCACTCCCCAGTGGAAGGGTAACGTTATTCATTACTATTAGGCTTTAACAAGTTAGGTATGCATATTATACAAAATAATAAAAATAAAATATGTATCATTCAAATGATAAGTACAGGGTGTATAACTTCTAACAAGTAAAGATGGGGAGATAGAATGAAAATACAAGCAACCTCTCTGAAAGGCAGCAATTAATGCAAGGAAAATTAAATTAAAAGTAGGCAAAACTAATTGAAAGTATAAAAACAGATTTGAACTCAAATATGTCATTAATTACATTAAATGTAAATTAACTAAATGCTCCAATTAAAAGATAAAGATTGTTGCCTGAATTTTTAGAAATCTACCTACTAGGTACAAGAGACATATCTAAAACAAGGTAACAGAGAGGGAAATGCTATATTGTGCTGATGCTACCTCAAAGTAAGCTGGGCTCACTCATTAATATCAGGCAAAATCAATTTTAAGGCAAAAAATATTACTAAAGATAACGAGGGTCCCTTCAATCAAGCCAGTAGAAAAGCAGGCAAAAGACAGTAACAGGCATTTCCCCAAATAATAAGCAGGAATGCCCAGTAAATGTGAAAAGATGCCCACCCTCCTTGGTAATAAGGAAACACAAATTAGAACCACAATGACAAACAGTTTTACAGCACCAGGTTGGCAAAACTTTTAAAGTCTGACGACACTAAGATCTGGTGAGGATGGGAAGCTAGAAGAAGTTTGTACGCTGCTGATGGGAGTATTCATTAATGTTGTTTTTAAAAAAGGTTTGGAGTTTTCTTGAACAATTGAAGATAAACACCCTAAAACTCAGCAGTGTCTCTCCTAGGTACATTCCTCAATAAACTCTTCCACATGTATGTGAAGAGATATGTTTAAGAATGTTCGTTAGCAGCAAAAAAGTGAGAAACAATCCAAATGGCCATCAAAGGAAGAATGGATAAATAAATCATTACATTCATTTCATGAAATACTATTTCCATGAGCATGCACAACCTGTAACTACATGCACCAATGTGGATGAGCTGCACAAACCTGATGCTGAGTGAGAAAAGAAACTTTCAGAAGGAAAGCAGGTAGTATAACACCATCCCTACAATGCTCAAGAGCATTGACAATAGGTATTCACACATACGTGATAAAATGATAACAGAAAACCACAGAAATGATCAAAAGAAAGTTCAGAGTACCATTGGCTCCGGTGGGGACAAATGAGGGAGGGGGGCGGTGCATAGGAAGCTTCCATAGTGTTTATGTTTGTTTCTTCAGCTTCAGGGCGAGTACATGGATGTTCATCACAATTTCCTTTGTATCCAACATAAAAATTATATACGTCAATATATGCATACACATATATGCTAATTTGTGTGTGTTCAACACAAAAAATGAGAAGGGTAATTATGCAGAGAAGGACAGCCAATGGGGAATGGTGAGGGGCATTCTGATGGGATTAGAGGCTGGGGGAGAAAGGTGAGCACTTAGGACAGCCACCGTGGAGAATGTGCTATGAAATCAGTACAACTTCCCAAAATAATTCTGAGGAAGCGCCCAGTGGGCCCTCTTAGGCTCTCTGCTGACAAAATAAAATCATTCCTTTGCCACCCCTCTCTTTCCTTTACACCCAATAATAATAACCCTAATGTTAATAACTACCATTTGTTGAGTGCCAACCACGTGCCAGGCACTTTGTTTATGCATTAGTGTCTTTATTTTACAGATGAGATAACTGAGGACCAGAGAGTTTCAATGACTTTCCCAAGGTCACGTAGCTAATAGAAGCATTAATAATTAGGAGAGCTGGGATTCAAACCCAAGACTCTGTGACTCCAGAGCTTGGGTGCTTACCATCTACTCTCGTTCCCTTCCCCCAACCATCCACATCCCTTCGTGCTGTTTCTGTGCTAATTCTGATTTCTGCTTATGGTAGTAACACCAAGGGAAAATGGGGAGGAAAGGAAAACATGCCATGTCCAACTAGCAACCACAAAAATCAGGAATATATTCCAAAATCCTGTAAGCATTTTTACATGACAAGCTATATTATTAACTTTTCGTGAATTTATCTGTAATCTGGGTGCACAAACATTTGGGGAAGAAGAAAGTGGCCGACATAACTTTTTTAATTCCACCCCACAATATTAAAAACAGGTTCTTAATTACTACCACCATCTCTATGATACAGCAAGAAAGACCTCTAAGCCCAGCTCTGTCTCTGCTCCTAAATCTCTAAGATCTGTGTTTCAAGTTTTGGTCTTTCGATATGGCATAGATACCTGTATTTCCCTCATGCCTCATGTACCTAACCTGTAATGTACTTTGAAACACACAAAGGTATAATAACAGTATTCTCAAGTCAAGCCATGCACCACAGCCCAGGCCTGCGAGAGAACACAGGATAATGAATGACTCATTGTGGTCCGTCTCATTCTTGGTTGAAAATAATCCTTCAATAAAGAAATAACAGATCCTACATAAGACTCATGCTTAACTGGAATCACAATCTCTATTTCCAGCTGATAAATTCTCAAAATGTTGCTGATAATCAGATGAAGTTGGTTGGTTGTTTCATAAGTGTTATCTTTAATAACAGAGAGTCTCATAAGCTGGTATCATGTGTCTTCTAGTTTTCATGTAATTTAGAATAAAGTTGGGGACTGCAGAAGACAGACATCGGGGAAAGACATGGGAAATGCTGATGTTTTGTTTTTTTTCTGGCCAAAGACTAGTTTTGCCCCTGATTTTCTGTATTCCCAGTCCAGAGTCAGAATAAATAAAGAAACAGGAAAAGAAAGCCTTAATTGACAATAGAATGCCCACAAGCATCAACAGATGTGAGCCCTTGTAATGAAGCATGTGGGTCTAATTTGGCATCACAAACCACGTGGAGGATCCCCTTGCTGAGTTCTTGCAGGCTATCCTTCTAAACCTATGTTTGGCTGGCACCTGTGCCCTGTTGAAACTGGCATATCACCCCTGTGGGTGGGCACAGTGCCACCCTAACAGATGGCCATAAGAGTCATCATGCCAGAGAACTACTATTGTTTCTAACAAGTTTAACTTAACAGCAATTGCCATCTCACTAAAGAAACACAAAATGGTGGCCTACCTTTCCATGGAATATAAACCATGTCCTATATCTGACAATGTCTGTGATTGGTATTTTGGCGTCATTTCACAAACTAAATGAAGGCTTATGGGTAAGAAATGGCACCGCGACAATGCTGTATCTGTCGTAAGGTGCTAACCAAAAGAGGGAACAACACATTTCAAGGTTCCACAATAGATAAAACATTCTAGTCTCTCAGCGACAATAAATAATTCAAATTGGATATCATTAAAAGTAATATTCTAAAACATTATCCCTAGAATGAACTTTCTGCTTGGTCACCTAGCTAGGTCTTCTCCCACTGATAAAACACACTTGTTCAATGAACAATGTCTACGTGATTTGGAAATATTTGATTTTTTTGAGGAAGAACGCTTCATGTTAAAATTCCCATATTTACAAATAATGATTTGAAATGTTATATGTGAAGCCCAATAAATGTTTGAGTCGTGGCAAAAATTATTGGGTGGATAGTTAAATTCATCCTGAAAAGGTTATATAACTAATGCCCCAAGCTTGGAAGGGAAACCATGAAGATAAGAGGGAGTGTGGAGGGTAGTACCAGCTGAAGGAAAGTACATACAGGGTGCAGAATCATGCATAACATGGAAATCGGAACACACGGCATAGGTCATATATTCACAAATTTCTTTCCAAACCCACTTGTAGGAAGAGAGGTTGACCACCTGAAACAATGAGACATCATCTCCTTTCCCCCAAATAACGAACTCAGTGACTAACCCCAATTAACACTAAAGTTTGTGGAGGGCTATTTAGGGCCATCTGAAGGGAGAAAAAAGACAAGGGGCCGGCCGAGTGGCTCAGTTGGTTAAGAGTTGGCTTAAGAGCACAAGCTCTGAGCAACAAGGCTACCGGTTCAATTCCCATATGGGCCAGTGAGCTGCGCCCGAGCTGAGCTGCCACTGAGCTGCCAACAGGTGGCAGGATGGCTCAGCTGGTGTAACAACAAGGTTGCCTGTTCGATGGTGGGCTACGCCCGCTTGCAACTAAGACTGAACTCGGCACCTTGAGCTTAGAGGCCACGAGCTGCCGACGGGCAGCCAGATGGTGACTGGCGCCCTCCACAACTAAGACTGAAGAATAACAAATTGGCTGGTCCCCTTCCCCAATTCTCCAATAGTGTTCCATTTCCCCCAATTAAAAAAAAAGGGGGAGATAATCTTTTATGAACACCTACTATGTGGCAAGCACTGTGGTATATATTTGGGAGGCAGTCCTCACATTCACGCTCTGTGTGCGTGAATTTCAGTCACCACAGTTTAGTGAAAGAATAACAGTCCCCCAACGAAACAGTTAAAATTTCAGTTATCACGGTGTATGAATTGTGAGTAATTACATCAAGTACAAACTTCACTGTTAGCTCTTACGCCCATAGTCAACACATAAATAACATGCACACCATGACTTTTTTCAGAGTCTGTGATTGGTCACTGAGCATCTGTTACTGAGTTCATATACACACAGCAGTGTGTCATTGTGTTGCCTCCCTGAGGCCCAGTGAGAAACCCACATGACACTACAAAAATAGATCATCGAAAGAGAGAATTGCCCAATAAAGATGAAAGTGAAGCAAAGAAACAAAAGGCGATAACACCCCAATTAAAAAATGGGCAGAGGATATGAAGAGACGTTTCTCCAAAGAGGACATACAGATGGCCAACAGGCATATGAAAAAATGTTCAACATCACTTAGCATTAGAGAAATGCAAATTAAAACCACAATGAGATACCACCTCACCCCGGTCAGAATGGCTATCATCAATAAATCAACAAACAACAAATGCTGGCGAGGCTGTGGGGAAAAGGGAACCCTGGTGCACTGCTGGTGGGACTGCAGGCTGGTGCAGCCATTATGGAAATCAATATGGAGGCACCTCAAAAATCTGAAAATGGAACTACCTTATGACCCAGCAATCTCACTCTTAGGTATTTATCCAAAAAATCCCAAGACATTAATCCGAAAAAATATATGCACCCCTATGTTCATTGCGGCATTATTCACAATAGCTAAGACTTGGAAACAACCAAAATGCCCATCGGTAGATGACTGGATTAAGAAACTTTGGTACATTTACACAATGGAGTATTATTCAGCTATAAAGAATAAGCAACAATATGGATGGAACTAGAGAACATTATGCTAAGTGAAATAAGTCAGTCAGAGAAAGACAAATATCATATGATCTCACTTATACGTGGATTCTAAGGAACTGAATGGATGGGAGAAGTGGATGGAGATAGTCTCAGAGACACAGAGGAAGAACTGAGGGTTGCTAGTCGGGAGGGGGTGGGGATGAAGGAGAAGGGGAAGGGATGAGACAATACAATTGGGTTATTGTAATATGGCCGCAGGGATAGAAAAAGACAGTCCGAGGAATACAATCAATAATGTTGTAAGTATTTCTTAGGGGGCCAGATGGACCCATGTCCTTTTGGGGAGTCCACTTCATAGTTGATGTAGAGGCCTGACCACCGCATTGTATTTCTGAAACTGATGTTGAATAATACTGTATGTCAACTATAATTATATATACATATAACCTCGGAACATGGAGTAGAGTGCGGGAACGGATTCAATGGAATTGTAATAGATAAGCATGATATCGGGGGTGGGAGGGCAATAGATGGGGGAGGGGGGTTGTTACTTTGTGAGGGTGAAAAGGGTAACTATTGCATTGTTCTGTAGACCTGAAACTAACAATAAAAAAAATAATTTAAAAAAAAAGGCGATAACACTAGAAGAGAAAATCAAAACAAATGTAAACGGAGGTATAGGAGAAATTGCTGACCATGGGACTGTGGACACGGCTGCCATTCAAGAGTTCCTACATATGCAGCCAGAGAACCCCAGTGAGGGTGATAAAAGTGAAAAAAAAAAAGGATGACAATGAGGATCAAATATATGGTAATGGAAGGAGAACTGACACTGGGTGGTGAGCACACAATGTGACATATAGCTGATGTATCACAGAATTGTAAACCTGAAACCTATGTAACTTTACTAACCACTGTCACCCCAATAAAAAAATTACTAATTAAAAAAAGGATGATAATGTCCCAGAGGAAGTGGCACTGGCAAAAATCTTCACATTAAAGGGATTCTTGAAGAAATTTCTCAATATTGAAAGTACAAATGGTAAAATATTGGAAACTGATCCAAACTTGGAAGAGTGTGACAACACACCAAGGCACAGAAAATAGGGTCACTCCATATTGTCATTTATACAAGGCAAACATGGTTCAAACTACTCTTGATATGCTTTTTAATAGAAAAAAAACATTACCATTTTCAATGGTTCTAGTGTTTTAAACCATAGTGTACTAAATAAATATTAGTTTTAGAGTTTTATTTCATTCTTCTATGCTTATAACTCTCTGTAAGAGACTTTGTAATGTTTTTAAAGGTCACGGAACAATCATAATTTTTTTCCCATTAATCTGTGCCACCACTTTGCATGGTGTCAGCTTACATGGTCACTTTTATGGGCGGCCACTATTGTAAAAAGCAAGGAATGCCTTACATTATTTAAGATTCACAAAAAGGGCCCAGGTCTATGGTCAAATGTTACAGGTGAAAATCAGAGAACTTAAGTACTTACCTAAAGGTCAAACAGCGTAGGGATGATAGACCTATATACAAAGTATCTTCAAATAGTAGGCACTCAAAAAAGGTAAGTTCTCTTCAAAATGAACTAAAGACACCTTGGTGTGTCCGACCTCAAAGTTATGCTCTTTCTAACAGGTGACAGTCTCCTAAACTAAATACAAGTATTTCATTAAATACAGTCTAGGAATAGAACCTATTATATGTGGTAATTTTATCTTACGTGCCTATATAATAAAATAATTTGGGAAAAGAATGGTTATTTAATTAATGGTATTTGGTCAACTAGATAGCAATTAGGGGGGAAAAATCAACCCCATGTCAACCATAAATTTAAAAAAATAAATTTAAAAAGAAAAATCAACCCCAACTAACAGTAAGATTTGTGAATGGAATGAAATCAAAAGCTACATTACTAGTTGAAACTCTGACTCTATACCACAATTCAATTCAGATGCATCCAAGATATAATAATAAAAGGCAATACCATGAAGATTAGACAAGATAATTTGTTTATGCTTTGCTTACAATCATGGGATGAGAAATGCCTAACATATCACAAGATCCAGAAAACGTAACTTAAAATTCTGGAAAATTTGAATATATAAAAATTTAAATATAGTGAAACAACACCTCAGGTAAAGTTTAAGGAAGAATTGCAAACTGGAGAAAATATTTTCAACCACATATAAGATAAAAGAACACATTTCCAATTTACAATCAGCTGTATTTAAACCAAAACTTTAAAAAGGAAAACCGTCAAAACACACACCAAAAAATGGCAAAGCACACCTTATAAATAAGAAGAGCAAAGCACATGGAAACACATATTCAACTTCAATAATCACCTAAACAGCACAAATAAAAACTACAATGAAGTAGCATTGCCCACTTACCAGGTTAGCAAAATTGAACAAGGTCAACCGTCAGGAGACAATCATAAAATATAAAAACTCACCATTCATAAGAATGCTTATTGTAGCACTGTTGGGAATACAAGCATACCTCGGAGATATTGCTGGTTTGATTGCAGACCAAGGCAATCAAGCAAATCTCGCGAGAAAACTAGTCTTAATCTCTTTGCTGGTGGAGGGCCTGGCCTTCAATTTGTTAAAAAGGCAACGTCTGTGAATCACAATAAAACGAGGTATGCCTGTAGCAAAAAGCTGAAAGAAACCCAAATGTGCCTGAATAGCAGACAGGTTAAATAAATTAACATATAACTACACACTGGACTACCATGTAACCAATGAAAAGCTGATTTTTTTTTTAACAAGGAAATATGTCTGGAACCATTTTTTTCTTTGTTTTCAGTTTTTGAATGATGAAAGTATGTTACAGAATTAAATATACAGTGTGCTACCATTTATGTAAAATATGTGTATACCCCATGGTTCTCCACTGATTTGCACAAAGTGAACAGATTTATGTGACTTGGCACAAATCTAGAGATTTGCATTGTATAATACTTCATTATTGTTGGAAACACTTTTAATATCTTTGCTCCAAACTTAACAGCCCAATTTGTTTCAATGGACACTAATAAAAAAATATCTAAAGATAGGAATAGTGAAAAAGGTAGAAAAGCCACATTTGGTGGGAGGAAAAGATTTGATCTACCCAAAGTTAGCGGTATGCAAATGAGTCATCTGACTATTAGCCTAAATTGGTGATCTAAGTAATGAAAACTCTTCTAATATTACCCACGAGTCATTTATTAAGGCACAGAGATTATGAGGAATGGTGATATGGAGGCAAGCTGTGACCTCTCAGCTGGACACAGTCCAGGGTTACTTCAACTGTCCCCCAGAAAAAAGATTCATCCAAACTTACTATAGAACTTTGGGATCTGCTACCCATTTGTTTTTGTTTTTCTTATTTCAGCTTTTTTTTAATTCATTTCAGGTATACAAAACAATGTAATAGTTAGACATTTCACCCCTCACAGTGATAATCCCCTCCCCCAACCAATTGCACTAATTCATTGACTTTATTCCCTATGCTGTACTCCATATCCCATAACCATATATATATAATATAATAATTATATATATAATTATTATTTCAGCTTTCTTGAGCTATAACTGACGTATACAATTGTAATATATTTAAAGTGTATATTGTGGTGATTTGATGATATACATACACATTGTGAAAGGATTCCCCCCATGTAGTTAATTAAGGCATCCTTCACCTCACATATTTATCTTTTATTTTGTAAGAACATTTAAGTTCTACTCTCTTAGCAAATTTCAAATATACAATAGTGCTATCAACTCTAGTCACCATGTTTTCCATTAGATCCTCAGTCATTATTCACCTTACAGCTAAAAGTTTATATCCTTTTAACAATCTCTTCCTATTTCCCCCACCCCCTGGCATCCAATTTGCTACTCTCTGTTTCTGTGAGTTTGACCTTTTTTTAGATTCCACATGTAAGTGATAGCATGCAGTATTTGTCTTTCTCTGTCTGGCTTGTCTCACTGAGCATAATACCCTCAAGGACCGCCCACGTTGTTGTAATAGCAGGATTTCATCAATTTTTAGGGCTGAATACTATTCCATTTTATATATGTACCACATCTTCTTTATCCACTCATCCTTTGGACATTCAGGCTGTTTCAATATCTTGGCTGTTGTCAATAATGCTGCAGTGAACATAGAGGCGCAGATACCTCTTCACGATAGCTAACCATTTTTAGGACCCCCACAGTGGCCCGAGGAGCACCCCACCCTTTCTCAATTTGTTACTTTGAGGGAATAACTCATACATACCCACCCAGTCACTGGTGTATCAACTTTCTTATTCTCATTGAGATTATCCTTGTGTGAATATGCCTGCCCATTGTCACCAAAAAATGATTCAAAAAATTTCTATCAAACTTGAATTTAATTTGCTCTTTCTTTGTTCATTTGCTAAGCCAACAGTGGTTTTGCACAAGCAATACTGCAGGGTCTGAGTTTAGCATTATGTACGGGATTAAGTTATCAGAAAAAGGAATGAGGCTGCTCTCGCTGTCCTGGGTCATCTCGGTGTCTACACCATTTATTTATCTAATAAGAAACAGCGCCTGAGCGTTGACCCTAAGAGAGTATACATTCAGTACAATCTGTTTTCTTCCCACCCTGGAGGCAACCTCTCCCACAAACCGTCCTTTGATTTCTTATTTTTAATTAGCATGTTTTACTTAGTAAGTGGAACAATAGCAAAATTAATTTTAAAGGTGTGCTCTTATGACAGCAACTATCCACGCGGACACAAAAGAGTCACCAGGGTTCCCAGCTGCACACTGTATGTGGACGGATGTAACAGAAAAACAATTTACTCTCCTACCTTGGGCTAAGATAATCAATTAGCATAAAAGTAGGAAAAAGAAAAATGACGCTGATGTAATCAGAACATGAGAAGCATATAGGAGAAAGAACTTTGGTCTAAACTCCTCCGTGCTTCTGCTCTGGGCCCAGTGGTTAGGGCTGGACCTTGAGGGGCTGGCTAGATAAGGTACATCTGTCAGGTAGCTCAAAGCAAAGAGAGCCCATAGTATGGACTCAAGCCTTTCGGGAAAGGCAGAGCCTGGAGCCAGAGGGTCAGAACTCATGAGATCCAAAATGCCAAAGCATAATAGATATGTATATTGGGGGGGAAGGAGCGGGAAGTGGGGCGGCGGATTGGGGGAGGGGGATTGTCACTTCGAGGGGTAAAAAGTATAACTATTGCACTGTATTGTACAGCTGAAACTAACTCTAAAAAATGTGTATTTCGCAATTAAAAATAAAAAATCCGGGACCAACAAATAAGAAAAAAAAAACCAAAAAAACAAAAACAACAAAATGCCAAAGCAGAAACCTAAAGAAGCAGAGCCAAAAACAGGCTGTGGTCCCAAATCTATGACTTAGCCACTTTGTCACTGTAAACATGTCACTTAACTTCTCTGAGTCTCCATTTTTCCCATCTATACCAAGGGGCAACTCAAACTGCTCCGTTGACATCACATGAATATGTTTTGAAGGAGTTATGCCAATGTAAGTTCTTGTGCATTACCAACGACAAATATTTTGTCACTAGAATTCTCCTGTTTTGAAATTCTAGGATAAAGAGATGACCCTTGGAAATCAAATGTGTGTTTTTCATTTTCCAGTGTGAGATGCAAGAAAAATGATCTTGAAACCTTTGAACATTGCCAATTTTCCAGTGTCCTTGTGTGTCAATAAGAGAGCACTTGGATTCCAGTGCCCCTTTTACGTAGCTGTAGAAGCCACGGTGCCCATCCTCTCTGAACTGTGGGAATCCCTAGAGCCCCCAGACATTTGGTGGGGATGGGAGGAGAGGTAGCAAGAGGGAGATACTGTATTTCCTGCTAATGAGTAGGTGGGAGCTTGAGCAATTAATTGGGGGAAAAGATGATAGGTGTAGGCACATTTGCATCCTGAGCTTGGAGAACATCTCACACAAGTTATTATAAGATACCTGTTGGGCAATTTCAAGAATTTCAGTGCCAGCATATGAGTGCCGTGTCTGATAGGGGGCAATTAAAGGAGGGAGCAGAGGATGTGGAATAGAAAGAGCAACATACTCTAAGGCTGCAGTAGGTGTGAAGGCATAGAAGCCCAAGGAAGCCCTGGTGTGACTTGCATTTTGAGGATGAGAGCTCAGTGTGTGACGTGTGGGGGAGGGGTGTTGGGAGTTAGGGCCACTGGGAAGGCAGGAGGCAGAGGTGACAGACCTTGAATGCCACACAAAGAGGTTTCTCCTCTAGGCCAAGTCTCTCCTCTGGGTCTTTGAAGGTTTGTCAGCAAGCAACTGATCTGATCAGATCCAGGGGGAGAAAAAGGAAATTCTCTGCAGTATGACAGTTTAAACTACACCAAAGTCTTCCACAATGCATTTGTAAGTGTTTGAAAAGAAAAAAATTTAAACAGTTTAAAATTTTCAGAAGCCTAATATCTCGGATATGCCATCATAACATTAGATGTAGCTGATAATTATTTATGATAGATTCAGTGTTTGAAAAAATATAAAATTCGAGATCCTCTTTAAAAAGAAGAAAAAAAAGTTTAATCAAAGAGCTTTGAGAAAGCAGGCAATATAAGGACAACAGAAAAGCAAGATTGCGTTTAAGTAGATGAGAGTAAACTTGAATGGGTTCTTTTTCTTCTTTTAGCTTAGACATGTTTATTTCATTACACACAGATCTATTTTAACACGCTAGTGTGTTACTATATCATAACATTTCCAATTCAAACGGACACTTGCCAGGAATTTGGTTTAGCACTCTACAAAACAACTAGAGATCCACCCATTCAGGCAAACCCAAAATCAGGCTCTCGCTTTCCTTGTAACCCCAAGACTCGAACGCCACAAAGTGCTAGGAAGTAGAACAATCCAAGTTAAGACCTGGAAGGGAAACAGAAAGAGGCGTGACAGAAATGAAATTGTGTTTCCTAAGAAGCACTGAGATGTCGGCAGACAGGAACACTTGTCCCCGAATACAGTTCCCTTATAAGCTATGCACAGGAATGGCCCTAACAACCCCCATAATAGGAAATATTCTTGTATGTAATTGGACCATCTTGCTATCTGTAAACTCGATGCTGTAACATTTTGACCACAACCCAGCAAGGAAAGGTTGCTTTATTAACATTCAGCAACCTTTGAAAATAATTGCCTTCTCCCAATAAGGTGTGTGTTCTAAGGCAATCAGGTGATATAGCTATTCCCCATTCCACTGAAACACAGAATAATTGTCCTTCATATAATGCACACATCTCGGGAGCTGGGTTCTGGTCGAGTGACTTTCGTACACTGAGTCATGTTAACACTCCCTTATGAGGTACTCAGGCCAGAAAGGTTTTCTGCGCACTTCAAAACACATCCTTCACTGTCTGCAAAGACCTTAACTCACCTGGACCTAAAACAATTGCTTTCTTGAGGAAATATCAACTACTAATCTAACTATAGACAAAAGACGCTGGTGAGTAAATGATATTCTCCAGTTTCTTTCCTAATCAGGGATCTTAAATAAAGGCTTTTTAAAAATTACCCTCAGGTAACAAAAAAACATAAGACTAAATGGATGAAAAGGAGGGCGCCGAACAGGTTAAGGTGTTTCTTCCCATGGTCCATACTGAAATCATAATATTAGATAATGAACATTAACTCAGGTTTCTCATTCTCTCTTTCAAATTAACATGATGTTCTTTCATTAGGCTAGAAAGCAGCAACATAAATCAAACAAGAAGAGAATCTTTCCCCAAATAATAAGTAAAGAAACATGATAGAGTAGGAAAGTACCAAATTAGCTACAAATTTTCCATCTCATTGTTTTCCGTAAAATAAAATTTTATAATGAACATGGCTCCAGACAAGCTGTGCCAGTAGGTCTCGCTTCCAAAAACACTCACAGAGCAGTCATAAAAAGCAAGCATGAACTCTAGGACATCTGCTATGGCATTGTTATCAAATGCAATCATTTTGGTCACAAATCTATACTCGCTTCAACTTTTTGTTGAAATATTAGTTTGTCTACAGCATCTCCAATCTGGCACACGAGGACTGACAGATGCTGTCGTCTTACCTCAGCTTCAACTTACACGGCTTCTCATTATACTAGCTATAGCTCGGCAAACGATTCCTCTGTTCTGGAAGGCGGACAAAATGCCATCTGTCTCTGCACGGTTATCAAAACGAATACTGCAGTGTGAAGAAACTCAGCTCCAAATGGAAGGATGAGGAGGAATTGCACCCCGTCCGTATCCTATTACAAATGATACATACACACATATGTATATGCAATGTGTATAGGTACATGTGCACGCTATATATACATATGTATAGTACCTGTCATATTCCAGTGTTCCAATGATTCCGACGTGAACATTTTCAACCAAAAGGCACACCTCACCTTTCCTAGCTCTACGTGTAACCCGTGCATTTCACATCATCGGACACGAGTTACTAGCTAGAAGGCAAGGGAGCTGTGCTCCCCCAGCAAAAGATTGCAAGGTCATTGGGCAACCCAAAGGAGGGGGGAGCCTTCCTGTAAAAATCGGTGAGGTGCAGAGACAATGGAGAGAAGGGAAGGAGGAAAAGCCTGGAGAGTAATGGGAGCACGTGTTTGTTTCAACTAGTCTATACCCCCAGCGAGCCAGCGGGTGGACAGGAGAGGACTATGATGATGGGGAAGAGGACAACGAGGAGGGCGAGAGACAGAAACTGACACCACGGAGAGCCTGAACATTGTGCTGATGCTTTTCTTAGCCCTGATTGGGGGAGTGTGGCTACAAAGCGGGCAGAGGGAAATGCAAAGCCGACTCCTTGTCTGCAGCAAAATGCACAACTTGAACTTTCTGGGCGACAGCATGTTTGCCTTGGGTTCCTGTGCTTCCATAGATTTCAAGCACAGAAATGGAAAAGAACTTTCAATTCCTGGAGAGGAATTTCACACTTGAAGAAATTCGAGGAGCTCTTGAAACAGCAGTTATTTTCTTCAGCGGAGGCTCTGGAGATCAAGGTCAATCGCATCGAGGATCTTGAGATTTGGAGACTCTGACTTAGGGGATATTCATCCCTTTACTCCCAAACATCTTGACATTTAAAGTTGCCTGCCCAGAGCCACAGTGTAGTCTCAGCAGCCAGCAACTGACAGGTACCCAAGTCCTTCTGGAGTCCATACGAGGGCCTTGTCATTTTCAAATCTTCATCTGAACCCCCTAACCCCAGACATCTGTCTAAAACATTGAGGGTATAAATCAGAATGAAGGCTGTTTTTTACTCCAAAGTCAATTGCTTTGGAGCTGTTTACATAACCTTTTGTTTAATTCTATAGTTTATGTGAAATGAGATGTTGAGAGCCTTATGTGAAACCTATGAGTCCAATTCCCACATGGGTGAGCTAACTTCGCTGTCACATGTCACACCCGCATGCTGTCCCCTCACCCCCATTCCATTGCACCAGCTGGAAAATGGTCCCTTTGGTCACAATGGAAGCTACAGAGAAAATGGGGCCACATCAGTGCAAACTCTGCCTCATGGCTGTGGGGGGCTAATGAGAAGTCGGGAAGGCCACCTCAACTAGCGCAGGATAGCCCATTTCATTGTGCCGCCTTCTTGTCTCCTACACGAACCTTCCTTTACAGGCGCTGCTACTGCCCAAATTGTCTGCACTTCCTGCAGTTGCCCATGCCCAATCTGTCCTGATGAATGTCACTGATTTATAATGCTGCTTGTCTAGTTGATTAAGACAACAGAAACCCTTTCAAGAGAAAGCTGCTCTTGAAAATGCTTGTCTCGATGCAGAGGAGCATCTCAAGGGAAAGACAGCGCCAGAAGTCCAGTTCTGCCTGGAAGGTGCCCCAGGACAAAAGCTGCCACTCCAACTGGAAGCCCACCCTGCCAGCCAGTTCATCTATGAAAGGCTTCAGCTGCACTTTGCAACCAGCCTCTACTGGGCTCCTGACACCTATCTGTTCCCCGCCCCCCTCACCTCCCCAGACTCTGCTTCCCTCCCAGACTTTGGATTTCTGCCTCTCCCCTAGCTATTGGTGGCTTTTAGCCTACATTTTTATCAACCCCCTCAAAGGAGCATCCCTGATCCTTACTTAGCATGCCACTGGCCAGACCCGTTATGCTAGGCACAAAAGCAGGATAAAGCGAGACGAGCTTTGGATAGAAAGTCAAAAGATCTGAGCTCCTGCCCCACCTCAACTAACAACAGTACGACATGAAGCAAATCGACTAACTTCTCTGTACACATGCCGCCTCCTTTGTCAAATGGCGATATTTGCACTGATCCTGACTCATAGGGATAAAACGGTGCCTGGCACAGCCCAGGCACTCAATCAGTCAATATTGATTAACATATTTAAAAATGAGAAAGTTACAGTGTCATCCAAGTATAAGGGGATAGTAAAGCATTATCACCATAGCAGATGATTTTAAATGTCTCTTATGCTTCTCAATAGTTGCATCAAATGTAAGATAGTAGCAGTTGTCAATTGACAGTCTTATATATAAACATGGGTGCAAAAACAATAGCTAATATTTACTGAGTGTATACTAGGTGTCAGTCAATATTCTAAGCACATTACATGGATTCATTCATGTAACACTCACAAAAAATCTACCTAATAAAAACTATCATTACCTTGATTTTAATTATGAGGAAACTGAGGCTCAGAGAGGTTAAGTAACATGCTACCAGTCACCCATACAGGGGATAAATGAGAATGCTGGCATTTGAGTCCAGTGCTACCACTGGCTTCAGAACCTGTGTGTTTCCACCACTCTACAACCAAAGATCAAACTAAAATAGGCAGCAGAAAACATAAATTAGCTAGTCACAAATCAGATGTAGGTTGATATCATAGAACCCAATCACTGCACAGAAAGCAGTGAACAACTACACTGGAACCTCCCCAACACAAGATCTACAAAACTAGCATCATCCCTGACAATAACCTTGATAACAAACATCTCTTTACAAAGCTGTCCCTCTTGTTTGCGATCAGTCCACGCTCGGCTCTATTTAGGGGACTCTTTGCTTTGCATTATGTATAGTTTGCAGTACGCCTGCCACATGGGTCCTTCATTCTGTAGAGCAGCAGTGGGAAAGTGGAGGGAGCAGCCAGCTTAGAATCAGAAGAACAGGGTTCTGGTCCTTGCTAGCACTAACTGCCCTTTGCTTTCTCATTGGTAAATGAAGGAAATTGAAACAGATTCTCTATTAAGCTTTTGAAGGGGCTAAATTGTATAGTCTTAAGATGGTGAAGTTAATATTTATCCCCTGAGCCAACATTTTATGGTCTTAGAATGTTGAAGTTAATGTTTATCCCCTAAATGGCTAAGGGCAGGGTTGGGGGAAGACTCAGTGAGCTGAAACACCAGAGAAGTCATTGGAAAAGCCACAGGACCTCAGTCCAGAATAGTGTAGTGGCCAATTTCAGCTTCAAATAGCTTCCAGTGGTCCAACTCTTTTAATTTCTTCATGGCAATCATAGGAATTTGGTGATGATGATGATGATGATGATGACGACAACAATTCATTGCCACCATTGACTGAGAACCTACAATGAGCCTAGTATTTTCCATATATACATAGTTTCCTTTAACCTCATAAGAACACTGCAAGGCAGGTATTATAATACCCATTTTACAGATGTGCCAACTCAAGCTCAGAGAGAAGAAATGTCTTTCCAAGGTCACACAGCTGGTAAGTGGCAGAGCTACATTCCGATCACTGGGCTTCAAGCTCTTTGAAAGGAGATCACATAAAACTATTCACCATTGGGCCGGCCGAGTGGCGCGATGGTTAAGAACTGGCTTGGGACGCCATAGGGCCCCGGTTCGGATCCCACATATGAGGGCCAGTGACACTGCCCTCCACAGCTAAGATGCTGAACAACAGCTCAACCTGGAGTTGGGCTG
>NW_017731564.1:1504396-1538483 GCF_001890085.2 Hipposideros armiger | reverse complement strand
CAATGATGGTGCCAACTTGGGCCAGTGAAGCAACGTCCTCCACAGCTAGACTGAAGAATAAAACGATAGCAATTTGTCTGTTCCCCTTCCCCCAACTCCCCAGTGCTGTTCCCGTCCCCCCAATTCCCCAATAAAATCTTTAAAAAAAAACTATTCACCCTTGTGCACCCAGGACCTAGCCCAATACCTAGCACTTACCAAATGCCTAATTCAATCAGTGCTTATTGAATGAAGGAATAATTCCAAAATCCATGCTCTCACCACACTCCGTGCTGTCATTTTCTAAGACTCCTCTGTATCTCTTGTCCCACACATTTTGGTAGGCACTTTCTATATGTTATCTCGCATATTTCATTTAGTTGGACTTCAAAACAAATATAATTATTCCCATCTTAGAATTGAAGACAGTGAAATTTGCAGGAGGTGGGTGGACTACCAAAATCTACAAACAAAAAACAACTAGGAAGTGGAAAAACCTGGCAAGTTTCAAATCCTGACCTTCTTATAAGATTTTAAAGTTATATGTCAATTATGAATTATTATTCAAGAGAAAGAAAAGTAGCCCTGCAGTACTTGACTGTAAATGTACACACATATGTCAAGGCAACTGGCCTCTTGCGTTTCTTGTTTGGTGTCATTTGAAACCCACCCTCCAAACGCCCAGCCGGGCATCACTCACATACAGCACCGCCGCTCAAAGTCACCTTGGGAGAATTGAGAGGCATACAACGGACTCACTCATTCTTTCAGTTCCTTCCATCAATTTCACATATTTCATACTAATATAAAAGCAGACATGTTCATGCTGAAAACAGTTAATATTATAAATTCAAATGGATAACTTGTTGGGTCTTCGCGGGGTAAGAAATGGCAAAAATTAAAATGTGCCTTTTATTTCCTGTATACTCCAATGTTATCAAACTGTCAATGTTGACTAAGTGAATGCACAGCTTCCACCGAAATGACGTGAAAGCAAAAGCAGCATTAGGAGTTTCACAGGTTTTCACTGATTAGCTCTATAGAAGAAAGTCCTAGATATCACACACTCTCCACAGGAGACCCTTTCGTGTTGCTTGTACCATGCTATGTCTATTAGCAAACAGTGTTTATAAAAGCATATAGTGGCAGACCATCATTGAATTCAATCGGGGTGCGTTCATCTGAATGAGGCCACTCAGCACAATCCCAGACTCACCCAGGGCCCTCCCGTCTGACTCCTTCACACTGCCCCATATGCCATGACCTTTTGGGTCTCCTCTCCTTTGCACAAGCTGCTTCACCTTTATTAAAATGTCCCTTCTGCTCCCACCTTCTTGCTAGCAAAATGAGCACCTCCGCCTTTTTCCTGACCTGGCTTGTCCTCTGAGAAACCTATCCTGAGCTCAGCGGCAGAAGTGATTGCTCTCCATCCCCCACTTCGATGCCTGAGCTCACGCACATCTTTGCATGACTCAGCTGACACGTCTATTTCTTCCACTAAACTGAAAGCCCCTCGAGATAGCAACCTGCCTCGGTGCATCTTTGAGCCTCTGTGCCTGAGTTCCCTGGGGTCTGGCACCTGATAGATGTTCCGTAGAAAGCTCAGTGCACGTCTTTCCTGCAGTTGCCCGGTTAAGTCTGCTCACTTCCAATAGAAGGTCATCCTTTTGCTTCAGTAAAGGCACACATCTGACAACATGAGTTTACCTTTAAAGTGGAGTGTCTCCATTCCAAATGACAAAATGAGATGGTCAGGAGGAGCAGAGAACTGCAAAGCAGACTGTGACGCCAAATGAGAGGTGAGGGTCAATCTCTTTGATTTGATCATTACAATGCTCCATTGATTTCATGTGATTTGCATTGGATTTTCAAGCACCACAGTTCGGGTAATCCCTTTTGCAGCCAGTCACTCATTTGAGTGTTATTCCTTCTCCTTTTTACTGGTGCAATTATAGTATCTTAAATTTCTAAAAGACCTAGCTCCCAATCTTATACCCAAAGGAGCTTAGAGTAGAAATGGCATGGTCTTTGGCACCATGGGGTAGGCATAATTCTAAGATGAGATCCCCTCCCAGTGACTTGCATCCCTGTGTAATCTCCTCCTTTTCAGAGGGTGTAGAACCTGTAGCCTATTTCTAACCAACAGAATATGACAAAGGTGATGGCATATTAGTCCTGTAATTATGTTACATTATATGGCAAAGGTTAAGGGATTTTACAGATGTAATTAAGGTCCCTAATTGGTTGACTTTTAGTTAGTCAAAAGGGCGATAGTCCTGAATAGATCTGACCTAATCAGGTGAGCCCTTTAAAACAGGGTCTACACCTCCCTGGAAATCAGAGACTTGAAGGAGCAGAGACTGTCTCTCTTCATTGTTGGCTTTGAGAAAGCAAGCTAAGCTACAATGAATTCTACAGCCACAAGAATTAATTCTATTAACAATTCGAGAGAGCTTAGGAGTGGGTACTTCCCTGGTTGAGCCTCCCAATGAGAATGCAGCCCAGTTGCCACCTGGATAATAGCCTTGTGAGATTTGGAGCAGAGAGCCCAGCAGTGGCGCCTGGACCTCTGACCTACAGAAACTGTGAGATAATAAATGAATGTTGCTTTGACTTGTGATGTTTGTGGTAATTTGCTACATGTTTGTGGAAATGAATATAGCATCACATACACCTGGGGTCCAATATTAGCACCGCCCCTTCCTATCTATGTGTATCACTTTATATTTTAGACCTTAGCTTTCTTAGCTCTATAATGAAGATGATTTCATTTATCTTACAAGGAATAAATGAGAAGTAATAAATGAATATATGTGCAGTATGTTAACATATGTAATATATGTGAAGTTCCTCATATACTCCAGCTATCACTCAAAGGTAAAATATAAATAAACAGGTATTTCTTGAGTACCATTCCGTGCCACTGTTCTAGTCACCGGGCTTTCAGAAATGAACAAAACAAACAACATACCTGCTCTTATGGAATTCACACGCTAGTGAGGGGGAGACCAATGGTAAACAGCTTAATATATGAATGAACATGCACACAGGATTAAAATCAAGTAGGATGATGTGGTAGAGAGTGACAGGGAGACACATCTAATTGGGGGACCGAAGAACTCTCCAAAGAAGTGACATCTGACCTAAACCTGAGTGACAAGAGGGAAGCAGTTGTGTGAAGATTAAGGGGCAGGGTATTTCAGACAGAAGAAAGAGCCGGTGCAAAGCTTTCAAGTGGGAAAGAGTTTGATGTTTTCATGGAACAGAAAGAAGGCCATTGAGGCTGCAGCGGAGCGAGCCAGGAGCGCAGATAGGGTGGAGAGGGAGGCAGGGGCCAGACTCTACAGAGCCTCGTAGGCCACAGTCAAGAACTTGTTTTTATCGAATAGAGAATGTCAACTATAACTAAAAACAATAAATTTAAAAATAATAATAATAATTTGCTTTTATCTAATTTCCCAGTGGAGGGTGATGGCCCAGGCGAGAGGCCTTACTTGATTTATGATTTATAATGTTATGAGCTCACTTCACTGCAGGATGGTGCTGGGATTGTGGGGAGCATGGGTTGAAGCAGGAAGGACCATAGGGTTGCAGCAGTCCAGGCAAAAGGATTCTGCCTTGGTCTGGGGGATGGGGAGAGCACTCAGATGGGCATGCAGTTCAATAAATCTTTTATCAATGATTATATACATAGATCCAGAGCCACACAAAGTGAAATGCCATATTTTTCCTTATTTTCCTCCCTGACCCCTCTTATTTTCTCATACCCGTAATCCAGCATCTGGTTCAAACAGCAAGGACAGTTCTTTTATAAGGCAACAGAACGCCACAATCAAGAGAATCCACAGGGGCCGGCCAAGTGGCGCGATGGTTAAGAACTCGCTTGGGATGCCAGAGGGCCCCGGTTCGGATCCCACATATGAGGGCAGTGACACTGCCCTCTACAGCTAAGATGCTGAACAACAGCTCAACCTGGAGCTGGGCTGCCGTGGGTCGCCGGCGACGGCGTGGGCTGCAGCCCCTGCTGCAGTGGGTTGCCATGGGCTACCGTGTGTAGCCAGCAGCCAGTGTGAGCGGCCAGCAGCCGCAGTGAGCGGCCGTCCAGAAGCCGGCGACTGATCTGCCTCACCCTGGAAGAGCGCAATGATGGTGCCAACTTGGGCCAGTGAAGCAACATCCTCCACAACTAGACTGAAGAACAAAAAAAAAACGACAGCAACTTGTCTGTTCCCCTTCCCCCAATTCCCCAGCACTGTTCCCATCCCCCCAATTCCCCAATAAAAAAAAAAAGAGAGAATCCACAGAACTTAGAACAGTGCGTGAAAGCCACGGCATATGAGGGTGCAAAGATCCCGAAGGAAGGATGTTAAAGCCCAAGGTGGCCAGAGAAAGGCATGGAGGCAGGGTATGGAATGAAGGAGAGAAGAGCCAAGGTCAAGATCAAATAGGGAATGAAAAGGGAGATGGCCTAGGTGATCCCTGGAATATCTAGAATCTTCAAAGCTTTTCCACAATTTCAAGATGGGACATGTAGGTGGGCTTGCTAAGTTTGAAGGACTAAGGTCAAAACAAAAGAGGTGCATGTGTGTTTTGTGCATATACATACAGACAGATACATGTACATATACAAGTACATGTTAAAAAGCACAATTAGGGGCCGGCCGAGTGGCTCGTTGGTTAAGAGTTGGCTTGGGAGCGTGATCCCACATGAGGGCCAGTGACGCTGTTCCCTCTACAGCTAAGATAGTGAACAACAGCTCGACCTGGAGATAGACTACCATGAGTGGCTGACAGCCAGCGTGAGCAGCTGGCAGCCAGCATGAGCTGCCGTGAGCCTCCGTGAGCGGCCATTGGATGCCGGTGACCAATCTGCCTCACCCAGGAAGAGCACAATATTCACAATACCAACATGGGCCAGTGAAACGACATCCTCCACAACTTGACTGAAGAACGAAAGGACAGCAACTTGTCTGTTCCCCTTCCCTGATTCCCCAATAAAATCTTTAAAAAAAAAATAAAGAGCTTGCTCAAGAGTGCAAGCTCTGAGCAACAGGGTCACCGATTCAATTTCCACATGGGCCAGTGAGCTGCACCTGAGCTGAGCTGCCACTGAGCTGCCAGCAGGTGGCAGGATGGCTTAGCTGGTGAGAGCACGTGCTCCTAACAACAAGATTGTCCATTCGAGATGGTGAGCTACGCCCACCCGCAACTAAGACTGAGCTGGGCACCTTGAGCTGAGCTGCGGCCCGGGTGGCTCAGTGGATAGGTGTGCACTCTTAACAACGAGGCTGCTGGTTTGACTCCTGCATGGGATGGTGGCTACGCCCACCCACAACTAAGTGAACACAGCACCTTGAGCTGAGCAGCGCGACTGGATTTGGAACTGAGCTTGCTGTGCCCTCCACAACTAAGACAGAAGGACAACAACTTGGCTGTTCCCCTCCCCCAATTCCCCAACACTGTTCCCCTTCCCCAATTCCCCAGTAAAAAAAAAAAAAGCACAATTAAACATGTTTGCTCATCATTCGCCTTGGACTTCATAAAGTACAACAAAAATATTAAGGGCCAAATGCAAACTGACAAACATGAAGTCTAGAAATCGAATCGCTTTCCCTGAGAGAACCCCACAGAGAGTTTTAGCAAACTGAAGAGTATCATTAAATACAGTTTTCTGTGTTTAAAGTGTTTCCGTTTGCCAAAGTGCTCCATTAATTAAAGATACCGTTGTCATCTTATACCCAGTCAGTAAT
The DNA here is from genome assembly GCF_001890085.2 of Hipposideros armiger. Classification (NCBI taxonomy): domain Eukaryota; kingdom Metazoa; phylum Chordata; class Mammalia; order Chiroptera; family Hipposideridae; genus Hipposideros; species Hipposideros armiger. The sequence continues at coordinate 1,532,754 of NW_017731564.1, read as the reverse complement.
TCCACCTCTAACATTAATCAAGCACCCCAAATGGTAAGAAACCACTGAATTGTGACTTCAAACATCTCAGTAATACATGTGACATATTCAGCAGGTGAACAAAGAAAGGGCTTTGACAGCATGGAGTTCTAAACAAATGCATAGTAATGGAGATAACTATCTCCTCCAGAGGCCAGGAGCTTCAAAAAGCAGGGCAACACTCAAGGACACTACCTATTGTCAGGTTCAATAACAAGGGCCCCCAAACACTCCATGTTTCTTGTTAGTATTACTTTACAGTGAACTTTCCAGCGTTTAGAATACATTGATACTCCTCAACTGACAGACGTATCTCAAGAGCATGGTCCATGGGGACAATTTTTTTTAGGCCTAAGAAAGGTTTTGTTAAGCTTTGCTCTAAATACTAGAAAAAAGCAACTGAATACAGAAGTGCTTTCAATTTCACTCTAGGACTTTATCAGCTGTATTTATCTGTTTGTAATTTTTTCTCACAAAGTCACTGCATTTGTGTATGATCTTTTATTTCCCCGATCCACCCTCCTCCCATCTAAAACCAATCCAATACCTTATTGATTTGTTTTTCATAGTTACAGATGAGCACATCCTAGGTTACAAAGAAAATCCCACTAAATAAGTCAACACAAAATCCACGGTCATCTATTGGCATATAAGAAACAATCACTCTCCTGTGTTTATTACTCATTGCAAAGGTTTATTGACTATTGAAGAAGAATTAGTGGGTCCCATCCAAGCTTAGAAATATGAATTAAATTACCCAAGGCCAGTTAAGTGAATTTCCACTTATGTTTAGCTTTAGCTCAGACGTTATAAGTCATTTCTGGCTAGTAGTTTTTGGTCTAATAGAAACATTTAATTAATTATCAAAGGAATTAGATTACGGGCCACTCTGCTAAAGTTTAAAGATATGTACAGAGAGGTATTTGTAAGGGTAAATGCAAGGGGTTATACTTGTGTGAGACATAAAATTGTTGATGTGTCTGTCTGCTCCTTTTAGGCTGTGAACCCTAAGAGGGCAGGAACTGTCTTTTATCTCAGTGGTCCTTGTACCTAGCAGAGTGGATATTGACACATAGTAGGTTCAAAAGTAATGTTGACTGTAAGTTCAGGGTCTGTGTCTTGAAGTCCTCATATCTAATAGAGAAAATTGGGCACATGTGCAAATTGCAATAACACAAGGCAGGTGATAAAAGTATATGCATAGAACAAATTAAATGCAATAAAAATCCACAGGATGAGGGGTCACTTTAGGGTGAGGTCATAATGCAAAGAAAGTCATGGAGAAAATAAAATTGGGCCAAATTTCTAAAGATGGGTAAATATGATTGGAAGAGGCATTCTAAACACAAGAATGCCAGGAGCAAAAGCAGTAAGGTAGGAAAATCTAGTGCATATTCGTGACATGACGAATACTCCAGATCCACTTAGATGTTGTGTTGGGCATGGGGAAAAGAGAATGCTACAAAGGTGTCTTGATTATAGAGGTGGCAGATTATAGAGGTCCCGTATACCAGGTTGAGGAATTTGGACATTATTTGGCAGTCAATTTGGTAGCATTTTACTCAGGAGCCCCTAAAGATTTGTGAGTCGAAGATTGACATTAATTCAACAAACTACTTGTGAGAGATATCAATGGAATTATAGTTACAAAGTTTGAGGGAGGGAGCAATACAGAAAGTCTCAGATGAATCTACATAGGGAAACACACAAGGTACATACATGTAGTGACTAAATATAGACAGCATCAATCCCAATGGAAGAAGAACTCAGTTAGGTACAATCAAATAGCACCTGGGCATCAGAGTGAGTGACGATCAGACAGTAATAAGTAAGAATGATCATCCCCTGAAAATGCTAATGTAAATAACTACAAGAGATCAAATAGATACCACTTTGAGACATTTAATATTTTGTCATACACATGAAGACAGATCAAGTCTAACATTTATGTCCAAAATGAAACTGAGGCATGCAAAGGAGAAGACAAGTGCGAGTAAGTTGAGATACACATGGAAAGAAGATAAGTGTGGTGCCCGGTTAACCCCGATTTGAACCTTGGCTCCCCCACTTATTAGCTCTGTGACCTGAGGCAATATGCTTAGCTTCTCTGAGCCTCAGTTGCCTTATTGGCAAAATAGCAATTACAATAATACCTTCCTATAGAGTTTGTGTATTTAACGAGACAATGTAAGTGAAAAGAACTCTCCGGGCCGGCCAAGTGGCTCAGTTGGCTTAAGAGCTCGCTCAAGAGTTTGAGCTCTGAGCAACAGCAGTTCGATTCCTGGCCCGAGCTGAGCTGCCACTGAGCTGCCAACAGGTGGGAGGATGGCTCAGCTAAAAAAAATATTTTTTTTGAAAAATTTTAAAAAAGAACTCTCTAACTTGGAAAGGCCAAGCTCAGCTCTGCTCAGACTTTGGTATGCATGTGAAAATCACCAGGGAATCTTTTTACATGCACATTCTTAATCCCTTTGCCCCAGAGATTTGATTTAACAGGCTGGTAGTGAAGTTCAGGTAACTTAATTTAAAAAAATTAATTGTGGTTTAAAAAAAAGAACCACAGTATAAAATTGACCATCTTAACTATTTTTTGTTTGTTTTTTTAGCTGAGCCATCCTGCCAGCTGTTGACAGTTCAGCGGCAGCTCAGCTCAAGCCGGGCATCGAACCGATGTTGCTCAGAGTTCGCACTCTTGCATGAGCTCTTAACCAACTGATATCTTAACTATTTTTAAGTGTACAGTTCAGCAGTGTTCAGAATAGTCACCTTGTTGTGTAACACATCTCCACAACTTTATATCCATTAAATCACAGCTCCATATTTCCCCCATCCCCCAGCCCCTGGCAACCTCCATTCTACTCTCTGCTTGTGTGCATTTGACTACTCTACGTTCCTCATGTAAGTGGAATCATACATTATTTGTTTTTTTGTGACTGGTTTATTTCACTTAGCATAATGTCCTCAAGGTCCATCCATGTTGTAGCGTGTGTCAGAATTTCCTTCCTTTTCAAGACTGAATAATATTCCATTGTATATATACCACATTTTGCTTGTCCATTCATCAGTTGATGAAGACTGGGGTTGCTTCCACCTCTTCAACATTGTAAATAATGCTGCTATGAACATGGGTGTGCAAATAACGCTTCATGATCCTGCTTTCAATTCTTTTGAATATATATCCAGAATTGGGATTGCTGGATCACGTGGTAGTTTTGTTTGATTTTTTTTTAAAGATTTTTTATTGGAGAATTGGGGGGATGGGAACAGTGCTTGGGAATTGGGGAAAGGGGAACAGACAAGTTGCTGTCGTTTTGTTCTTCAATCTAGTTGTGGAGGACGTTGCTTCACTGGCCCAAGTTGGCACCATCATTGCGCTCTTCTCGCGAGGCAGATCAGTCGCCGGCTTCTGGACGGCCGCTCACTGCGGCTGCTGGCCGCTCACGCTGGCTGCTGGCTACACACGGTAGCCCATGGCAACCCACTGCCACAGGGACTGCAGCCCACGCCGTCGCCGGTGACTCACGGCAGCCCAGCTCCAGGTTGAGCTGTTGTTCAGCATCTTAGCTGTAGAGGGCAGTGTCACTGGCCCTCATATGTGGGATCCGAACCGGGGCCCTCTGGCATCCCAAGCGAGTTCTTAACCATCGCGTCACTCGGCCGGCCTGTTTGATTTTTTGAGGAACCACTATACTAATTTCTATAGCAGCTGCATCATTTTGCAGTCCCAGCAACAGGACACAAGGTTTCAAATTTTTCCATATCCTTGCCAACATTTATTTTCTTGTTTTTTTTTTTTTTAATAACAGCCATCCTAATGGGTGTGAGGTGGTATCTCTTTGTGATTTTGATTTACATTTCTCTAATGGCATCTGCATTTTTAACATGCTCATGGGTGGTTCCAATGCAGAGTCACACTTTGAGAAAAATTTCTCTAGATCAACAGTGGTTGCTGTTTTTCAAAAAGAAGCATGAGGGGAGTGAAGGTGGCCATTGCATTTTTAACACAGATATTACAGGAAAATCCGAGACTATCCTTCCTATCACATTACTATTGCACGAAGAACTTGCATTTCCTTTACACTGTCTAACCATGAACGCTGACTGTTTGAAATTATTTTCTTGTTACAAAGCCCCCCTGGCGTGATGCAAATCCAAGTTCAAATCCCCCATGAGTGACATCTGCCATAGTCCATTCATCTATGCTGTACGCACAGGTATGCACGTAAAGAGCATCTTAAAGGATATGATTGGTATCCATGAAATATTGTTTATACCAATATTTCCCAACAAAGAAAATATCTCACCACTCGCTTCTTTTGGTCACCACCATTATTTTTAATTCTCCAGTATTCTGGCTCACACCCAATTTTAATTTCGCATGATTTGTATGTGCACTCAAACTTTATCATTGGCCCATCCAATCCGTGATACACTTTAGACCAAATGCATTCAGATATTTTCTCCCTTTGGGTGTAAGGTCACGTGATCTTTCCACAAAGCTCGTGCAAATTAACTGAATAAAATGAAGGGAGTGTATCTTGGCAGTTGAAGAGCAGCCATAAGCATCTTCATTAAAAGCTGCATTTGAAAAATATTTTTGAGCACCTATTTTATGCCAATCACTTGTTGTCATAGATTCAAAATAATGCATGCTTTAGTCATCACTTCCTGTAAAAGGAATCCTTTTGATCAAAAGTATTTTGAAGATCCAAGTGAAAGTTACATCCAGGGCTACAAATAAATTGGAAGACTGATCCATTCATTATATCTTTGAGTATTTACTGAGCCCCTATTATGTTCCAGGCACTGTGATAGATGCTGGAGATAGAATAGTGTTTTAAAACTAAAGAAGGGTGTTTCATCACTGAAGAACCACCTATACTCATCTCTTTGTTCTGCCGTGTTCATACAGACCTCTTTATTTGCTTCTAGTGGTACACACACACACACACACACACACACACACACACAGATCCTCACCTACTTTACTAATTGTTTTCTTTCTATAGGATTGAAATCCATTCTGTTAAAAATAGCTCATGATACATTAAGGCAATCCACCACATCTAAGTTAAAATAGTACAAGTGCTTGGCTTCAGGGATAAAGATATAAAAACCACTAAAAACTATGGCATAAAGTTGACCAGATTGGGTAGAGCCAAAAAAAAAAGTTAACATGGAGAAAGTTTTTGAACAAAGACAATTAATTTAGGGTCCCAGACACAGCCCCCCACACACCCACACCCACAAGAAAAGACAGTTCTAAATTTCAAATACGGAAGAAAAACCATACATTAACAAAGAGTTGGCTGTTACTCAAATGGGTATTTTCCCAGACAGGTGATCTTAAATTACACTGTTTAGCTTTAAAATGTTCTGGCAGCATAGAATGAAATATGTGTTTCTTTTTGGATAAGTATGACGATGGTCCTTTGGGGTCAAAGTTCTTAGGAGTGGGGTAGGGAAAACGTTCAGGCTGCCGGCAACCATGCTGTGAAGAGAATTTCAGGCCTCAGTGTTGTCAAAAGCTACTCCATAAATCAGTAACTTACCCAATGTTAAAATGAAAAACAAAAGTTATTCTGAAATATGGAGAACTCTTTTTTATATACCTAAAAAGACAACACTTTAACACCAGGCTTCATCAATTCCCTCCCTGGCATCCCAGCTCTGCAAGGAACCCACCATGGTGGATGACAATGAAGGACTACGGTGTATTTTTATTGGCAACATCTTTGGTAATCGAGTAAATGCAGAGTGTGCCCGTTACTGCTCCTTCCCTTTAGTTAATACTTGGCACCCTGAGGTTTCAATGAGAAACCAAGAAGCATTATCGTTTTGTGGCAGAAATTTAAGAATCGAGAAGCTAGGAAATGTGTTCAAATTTCACATTAATTCACTGCTGAGGCTGGGAAAGCACTTGACTAATGACTCCGTGTTTTCAGCTAAAGTGTTTTGACATAATCGCATTCATAACGGGAAAAACAGCATATCTACCAAGAGGTTCTGGTAGTCTGTGCAGTTTTAGGCTCAGAGTAAAGCTGGAGTATCTGAGTAGAAATATATGAGGCACCCGGGCCTAGGTAATCAGGCATACAGAATGTTGCCTCTAATGATTTTAAACAAGAGATGGCTAGGTGGACCCAGTAGTTTGTGGATTGGAGTGTGTTACTCCTGCATGAAATCCCCCCTACACACATCCTATTGGATGCACACTTCTGAGGCTTATTATTCCTTTAAATACAGTCTCCTCCACAAAGCATTCTATAATCACTCAGTCTTCAGGGCCACTCCACCCTCTAAAGTCTTTTAGACCTTATTTTGTGTCTGTATCTCATAACGTGTTGTTGGCACTTAGCATAACGTCTTGTTGATATTTATCTTCTTTCCATATATGTCTTCTTTTCCAATTGGATAGTAAGTCATTTAAATGAAGAGATCACCTTTACAACATACTTAAAAAGTGGTCGCCCTTCTTTGATTAATCACCTCAAGTAACATGGAACTAACTACCACCTCATGGAATAACCTGAAAGGGGCAGTTGTAATCGTTAACCCCACTGCCACCACCACACACACACTCTTCCTTACACCAAACAAAATTTGTTTTCTGTTAGCTCCCATCCACTGGCCCTGAATTCAGCTAGCCTCTGGGGTACACACAGTGCATGGGCACATCTTCCTTTGCATGGGACACTTCACATACCTGAGCACAAGTCATGACTTCCCATCTGATGTTCCCACTTTGCCAGCTAAACATCTGCGACTCTCTTGACTCTATCTCACTTGACATGATTTTTGCACCTCTCTCTTTCATCCTTGTGTCTTTCCACCAAAGATCCTGAAATTTGCTAAACGTGTCTCCATGTGTGGTGCCCAGAACTAAGCTTGACATTCCAGTTCTTTTGTTCATTTATGCATAAATTGACCCATTCGACCAATATTTATTTAGTAGCAATTCTTTACCTGGCATTGTAATATGCATGGGGGTTGTAGCAGTAAGATAGAGACACGGTTCTTGCCCAAAAGGGACTTACAAAATGTGAGGAGATAAACACTTGACTGTAATTATACAAATAGTTATTCAATAGCACTATTAGTCTTCTATGCTGTGTAAAAAATTACAATAAATTTAGAGGCTTAAGACAACACACACTTATCTCACAATTTCTGTTGGTTAGGCATCTGGGCATAGCATCCCCAGGTCCTCTGCTCATGGTCTCTCACAAGATTGCAACCAAGGTGCCGACCGGGGCTGAGATCTCATCTGAAAGCTGAACTGGGGAAGGTTCCACATTCACAATCCCTCAGGGGGTTGATAGAATTAAATTCTTTGCAGCTGGCCATAGGATTCATGGCATCTTGGTTCTTCAAAGCCAGCAACAGAAAGAGAGATGCTAACAAGACAGCTAGATTATGAAATTGCGGACATGTGTACATCCTGCCCCCTTCGCCATAATCCATTGAATAGAAGCAAATCACAGGGCCTGCCCATATTTGAGAAGACTATATGAAGGTATGACAGCATGAGGTAGGGGTCATGGGACCACCTTAGAATTCTTCTTATCACAGTAGCAAACTGAAATAGTGTTATGAATCAAAAGCTCCATGTTATCAAAGTAAATAACTTATCTTAGTGGGGGGGCGAATCACTAATTTTTGAATACTGTTTGCCTCATCTTAACTAGATCACAAGCTGACACAAGCAGAGAGCATAAGGTAGGGATCATGTCTTATCCATTTGTTTTTACTTCTAGGGACCATGTCTTATCTATTTGTTTTTACTTCTAGGGACCATGTCTTATCTATTTGTTTTTACTTCTAGGGACCATGTCTTATCCATTTGTTTTTACTTCAAGGTACCTAGCACAGAGGTGCTCATGGGTATTTAATAATCATTGATTTGACTTAATATAAAATGGATCAAATATTCCTGAACATGTCATCAAGATTAAAGTCACTCAGCTGACCCTCAAAGACTGTTCACATTCATATATTTAACATTGGGTTTGAAGGACCCAATAATCTTCCAGAAGCACACATGAATAGCACAAGCTACAGAACAGCAGGCCCCTTTGCCCAAGCCAACATCTGCCTTTGAGAGGAGTTTTGCCGCTACTCGGCCCTCACCATGTGAAGTGATGGCGCAAGTAAAGGTGTACTTGCCCTCTCAGACCAGTGCTACCAAGGTGATATATGGTTCAGCAAGGCCTGCCATAATCTCTGGGGCTAAGAAAGGCAGCCCTGAGGAGGTGACATTTAAGTCAGGACTCTGGAGCTAGCTGGGAGAACAAGGGGATTGTTGGGGAATATGAGAGGAAAGAGCTTCAAAAACAGGACAACAAGAAAACAACAGGTTTGAAGACCTATTATGGAAGAGCCCTGGTGAGGAGAGAGGAGGCTTGAGAAGTAGCTAAGCACCAATGTAGGGATCCAATGCCAAGTTTGGGACAGCCACCTCCCTCGTCCAGCACACCCTCAGAAGCATACAAGGCTCACTCGGGTTTTCTCCTGGTGGTGACACTCACACAGAAAATTGAAAGTTTTGGAAATGAATTAACAAAGAATCTCCTGGGATATTAAATTGCCCACCAAGCAGCCCAGCACATGGAAAGCCATTCTAACCCTCCTTTCTTTGCAAGGGCACTGAGGCATGTCTGAAGATAGTCTGTATATTAGAAGGTGCCAAAGGACCTAAAGGAGTAGAAAGTCCCTGGAGTGTTATCAGAAAACTGTCCACCAAATGCATCCCACAAGAGTCGACGCTGGCAAGACAGCATCCTTACGCAGCCCTCTGGTGCTTATGCCAAGTCAAACTCCTTGCATTTTCTAATGTAGGATAACACGACATGAACTCAAGCTCATGGGATGATGCTTGTTGTTGCTACCAATTACCACGACATTGTAAGTATCTAGGAAGGTTGTCCTCTTTGCCTGAGCCCAGAAGAGTGAGGGAGGAAGGGGACAGCCCCTCAGTCATCTAGAGCAGCTGAATCAACTCTGCTGATTGATGTCACAGCCCTCACATCTGAGTCTCGGTGAGTAGAATACTGACTGGTGTTTTGTTAACTCAGATGAATTGGGAGAACAAGAACCTCATTTAATTTCCAGTGCGACATGGCAAGACCTTAGGACTCTCCACTCTACAACTGTCCAGACATTGGCATAGGCCATCAAATATTATGATAGAATTTTCCACCCCTAGTGAGCAATCACCTATCATGCAGAATTTAGGGAGAGGCCTTAAAAGCAGACGCTGAATTCAATGATCTCATGAAATTTCCTCTAGTTCTGGGATCAGACAAAAATCAGTGTATTGCAAGCTGGCTGTACTATTCAGGAGAGCCGACATTCCAAAAAGGCTTCCCTGCCATTGTACCAGGGTTTTTCCAACAGTCTTTGAAAAGAGCATGAAGGAATGACCATATATAGTAATATGAAGTCTGTAAAAACGATTAATCCCTTCAATTGTTTTAAACAAACCTTTCTGACTTGAAATGATCTCAGAATCAGTTTCAGACGCAAAGGTGACACACTTCAAACCCGAAGGTAGAAAGGGACAGATACTGGCTAGCGGCCAAATTAAGAAACCAAGGACAATGGTATTCACTTAATGAGAGGTCACTTAATCCAATCTCCTAACCGGAGTTAGTACGAGCAGAGAAGAGCCCAGGGAGATCATAAAATATGTTAACACTGGAATAAATAATTGGAAAATTCCTAGGACCCTCTAGGGTCCAACTTCAAGGTTATGTCCAAGGAGAATCAGCACTCTTCATGTGCATTCTGCACTTCCTCAAAGATAACCAGAGAGTGAAAGGCACCTGAATCCCAAGTTAGGACAGAAGAGAGTAGAAACATGGCCTATTAATGGCTGCAAATACAAGTATTGCAATATGTTAAGACAAAGGGGCATAGGAGGGCTTTGTGATGGACTCACCAGGAAAATGAGACTCTTTCGATTTATAATTCAACATCCTCATTCAGATTATATCCACTCAGCCCAACACAGGAAAGTATATCGGGATTAATTATCAGGTTGTTTGTAATAACATAGCAAAAAAAAATTTAAAAACTGAATGACTGTGGCTGTGGTCAGAAGAAAATGGCCATCATTTCCATCTATTTCTTTCATTAGAATGTAAATTAGATAGTTTGTCTACAGTATTGAAGGGAAGGCTGACTAGTTTCCCTTAGAGGATTTTCCAGAACAGAAAAAGTTCACATGTAACCTAGCTGCTCAATCCACTCAGGACTGCCCACTTTAAGGCAGGGGAATGTACGGTGGGGTAGTTCTTACCTGGGGACAATGGCTCACCAGGGAGGTAACTTCTTTCCTCTCTTTGGCTTTCATGCTTTCCCAACACAACCTGTTTCTTCTACTGCTTCCCCACAACAGCTGCAATGTCCAGAGTGTCTAGACAAGACCAAGAAGTAAAATCACCTTCCCAGGGTCACACAGCTTGTAAGTAGCAAGGCATTAAAAGCATCTATGACTCCGTCATCAATGTTTCTAAAACTAAACACAATCCCCTGAAGTGAGTAGAAGTGTGTGAACACATGTGCATGCAGACACACACAAGCACACGTGTGTAAGTGCAAACACACACACACACATCTCAGGACACCAACTGAAGTTCACTTGTTAGCTAAATAGAAAAGAAATGAATGTCAGCAGGCCATTGTAAGAGATTCAGGAAGAATAACGAAGAACAAACGACATTCAAGAACAAAAGTCATACGGCAGAGAGTAAGCTGTATGTAAATAATGGCTGAAACAGCCAATGGAGCACGAGGAACTTGTAGGAGAGTCCTTGTTCCTTTTCTCTGAATTTTAATGTGCTCTAGGACAGGGGCTCCCCAAGTGGTATCCATAGGGGTCCTCCAGGGGACCAAAGTTAATCCAAAACATATATGGCATAAAGGCAGAAAGTAACTTGTCACAGATCATCCCTTACGTCAAAAGCCATGATGGGATGTGGAGTCTGTGAGGTCAGCGATCGTCCCACTGACGACAAAAAGTCAAAAAGAGTCAGAACAGCAAGAACCCGGGGGACAGAAAGGGCTTTGGGGGAAAGTACATAGCCTCCTAAGAAAAGGGAACAGTAAGAACAGTGTTTTCTTGAGCCTGGGAAAGATGAGCAGGAAAAAGGACGAGCAGACGGGGAGGTGGACCTCTGGGGAAAGAGGGCTGTGAGTGCCATCTTTGACATGATCCGATTCTCTGGAGTGAAGGGCTGGGAGGGTGATGGGAAGACACCATCTGCTCCACCTTCATAACATCTGTTATAGAATAAGACTGATGGCATGTGTCATGTCAGGAGGATCTTGTGAAAGAAACTGCTGAGCCGTACATGATCTGAGCTAATGGAGAAGTCCCCAAGGTTTGGAGACCTAGATTCTAATCCCATTTCAACTGCCAATTTACTGTGGAACTGCTTAACCCTATTCTGTCTCAAGTTCTACCATTGGCAGTGGGGTAGTAAAATCAACACTCGGGAGTACTCCAAAATCACATGCTTGTATTCTTGATAGGTACAATATAACTACACATTTCTAAGACTGTTTCTCCCTCTTCAATTTGAAGGGGTCCCTCCATTTCAGCACCCAGAAGAGACACCTAAATTCTTTCATTCTCTGTCAACTCACAGAGAAAAGTACAAAAGATGTCTTCCATCCAAAGAGAGAGTTTTAAGAAAGAAAGAGAAATTCACAAACATAAATAAATTACACATTTATCCTTAATTGGGAGGAACAGTATCCATTTTGTTATATTTATGATCGTATATTGAATATTCTCTAATAAAATACGGAGACAGAGTCCATGCTGTAAGCTCTACAGTTGAATCAGTCATCCAATTCTTCCAGGCATAAATTCCCTTGGAAAGCGTAAAGGATGGACCATCATTTCCCCTGGATTCTTCCTGCTAACAGGTTGTGTGCGACTGAGATTAGGAGTGTTTTTATAGAAATGAGCTCATCATAAAATAAAGTCCAATGAATTGACTGAACAATTATTTGGTATTTTCAGTTCCAGGCAGCCAACCTTAGAGGAGCTAGCAGTCTTATGAAAAGGAAACTAGTCATCACTGTCATTTGTCGAACAAAGAAAGAAATTAAAGGCACATTAATTTGTTTCATATCTTGCCTCTGATTGGCCGTAAATATCCCACTTGTCAGAATGAAACAGATAAATTTATGTAAAGCAAAGGATCGTTTATCTATCAATGGCTACTTACTTGTGGGGAAAAGGTGGGGACCGGAAGAGAACCTTGAAGGAGATCTGAGCTTTTTGTTTTTGTTTGTGTTTTATTTGTAACTAAGAAATTGGAATCAGAAGATCCCCCAGCAGAGTAGCTCTCCAATTTAGAGGTCATAGTATCCGTAAATTCATCGCTTGAGTTAACCGTTGCTCTCTACGTACAGGCAATATATTTTAAAATGAAAATATCCCTGAGAGGAGCAACACATTGAACTAAGATCATCTTAGTGTAAATTACTGTTATTGGACAGCTTTGTCACTTAGGTAAAGCCTGGGGAAGCATGATTTGAGTGCACTGGACTTATAAGTGAGCCTGGGCATGGACTGAAAGAGAGGATGAGAAACGGCTGTGAGAAAGATGGCTCTGAGAAAGCCCCAGACATAGCTTCACTTCTGTGTCACTTTGCTCGAAGTCAGCCTTGAGAAGCTTGGTATGGTGGTGGTACCCTTGGGAGTTATGATAAAAGAAGGTGAAATTCCAAAGGGGGACTTTTACTCCAAATACACTTAAATGAAATAGGATTAGATGAGTGTGGTGTTTTTCTAGAGAAACACTGTCTGGTAGAAACACAATGTGAGTCATAGAAATCATTTTAAATGTTCTAGTAGCCACATTGTTTTAATGTAATAGGAAGTAGGATAGATCCATTTTAATATTGTTTTTTTATTTCACTCCAATACCCACAAATATTATCATTTCAAATGTAACCTATATAAAAATAATTAAGGAAACCATTTACATTCTTTATTTCAGAATAAGTCCCTGAAACCTGGTATATATTTTACACTTGGAACACACCACAATTCAGATGCTAAATGTTCATCAGGAATATTTTATCTTTATTTAGATTTCATAACGTTTACAGTTGGCAAAGTAGATTCACACACCCACATTGTTCTAAATATACTTAAAATAATTCCCATAACTGAACCAAACATTAGTGTTAAAATTTAAATGAATATGGAAATGAAATCAGGATCTAAAAGAGATTTTTGCACACTCATGTTCACTGCAGCATTATTCACAATAGCCAAGACATGGAAACAATCCAATTCTGTTAAGGAATGAATAGATAAAGATGTGTACAGACACACAATGGAGTACGATTCAGCCATGAGAAAGAAGGCAATCCTGCCATTTGCAACAACATGGATGGATTTTGAGGCTATTATGCTAAACGAAATAAGCCAGACAGAGAAAGGCAAATAGTGCATGGTATCACTTACATGTGGAATCTAAATAAAAAGTCAAACCCATAAACACAAAGACTAGAAAAGTGGTTGCCAGTGGTGGGCGTGGGGAAGAAATAGAAATGTGATTGGTATCCATGAAATATTGTTTATACCACCAATATTTCCCAACGAAGAAAATATTTCCCCACTCACTTCTTTTCTTTTGGCCACCACCATTATTTTTAATTCTCCAGCTATAAAATAAATAAGGTGTAAGGATCTAATTATAACATGGTGACTGTAGTTGATAGCACTGCATTGCATAATTTAATTTTTTCATTAGTTATTATTAAAAATCCGGTCCCTCATTTGTACTATCTCAGGCGCTCAAAGACCACATATAGCTAGTATGTTGGACAGTGCAGGTCTAGGTGTGAGAAATGAGGGGCTTGGTGTAAGTCATAGGTTCACAGGGAGTACGGCTACGTTCATTTTGCATTTTTCAGGGGCACAGACTATATCTGCATGCCTGGCCAGCCATTGAACACATGTTCTCCACTAGTGACGAGGCAGCCCTGTGAGAGGATAATGTGGCTCCCTGTAACTGCAGACCTCCTGCTTGTAAAAACAACTGGAACACAAGCTCCTGGAGCGCAGGATCCAGGACTGATTTCAACCCGCAGAGCCCTGCCCGGTGCCTAGCACAAAGTAAGCATTCAGCCAATGCTTGTTAAATGAGCAACTGCTCTCCTGACAGTCGACCAATGGACTCCTTTTCCCGTGCTTTATAATCTCAGCTCTGTTCACACCAGGCATCGCGTATTTATCTTCAGGAGACCCTGTGAGCTCAGGGCCACAGTGTCTAATGGCAAGCCCACTGTCTACTCCCTGCCTCCTAAAATATGTGCCTGCTGATGAGTGCTGGGGCTTTTGGAAGTTCAGTTAGCCATCAGGAGTGAGATGCTGTACACGTCTCTTGATGTGTGTTAGGCTTTGAGCAAGGCAGACCCTAAGCACTCGAAAAAAGAAGGGAAGAGGCACCACTGAAGGTGAATAAAGGAAAGATACAAAATGGGGATGGAGAGGCATGAAAGCCAAACAGCGCCTCCTTCACCCCTAAGCCCTCAGCCAGCACTGATTGATGGTATATAACACCTCATGTGTGCCCTGTACAATACTGTACACTTCTGATGTGGGAGTATGGCAGGACATTTAGAGTAGAAAAGAATTACACCCACTAGGATGACTACAATTTTCAAACAGGAAAAATAGTAAGTGTGGGTGAACATGAGGAGAAGTTGGAACCCTCATCCATTGCTCGTGGGAATCCCAAATGATTCAGCTGCCGTGGAAAACATGATGGCGTTTCCTCAATAAGCTATTCATGGAGTTCCCATATGAGCCAGCCATTCCACTCCTGTGTATATACCCAAGAGAATGGAAAAACAGACGGTCAAACTAAAACTTATATACAAATGTTCAGAGCAACACTATTCACAATAACCAAGAAGTGGAAACAACCCAAATGTCCATCAATAGAGCAGTGGATAACCAAAATGTGGTCTGTCCACACAACGGAACATTATTCAGCCATAAAAAGGAATAAAGTGCTGAGTACTTAACATGCTACATGCTACAACATGGGTGAAGTTTATGCTAAATGAAAGAGGTCAATCACAAAACAGCACGGATTGTATGATTTCAATTATATCAAATATCCACACTAGGCAAATCCAAAGAGACAGAAAGCAGATTAGGGGTTACTAGGGATGGCGGGGAGGGGTGAATGGGGAGCAACTGCTTCATGGTTAAGGGGTTTTCTCTTGGGTAATAAAAATGTTTTAGAACTAGATAGTGGTGACTTTTGTGCACCATTGTGAATGTACTAAATACTGCTGAATTATACACTTGAAAATGGTTAAAATGGTAAATTCTATGTAATGTGTATTTTATCACAATTTCTTTTTTTTAATATTTATGAATGATGTCACTTTTTTTAATTTATTTTTTTTAAGATTTTTATTGGGGAATTAGAGGATGGGAACAGCGCTGAGGAATTGGGGGAAGAGGAACAGATGAATTGCTGTCCTTTTTGTTCTTCAATCTAGTTGTAGAGGACGTTGCTTCACTAGCCCAAGTTGGCACCATCATTGCACTCTTCCCGGGCGAGGCACATCAGTCGCCGGCTTCTGGACGGCTGCTCACTGCGGCTGCTGGCTGCTCACGCTGGCTGCTGGCTACACACGGTAGCCCATGGCAACCCACTGCCACAGGGGCTGCAGCCTACGCCGTNGCTGCAGCCTACGCCGTCGCTGGCGACTCAGAGCAGCCCAGCTCCAGGTTGAGCTGTTGTTCAGCATCTTAGATGTAGAGGGTGCAGCGTCACTGGCCCTCATATGTGGGATCCAAACCAGGGCCCTCTGGCGTCCCAAGCCAGCTCTTAACCAATGCGCCACTCGGCCAGCCCATCACAATTTCTTAAATGGCAAAAGAATTATGAAGGATGACACTTATTTTTGTACAAAAAGAGATGGAATTTTAATCAATAGAAGGTTGAAACAATTCTTTTCTTTCTTCCTTCTTAGATTTTCTTCCCTTTCACCTTTTTGTCTATATCATGTAAGACCAATGTGTATCCCTCCAGTTTCTTTGTTTGCATTATAGCTCATAGATGCCATAATCAGAAACTTTTTTTAAAAAAATGTATCTAATGCAATCAAACCTTCCAGTAAAAGTCACATTATTCTCAACAAACTTACATCCTAACAGTGTCTGCCTGCGATGTGTCAAGAACTGTGTCAGGCACTTGATAAACAATAATAAATTTCTCAATTAATATGGGGGGAATATTTTTAAACTGGAAACAGCAACAATATTGGTTAAGAGCCATCTTTCAAAGGAGAAAAGTAATTTTGAGGGTGCCAAAGGTGAAAGACCAACAAAATGAATCTAATTTGGAAATCTGTATTTTCATCTTGACGGATGCATTCATTCATTATTAACATGAAAGCTTACTGGGTACCTACTATGGGACCCTGCCTTTGATGGCAGAATGATGTAAGAGATTTTCCTGAGGTCGATTTTGAGGGAACAGTAAGAGTGATGGGGTGAGTGACTTAACCTTTCTGAGTTCCAGTTTCCTCATAATAGAAGTCATAGAGTAATAATATGTACTTAGTTTATAGGATTGTTTTGAAGATTAAATGAGAATCTTCAAGTAAAAGGCCTAGCATGGTGCTTGCACACTTTACACACTCAATAAATAAGAGTGAACAATATTTTCAGGTCTCCTTGTTTCTTAATCCAGTGTTTTTCTCCCTCAAATCTCACTGCCTTCAGTGTAACTGAACTTGTCAATAAATATTTACTGAGAACTTATTTTTGAAAAGTCATAGAGTAATTGAAACAAACATGAATATTAGTCTACAAATGTGAGGACTAAATGGAAGAATGTGTTTAAACCCCGTGAGGAGCAGGGATAGGGAAGGAGACAGATAAGATCGTTCCCTGCATTTCCATATGGATTTTTCTTTCTTTCTTTCTATATAATATAGCTGGTCCTCAAATAATGTTTTGTCCAATGTCATTTTGTTATAACGATGATGAGAAAAAAATTGATTCCCGGCCCAGGCCACTGTCTGGTTTGCATGTTCTCCCCATGTCTGTGTGGGTTTTCTCCGGGGACTGCAGTGTCCTCCCACATCCTAAATATGTGCACATGAGGTCACCTGGCGTGTCTACATGGTCCCAGTCAGAGTGAGTGTGGGTGGTTCTGCAAAGGAAGGGTGTCCTGTCCAGGGAGGTTCTCGCCGTGCACCCTGAGCTGCCGGGAGAGGCTCCGCCCACCCGGGACCCTGAACTGGGATAAGCGGGTTGGAAAAGAATCATCTTGTCTTTATCCATCTTTCTTAAATGGATGTATAGCTCACATTTGTTTCAATGTTTAATATTAGAAATGTTTTGAGTCTTTAATTAGAAGTTTAGCAATGTTTTTGTGACCAGAAATATGCTGTAGGGAACTTAGCTCTTGTTTATATCAGTCGATGGTAATTCTAGTTTCCTTATACGTCGTTTCAGTTAACGTCACAGTTTCCAAGAACCTATCGCCGACGTTAAGCGAGGACTTACTGCTTGGGAGTGGCAAGTCCATGATTCACCCAAGTGTTTCTAGCGCTGCCAGTAACTGAATACCACTGGACCTGATCCAAGGTGAGTTATGCCAAATTCCATGCTAGGTACTGTAGAGAGAGGATCACATGATGTTCAGAGACCCATATGCTGTATTCTATACTTTTCTATTATTGTGTAATATGAGATCTTCCAGATAAGAAAAACAAAATGAGCCGTCTCGAATCCTGTCTGCTGTTCCTGATGCCCAGAACTTTCAGGTGTATGTTAAGAGGATAAGACACAAAAAGGATTTGTTTAAAAGATGCACATGTGCATCTCACTGGAATGTGAGATAAGGAAATACTGAAGAAAACAGCAATAAGTTTGCAGGGGGACCAGGCTGGCCTGCCAAGAGAGCAAAAATTACATAAAAGAAACAAGTGAGCCACACCCTAAATCTGAGGCTTCTGCTCAGTGATGGAAGTTTCTAATTGTCTACAACCATGCTGTTTATTTGTCATTTATAAGCCCAGCTATGAAAATGAGGAAGTCAAATATACAGCAACCATGGTAAGTAATTGTGGAATGACTAAACAAGTAGAAAAGTGAATTAGAAAGGGCTGGGCCAGCCAAGTAGCTCAGTTGGTTAGAGCGCAAGCTCTGAGCAACAGGGTTGAGGGTTCTATTCCCACATGGGCCAGTGAGCTGCACCCGAGCTGAGCTGCCACTCACATGGTGAGAACATGTGCTCTTAACAACAAGGTTGCCGATTGGACTCCTGCATGAGATGGTGGACTGTGTCCCCCTCCACCCCCACTCTCCCACAACTAAGATTGAACAAGGCACCTTAAGCTGAGCAACTGCGCGCTGCCGACATGCGGCCGGATGGCTCAGTGTACAACAAGGTTGCTGGTTGGGATGATGAACTACGCAACCCCTCTCCCCCCGCAACTAGATTGAAAGCAGCGACTGGACTTGGAGCTGAGCTGCACCCTCCACAACTAAGACTGAAGGACAACAACTTGACTTGGAGCTGATGGGTCCTGGAAAAACACAATGTTCCCCTTCCCCAACTCCCCAAAACTGTTCCCCTCCCCAATTCCCCAATAAAATCTTTAAAAAAACAAAAAAGGAAAAAGAAAAAGAAAGGGCTGGAAAGAGCAGGTGCTCTGTAACATATATAAAGCCTCACGATACTTTCCATTTTTCCTTACCCTCTTTCTTCACACAGACTGAGTGTAAGTGCCTAGTATTTGCCATTTCATCTTATCAGTTAGCCTCTCTGTTCACACTGTCACTTCAGAGGCACTCATGTGTACATGAAATTGTCAACCCCAAATAATAGATTCAAAATGTGTAAGATGCGAAAAATCATTATAAACATACTACCTTGAGGCGGTGGCACTCTAGAGTATATTAAGGGCATTCATATCTATTATCTCATTGGATGATATTTAATGCAAATCATTGGAAACTTTTGGATCAGACATTCTTCTGATACGTGTATGTTCGTGTGAATATTTTCTAAGTAAATGCATTCTATATTTCACAGATGCTATCTATCACTGTCAGTAAATTAACTTTCACAGTGGCCTTAAAATGCAAATCCTTACATAAAAAGCAAAATTAAAAACAACAGCCCCCAATTGAAAGCCCTGTTGCAGGCCATAAAATTCCTTGTTAATGGACTTGGTATTCAATAGTAACAATGGGCATATGGCTGAAAGTCTAGATAGAGCCCCTTTGGGGAAATAAAACAATAGAACCTATGTTTGGAGGACCTGATCTTCATGTGAGCAGTTAGCTTCTTTGCACTTTTATTTCGTTATAAATCCTCACCTCCGTGTGCAGTGTGCCTAGTTAGCTAGCTAACCTCTGCCTGTGACAGTAAGTCTGCCTAATGGCACCTGTATAAACAGAAACCTGGCTGTGATTGTTTTCTGAATGGGATTCACCCAAACATACAATATTACTGCAGACATGCCCCTTCCTCATTCAGGCAAACAAGTCGCTAAGGGCTTAGAGGAGAGAGCACTCGCAAGCTCATTTTGCAAGGAGAAGAAACGCGGGGTGGGGTGGGGAGAGCATTCTTTTACTGCAATGATAGAGGAGAGGGTAAAGGGAGAGAGCCTTTTTCAACAAATATACTATTTATAAGAAAACCTGAGTACTGAAACAAAATTGAAGAGGAAAGCACATTTATCAGGGGGTAAAGATTTAGTCCAACATGAAAGCTCTCATGTTACCCCTGTTTTCGTTTGAGATATTTGTATTTTAATACCTCTGCATTCCAGCGTCTCCTCTTTCTGGATGCGAAGCTAAGTTTCTACCCTGTGCTCATGATTATGCTGTTAGCTAAATGATCAATCATGCTATCACCAATTTCACATTGAGACTTCACGGCAGGGTGAAATCAGAGAACAAAATGGCTGTGGGGGAAGAATTTGTTTAAATACAGCTAGTTTGAGGAACTGGCAAAATGGTAAAAGAAAAAAAATGATGGAAAACATATGAAGTGTAAATGCATCTATCTGTAAGGCAGATCCATTTCAAAGCTTTCCACAGCACGAAATTCACTGTGTGATGCATCTGACTGTTTAGACTAGTAAAATACGGTAATCTGGTTGCAACTAAATGCCAATATTTCAGTCCATCAACTGTGGGCACTGATTTGTATTTACTGCATGTCTCTAAATTATACAAATACAAAGAAGACACCGAAGGCTACTTATATGAAATGAAACTTGATTTTATATTTACAACCAGAAACAATGTTTTAAGAAAACCCAACAGCCGCAAATCCCAAGCAAGAGGAAGAAAGGGGATTGGAATGAAACCTGGTGATCTTTTCGAATAACTGATGCTAGAGCCTACTCCGTAGGTGTGGAGTCCCACACACAACACAGGAGCCGGAGAGAGAGGAAGCTCTGTTATAAACACCCCAACAGTGGTTGAGAAGCAAGATATTTCAGGAGAAAGCCTGGTTTCTGATTGAGAATTGAACCTCTTCAATTTAACAAATAATGCCTACTCCTTTTAATATTGATATTTCATATAATGCAAGTTTTGAATGACTGCTCTCTAAAGATTCAACTGATGGAAATGATGTACTATTACAAGGGCAGATCATGCTCGCTTAAAATCAATCACTTTAACTCTGCCTTTGTAATATACACTCACGATACAAACAATCCTTTCTTCATGCAAGGCCTACCATTAATTCTAATCTTACAGTGCTCTCTACTGGTGATATATTATGTGAACCCTCATTAGATATCGAAAGGCCTAATTGACTTCTCCTCTTAGGCTCAGATTACCATCGGAGTGCAGCATGGCACCGCCCAGTTCACTACACTGGACAATCAGAAGCCAAGGTGCACCAAGAATCTCCCTCATGTGAGGAGGGAGAGAGGCCTGGGCAATGCACGTCCCTGTGGACCACTCACTCATCAGAGGCCCCCAGGAGAAAGGGTCCCCGGCTTTGGAACAGGGACATTTAGGCAGGCTGCTTGGCAAGGCAGGTCGAGTAAAAAACGCTGAATGAGGAATTAAGAATTGGATTGAAAAAGAAGAAAATAAAAAAGAATTGGATTGGAATCCTGTCTTTGGGCCACAACAGTCTTGTGACTCTGAGTAAGTCATTTTACCTTTTTGAGCTTTAATTTTTCTCATCAGTAAAACTGGAAGGATAATTCCCATCCTACTTATTTTACCAGACTGTTGTAACAAACAAGGTGATAGATAAGATCATACTTTGTAAACATGATGCTATTATTATTATTATTATTATCACAGTAAAAGAAATTTTATTTTCTTTAGCTCAGTGAGCCTGAAACGTTTTTATCCCCCCCCAGTGGAATTTTTTTAAACATAATGTTACATGGAACTTTAATATATCAACTGATTTCATTAGTAGAAGTGTATTGTATATGTTCAAAGGTATAACTATTTATTATCAACTCAGTTAATGGCATGAACAAAACTGTCTGGGTATATTAATATATGAAGTCTTGAAACTGAGGTTACAGTTGTCAGTTGAATTCACATGTGCCTCAACATCTAATTTGTTTCTGGACTTCTTTTGGTTGTTTAGTATCAGCAAAACTATAATTCATAGAGATAAGTACCTATACAGGACAATGTTTGGGGTTTTTTTTTATTTGTCTGGAAATCTCAGCATGTACTTCAACTAAAATGATCCAGAAGCTTGAACAGTAAGTGGTAACAACAGTAACTATTGCTCATACTATTCCCTAGGTGCCAGGTGTTTTTCTAACGACTTCATGTATATCAATTTATTTAAATCTCATAAGTACCCAATGAGGTGGTTGTTTGTAAAGTCACCATTGTTCACAGATAAGGAAAGAATGTGAGACAAAGGAGATCAAGAAATGTACTCAAGGTGGCATGGCCAGTCTGGTGCCCGAACCTGTGCTCTTTATAAAACCATATTGGTACAAGCCATCTACAGAGGAACTGCTTCTTTGGAAGTTGAATCACTGAAAAGATTTAACAATTGCTAGAAATCCTGAATTGGAACATGCCAAATTTGGAATCAAACAATGAATGGGATTCTCAACCAGCTTACATCGTCACTATTTGGCAAAATTATGTTCCTAATAAATCTTGTTCTGACAACACCCCTTTAAAAATATAGGAAGGCCGGCCGAGTGGCTCAGTTGGTTAAGAGCTCACTTGGGAACACCAGCTCTAAGCAGCGGCCCGGTTCGGATCCCACATTAAAGGCCAGTGACGCTGCGCCCTCTACAGTTAAGATGATGAACAACAGCTCAACCTGGAGCTGGGCTGCTGTGAGTCGCCAGCGACAGCGTAAGCTGCAGCAGGGCTGCAGTGGGCTGCCATGAGCTACATGAGTAGCTGGCAGCCAGCGTGAGCGGCCCGCAGCCGGTGAGAGCTGCTGTGAGCCACAGTGAGCGGCCGACCAATGACCAGCAACCGATTGCCTCACCCGGGAAGAGCGCAATGATAATACCAACATGGGCCAGTGAAGCAACGTCCTCCACAATTAGACTGAAGAACAAAACAGCAATTTGTCTACCTGTCTGTTCCTTTTCCTCGATTCCCCAATGCTATTCCCCTCCCCTAATTCCCCAATAAAATCTTTATATATATATGAGAGGGAGGACAGACGGCTCAGTTGGGTAGAGCACATGCTCTTAACAACAAGTTTGCTGGTTCAATTCCCACATGGGATGGTGGGCTGTGCCCCCTGCAAATAGATTGAAAATGGCGACTGAACTTGGAGCTGAGCTGCGTCCTTCACAACTAAGCCTGAAGGACAACAACTTGACTTGGAGCTGATGGATCCTGGAAAAAGACAATGTTCTCCTTCCTCAATTCCCCAGTAAAATCTATTATAGATATATATGATACCTCAGTGCCTATCTGTCAGGTAGTCCCTGGAAATTTCAAAACAGCCAAATGTATTTTGTTGTGCATAATGACTCCTTTACAGGTTTTCATTTCATGGCTAAAACTACAACCATAAGCCTTGTAACATTACAAGCACACATTGCCCAATGATGTTCCTTCTGTTCATTAAAATTCTGACGAAAGTATCCCAAACATGCCTCAGCATGAAATGCTACTTTGTCACCAGGGGATACACTCCACCCCACACCCTCTCGTTCTTATACAACTGCCACTCGTGTGTCCAGGATAGTGCGTACCTGAGCCTCACCTGACATTTAAGGAGTCCAGCACACACGTGCTAGAGTAGAGACCTCACATGCACAATTCTATGTTCAGGGACATGTGTCAGCTTGACGTTTCAGCTCCTCTGAATCTTAATTTTAGCTCCTTTTTTATCAACAATATGCACAAAAATTTCAGTAAATAAGCACACACAGAGCAGGAGTTTTATCACAAGCTCTGCGCAAAAAGATGACCTATGTAACTTTACTAACAATTATCACCCCAATAAACTTCAATTAAAAAAATTGTTCTTCAGACAACACAAGTAAGTGTGCTAGGGGGCTCCACTACTTTTACGCCTCACTACTTTTCCTGCTCAAACTCCCGCTCTCATGCCTAACGTGACCCCAAAGAAGCAATCTGCCAGCTTTGGAAGATAGAACCACCCCTCCCTTCTCCTGGATATTTAGAAAAATCTATTTAAGTCCCAGAGTAAGATTTTGGCAATTATTGGCAACAGGTTATTAATCTTGGAAAAAATGGAAATAGAAGTACTGTTTTAGCACTGATTACAGATTTAAAAGGACTTTGTTGGTTTAGCAGCTTTAGGGGGCATTATTTATAATTTGGCATGCCCATAAAATTACCACATTTGGTACATTTACAGATATGAAAATGAGAAAAATAGAGAAATGATGGGCAAACGCATTATCTGATAATAAAACAATTCATTATAAGTAAGCCTTTTCTTTATTTTTTATCTCCTGCCCCCAGTCTGTACATTTCTGAAGAACACAAACTTAGAAATCCTTTAAATGCTAAGTTTTGATTTATATAAAATCAATGTTTTCTACCTATTCTATTTAATTGATTATAAATATCTGACAGATTTAATTAAAATATATAACTTATTTTTGCATATTTGTGGCAACTATTGCTCATGAAATTGCAATAAAGTTTGTAACATATATAAAAGGAGGCATTGATATGAAGTGATATCCCTAATCACCAAGTCAGAGCCAGAGCTAAGAATAGGTAACTGGTGATTAGTTGCTTAAGAAATGGAATTATTAATATATGTGACTAGGTTAAATATTACTGAAACACACTAAGATTACTGGTCATTTAATACTTTCATTTATTTTGACATTTGAAAGTATTCAAACCCCCAAATGCCCTCTTTTTGTCAGAGTGTGAATTCTGACATGTTAATTATCATCAAACAGAAAACACCAGGTGAATGGCATGCTGGGACTTTTCAACCTGTTCAAGCGCCAACCGTAGGGTGTTTGTTAGAGCAGCAGGCAGTCCAATGTTCTATGTTTAAAGGAACTCTTACATGCAGGCTTGGTACAGGAAAGAGTCAGTATCTAGGTAGAGAAGCCCAGCCAAGTGGGCAGGTATTCAAAACAAACCAATGGTGAACTTGCAACCAAAACATGAACTCAGGCATAGAGACTAGACTACCATGGTGGAAGTGAGAAGGTTGCAATTTGGTGAGCATATGATGGAAGAAAAAACCCCACCAAGCACACTAGAGTCCAGGGTCAATAGAAATGAGGCTAATTCCAGAATCCAGGAACCAAAAGGATCTTTTGACTCTCCTCACATGGCAGGGACTCAGAATCTGGACTGGACTTAGCCTTCAAATCCCCATAGATGGCTGAAAATAATATTTCTCTCTGAAGATGATGTCATCAGGACATCCTGAGATATACACATTCACAGAGACATCACACATACATTCGTGCACATACGATTTGGAAACTGCCCAAATCGTTTTATGTTTTCATTATCACTATTCAAATGTATTCCATGACTCACTCAGAATGCTTTTTTGCAGAAAGATACACCTCTGTTCCAGTCACCATCTAGCTCAACTACTCTGTTGCCTTTGTCGTAGTTGCTCCCTTGTCATCCTAATGGTCCTCAAGGACCCTAAATTTGGGCCTGCTCTTTTCAGGTGAACATCATTACCACCCAGAGAATGAGCTCTATTAAGAACGGTGGACAAAACCTAACGGGCCAATATGGGGAGAGAGTAAGCACGTACTTCCTTTGCTGTCCTTGGTTCTTGGATGGGTAGGTTGGCTGTGTTTGGAAAAGCCTGAACTTCTGCCAATAGCTTTGGCACATCCTGGGTTGACAACTTTAAAGCAGATACTTAGCAGGATTTTTCACTTTACTCTTCAGCCATACATCCACTTGCCCTGTACTTAAACTCCAAAAGCATATGCCTCAAAAAAAATACTGTCCTTGGGCTGGCCAAGTGGCGCAACATTTAAGAACTGGCTTGGGACACCAGAGGGCCCCCTTTCGGATCCCACATATGAGGGCCAGTGACACTGCCCTCCACAGCTAAGATGCTGAACAACAGCTCAACCTGGAGCTGGGCTGCCGTGAGTCGCTGGCAACGGAGTAGGCTGCAGCCCCTGTGGCAGTGGGTTGCCATGGGCTACCATATGTAGCCAGCAGCCAGCGTGAGCGGCCGTCCAGAAGCCAGCGACTGATCTGCCTCGCCCAGGAAGAGCACAATGATAATACCAACATGGGCCAATGAAGCAATGTCCTCCACAACTAGACTGAAGAACAAAACGACAGCGACTTGTCTGTTCCCCTTCCCCAATTCCCCAGTGTTGTTCCCATCCCCCCCCCAATTCCCTAATAAAATCCTTTAAAAAAATACTGTCCTTAAAATCCAAACTTATGTTCAGAAGTTACACAGGGCAGTGAGAAGACTACATTGATAGAAGGAGACATGGTGACTTCCAGTTTTAGCCGTGCCAGTCATTTGGCATCAAAAAATGCACCAGCTGTGAGTGTTTGGATCTTGGTAAGTCAGAGGATGCTGGAAAGCTGACAAGTTACTGCTGTGAAACTGTTTTCAACTCCTTAATGTCTGCTTTGCCCCCTAATTTTCATATTTTGTTCCCCATGTAAGTGTATAATATATAACTAAATGGATGCAAAATCCCATGAGTCTGCACTCAGGTTAGCACTGTGCTTTTGCAAAGGCCTTTGAGATAACCTCCTAACGTCACCATTCGACATGGCCATCCTTTTTCATCTGCCAGCCTGTTTTCTCTTCAATGGCTCCAGAAGTAATAACAATGAAACGTCGTAATATATGTACCGTAAACAGAGGAGAGGCAAGTGAATGAATTTGCAAGCTGAAGTGTCTCTAGGACTTGATCTTCTCTAGAAGTCAGTGAATTCCCCACGGATTTCAACAGGAAATTGGCCTGCTAAGCGATGATGGGTGCTAAGGTCTTAAATGGGACTTATGAGCTACCGTTTCAAATCCAGGACCACTTCGCCCCTGTTCATTAGTGCTTATGAAGAAATAAAATACTTCTTTTAATTTTGCTTTTATTGCATTTTTGTGAAAAGAAAAATTATGTAAATTTGTTGGGGATAAATACTTTTTCTCCCTTATTATTTATTCATATGCATATTGAATCTCATAAACTCAAGTTGCCAAATTCTAACCTGCTGATGAGGGTGAATCTTCATGCTTTCCATCTGTTCAACTGAGTCAACAAGATGCTCAGGCCTTGGCCTGTGTTTCTACAATCAAAAGCCATAAGAAAAGATGAAATACTGCCATTTGCAACAACATGGACGGATCTTGAGATTATCATGCAAAGCGAAATAAGTCAGAGAGAAACAGTGGAGAACCATATGACTTCACTGATATGTGGGATATAAAACTGAAAGCAAAAAAGGAACAAGACAAAAAAAGAAACAAAAACTCATAGACACAGACAACAGTTTAGTGGTTCCCAGAGGGTAAGCAGGGAGGGGGGTGGTAGATGAGGGTAAAAGGGGTCAAATATATGGTGATGGAAGGAGAACTGACTCTGGGTGAAGAACACACAATGTGATAGACAATGTATTATAGAATTACACTTGAAACCTATATAATTTTACTAACCAATGTCACCCCAATAAATTTAATTTTAAAAAGTCAGTGGCGGGGGGGGAGGTGCACATACAAATTACCTGTGGGACTGACTGCCTTTACTTCCAACACAGCCAGGGATGAGACAGAGGGTAAAGCTTCAGGCACAACCAAGTAATAATTAGCACAAAAATCCTTCTCCTCCTCTCAAACAGACCTTGTTATAGATCAGAAATGAGCCTTTTATCTAAATAAGAAATGAATTGCTTTTAATTTCCAACTGTCTTTAACGTGATTTCCCAGGAATTCCATGTTGGAAATGAAAGTTGGTAGAGACAAAGGTATTTTCTCAAGCAAAGTTTTCACTGGACTTGAACTTCTCATCAGGGCAGATTAATGGATTTATAGGCAGCATGATGCTGGTAATGTTAACAGGATATATAAAGAGAGGAACTCGCATTATGTCTTGGGCTCAGGCAATTTGCATTAGGTAAAAAAAAATCCTTTCCAGGATTATCTGTCAGCCAAAACACAGTTTTTAAATCATAAAACCAAGCCACAGATGCAAAGGTCACCCAACCTAAAATTATGAGCATAACTAGGGGTAAAAAGCCCTTTATGTGTCAAGAACAGGAAGCGATTTTGTGTTTCTCTACAAAAATTTATAGTCAGCAGCTGAAAGCAGAAAAAGCAATAAATTATAACAATTAAATCCAAAGTAACTTGCTGTTCCCATTCAAGGTCACAGAGCTTGATTCAGAAGTCGTGGCACAATATCACACAGCAAATAATGTGTAGAGTGAATTATATATGTATTCATATTTATACTCATGTACAGGTCCTGTTAATGTCACTTATGAGACAAGAAGGAAGGACTGAAGAAGATCATTGCTCCCCACCAGCAAAGGTGAGTAGGCTCTAAAGAAGCCCACACCCAGAGGGGCGGCTGGTTAGCTCAGGTGGTTAGAGCACAGGCTCATAACACCAAGAAGCCCACAGCCTTCAGAAGGTGCTAAATAATGGACTCATTTCACACACCTTCCATTTCTGGTATCTCTCCGGACAGTACTGTTACTATTCACAGTAATACAACCTCCAGTTTGTGGCTCTCCTACTGTGTTCTGGGCACTATTTGAAGTACAGTAAAACCTTGGTTTGTGAGTGTTCTGCAAGATGAGCAAAGATTTCTAATACATTTTAACGTGGTAAACGAGTGATGTCTTGCAATATGAGTAGTTT
>NW_017731564.1:1485737-1503576 GCF_001890085.2 Hipposideros armiger | reverse complement strand
AATGTATACACATTTTAAGAAAGGAAGAAACTGTATTAAAATGGTAATACTCAATATATACTGATAAGAAAAGATGAATACAAGTCACATTTGACCTCTGCAATTATAAGAGGTGCTCAAAGTGGTTCCCATCAGCACAATTTTAATATAGATTTTCCGTTTCTTAAAATGTGTGTACATCTTTTGACATCCTCTGTGTGTATATATATATATATATA
Organism: Hipposideros armiger; assembly: GCF_001890085.2. NCBI lineage: Eukaryota > Metazoa > Chordata > Mammalia > Chiroptera > Hipposideridae > Hipposideros > Hipposideros armiger. The sequence continues at coordinate 1,503,358 of NW_017731564.1, read as the reverse complement.
TATATATATATATATATATATACCACAATCTCACACACACACACACACACACACACACACACACAGCAGGTAGCCCTAGCCACTATTTGAACTCAGGTCTGTCTGAGCTCAGGCCCTTCTTGCCAAGACTCTTGGTCTCATTAAACACAGTAGCATTGGGTTCTTTTCCTGTGTCCTAATGGATAACTTAGAACAACTGAGTTTATAACTCCCAGTTAGAATTATTTCTCCCTACACGATTTATAATGCTGATGATACAAATTCTTTGATTTCTCGTCCAAAGAGCAAAGGGAAAGGGTCACCCATCTATTTCTGTATTATTCCAACTAGGCTATAAATTCTTTTAAAGCAGGCACTGAATTTTAAGAAGAACTCTTCCTCTCCGCAAGTTGCTGTCTCAGTCAGGACGTTTCTGTTATCTCAGAAGTCTATGAGACTTTCCATCCTTTACTCCAACTTCTCCATTGATCCTCAGCAAGTAAAGAGGAAGGGTTCATCAGGTTATTAGGTATGGAGCAGCCATTGCTGAATACAGGATCCTGATCCTCTCTCTCTCTGGGAGTAAACTCTTTCTGGTGAGCAGACTAAGCAGGGCTTCCCTGTCGACTGTTAGGAAAAGATGGGAACCTACTGTTCTCCAGCTGCTCCATCCACGATAGTGTGATGGTTCAATTTAGGTGTCAACTTGGCGAGGCCATGGTACCCAGATATTTGGTCAAACGTTATTCTAGATGTTTCTGTGATGGTATTTTTTAAAGGAGATTAGGTCAGTAGACTTTGAGTAAAGCAAAATACCCTCCATAATGTGGGTGGGTTTCATCCAATCAGTTAAAGACCTTAAGAGAAAAAGACGAACCGCCCCAAAAGAACAAAGACTTCTGCCAGCAGACTGCCTTTGAACTTGAACTGCAATTCTTCCCTATATCTATAGCCTGTAGGCCTACCATGCAGATTTTGGACTTGGCAAGCCTTCACAGTTGTATGAGCCAATTCCTTAAAATAAGTTTCCTGATAGATGATAGATAGATAGATAGATAGATAGATAGGTGATAGATAGACAAAATATATAGATATATTTATCTACATATATATATATGTATGTATTTATATTTATATGTATATTTCTATATCTACCTATATCTTCATCCTGTTGGTTCTATTTCTATGGATAACCCCGACTAATACAAGTAGGGTAGGCAGCATCTAGCAAAAAGCTGATTCTCCTCATGTTGGCTCTAATTATGGGGGGGGAAGCAGGTATACAAAAGTAGATGCCTGTAAAACCCCCAATCAAATGCTGAATGATTTTATCATTGAGTAGTCTGCCCATAGATCTCCAATCAATTTGTTGAGTGAATGAGTTTGTGTTATGTTGTTATGTCTAAACATGGCTGACTTCCATATTCAATGCTTCATGTCACATGAAATTTTAGAGAGTTTAGTTTACTTGTCTTTTAAATAAGGTCACTGAGATTGTTGAATAAAACAGAAGACTGGCATTATGGTTTCATGCCCTATAGAGAGGATTACAGTGTGACTAGAAGTTGACAGTGAATCAAACCTCTCCCTGATATATGACTAAGATATATTAGTTTCCTATTGCTGTGTAACAGATTTATCACTAGGTTGGTGGCTTAAAACAACACCCATTTATTAGCTCACAGTTCTGTAGGTCAGAGGTCTGGGCAGGCTCATCTAAGTCCTCTGCTTAGGGCCTCGCAAGGCCAAACTCAAGGTATCAATAATTGAAAAATCAAATTGAGCTGGCCTGGGCTCTTATCTGGAGGTTCTTGGGGAAGACTCCACCTCCAAGCTCACTCAAGTTACTGGCAGAATTTGGTTCCTTGCAGCTGTAGGACTGAAATCCCATTTTATTTGTGGACCACTCTCAGCTCTTAGAGGCCACTCTCAGATCCTTTCCACATAGTCGCTCCATATTCAAATCAGCAACAATACATTGAGACCTTTCTCAGAATGGAATCTCTCTCTTTTGCTACTACAAAATGGAAAAAAAAGTCGAGAACCATATGATTTCACTGATATGTGGGGTAAAAAACTGAAAACAACAAAGGAACAAGAAAAACAAATGAAGAAATAAAAACTCATAGACACAGGCAATAGTTTCATGGTTACCAGAGGTTGTTGGGGTTGGTAGATGAGGGTAAAGGGGGCCAAATATATGGTGATGGAAGGATAACTGACTCTGGGTGGTGAGCACACAATGTGATATATAGATGATGTATTACAGAATTGTACACCTGAAACCTATGTAACTTTACTAACAATTGTCAGCCTAATAAACTTTAATTTTTAAAAAAACTCTGCTGTTAAAGGGTTCACATAATTAGGTTAGGCCAGCCTCCATCATTTCCTTATCTTAAGGTCACCTGGTTAGTAACCTTAATCACACCTGCAAAATTCCATTTGCCACGTAACAATGTAACCATGGGAATAATACCAGGAGTGAAGGGCATGGGGACTATCTTAGAATTCTACCACAAAGACTCACTCACACTGTCAAAGAGAAATTATTCTGGCATTTGTTAAATGGTAAGAAGACTTTATTCAAGATTATTGCCATCAGGGAAAGCCTATTACACTAAGAGAGAGAGACTTGACTCACTGTCCAATATAGCAAAGACAGTTGGGGATTCATAGCCAATGGTAAGTGTGAATGTAAAATTACAAAGGGGAATTTAGATATCATGGGTAGGGTAATTCTTGCTAAACTAACAGAAGACTTCTTGCTAAAAGCAGGCCAAGGACTTAGATATCATGTGTGGAAGATGAGGAGCTTGACGATACATAGAGAAGAGGAGAAGAGCTTGATTAAATATCAACAGTGGGGGTATTCTCGATAAATTGGCTTAGCAAGATTATTTTCTGAAATGGAGCTCAACAGGCCAAGGTCAAGGCCTTGAAGGTCAAGAAGAGGACTCAGAAGGGCCTGATTCAAGTTTGTTGAGGAACGGAATGTTTGGCAACACATCTAACTGTCTTAGAAGCAGGTAGGCCTCTCAAGGGCTCACCATGTTATGTACGTAGATAGAATAAGTGGTTATCCATGTAGTGATATTCAAGGGATTTTGATGAATTCCTTGCCAAATATATCTTGTCAAAAATATCTTTTCTTTTCATTTATTTAGTTATTTATTTTATTGTGGAATAAACATTTTTAATGAGTTTCAACTGTACAACACAGTGCAATAGTTATACTTTTTACCCCTTAGAGTGACAACCTCCCTCCCCCAATACGCTGCCCCACTCCCCCCCCATATCATACATATCTATTACAATTCCCTTGACTCCACTCTCACACTATGCTCCACATCCCGTGACTATATATATATTCAATTATAGTTGACATACAACATTATACAACATCAGCTTCAGGTGTACTGTGCAGTGATCAAGCCTCTACCCCATCCATGAAGTGGTCTCCCTAACAAGACATGTGACCATCTGACACCCTACAAAGTATTTACAATATTATTAATTATAATCCCTGGACTGTCTTTCATATCCCTGTGACAATATTATAGTTACCTATTTATGCCGTCTAATCCCTTCCCCTTCTCCCTCATCCCCACCACCCTCCCAACTAGCAGCCATCAGTTGTTTCTCTATATCTCTGAGACCAATTTCTGTCTACTTTGCTCATTCATTCAGTTTATTAGATTCCACATAGAAGTGAGATTGTATGGCATTTGTCTTTCTCCGACTTATTTCACATAACATAATAGTCTCAAAGTCCATCCATATCATTGCAAATGGTACAATTTCATTCTTCTTTATAGCAGAGTAATACTCCACTGTATGAATGTACCACAGTTTCTTAATCCAGTCTCTACTGATGGGCATTTCAGTTGTTTCCAAGTCTTGGCTATTGTAAAAAGCACTGCAATAAACATAGGGGTGCATATATTTTTTCAAATTAGTGTCTTGCGTTTTTCTGGATAGATATCCAAGAGTGGAATTGCTGGGTCATACGGGAGTTCCATTTCCAGTTTTTTGAGATACCTCCATACTGATTTCCATAATGGCTGCACCAATGTGCAGTCCCACCAACAGTGCACCAGGGTTCCCTTTTCTCCACAGCCTCACCAGCACTTGTTTGTTGATTTATTGATGATAGCGATTCTGACTGCAGTGAAGTGGTATCTCATTGTGGGTTTTTGGGTTTTTTTAAGATTTTTATTGGGGAATTGGGGGGATGAGAACAGTGCTGGGGAATTGGGGGAAGGGGAACAGACAAATTGCTGTCCTTTTGTTCTTCAGTCTAGTTGTGGAGGACGTTGCTTCACTGGCCCAAGTTGGCACCATCATTGTGCTCTTCCCGGGCGAAGTAGATCAGTCGCTGGCTTCTGGACGGCCACTCACGCTGGCTGCTGGCTACATACGGCAGCCCATGGCAACCCACTGCCACAGGGGCTGCAGCCTACGCGTCGCCGGCGACTCACAGCAGTTCAGCTCCAGGTTGAGCTGTTGTTCAGCATCTTAGCTGTGGAGGGCAGTGTCACTGGCCCTCATATGTGGGATCCGAACCGGGGCCCTCTGGCATCCCAAGCCAGTTCTTAACCATCGCGCCACTTGGCCGGCCCTCATTGTGGGTTTTATTTGCATTTCTCTAATGATTAGTGAGGTTGAACATTTTTCCATGTGCCTGTTGGCCATCTGTATGTCCTCTTTAGAGAAATGCCTCTTCATATCCTCTGCCCATTTTTTAATTGGGTGGTTTGTTTTTTTGGTGTTGAGTTCAATGAGCATTTTATAAATTTTGGATATTAACCCCTTATCAGATATATTGTAGGTAAATATCTTCTCCCATTTAGTAGGCTGCCCTTTTGTTTTATTGATGGTTTCCTTTGCTGTGAAAAACCTTTTAAGTTTGATGTAATCCCATGTTTATTTTTTTCTCTTGCCCGAGGGAATATATCAGTAAAATTATTACTGAGGTTAATATCTGCAAATTTACTCCCTATGTTTTTCTTCTAGGAGTTTTATGGTTTCAGGTCTTACATTTAAGTCTTTTGTCCATTTTGAATTTGTTCTCATATATGGTGTAAGTAGGTGGTCCATTTTCATTTTTTTGCATGTGTCACTCCAGTTTTCCCAGCACCATATATTAAATAGACTATCTTTACTCCAAAGTAAATTCTTGCTTCCATTGTCATAGATTAAATGACTGTATATGGATGGGTTTATTTCTGGGCTCTCTATTCTGTTCCATTGGTCTATGTGTCTGTCTTTATGCCAGTACCATACTGTTTTGATTACTGTAGCCTTGTAGTATGATTTGATGTTGGGTAGCGCGATGCCTCCCACTTTGTTCTTTATTCTCAAGATTGCCACAACTATTCGGGGTCTTCTATGGTTCCATATAAATTTTAGGATTATATGTTCTATTTCTGAGAAAAATGTCCTTGGTAGTTTGATAGGAATTGCATTGAATCCATATATTGCCTTAGGTAGTATTGACATTTTAACTATATTAATTATTTCTATCCATGAACATGATATGTATTTCCATTTATTTCTATCTTCTTTGATTTCTCTCTTCAGTGTCTTATAATTTTCTGAGTACAGGTCTTTTACTTCTTTGGTTACATTTTTTCCTACATATTTTATTGTTTTTGAAGCAATTGTAAAAGGGATTGATTTTCTGACTTCTTCTTCTGATAGTTTATTATTGGTGTATACAAATGCAACTGATTTCTGAATATTAATTTTGTATCTTGCTACCTTACTAAATTCATTTATTGGCTAACAGTTTTTTGGTGGAGTCTTTGGGATTCTCTATATATAGTATCATGTAATCTGCATATAATGACAATTTTACTTCCTCCTTTCCGATTTGGATGCCTTTTTTTCATTTTCTTGTCTGATTGCTGTGGCCAGAACTTCCAGAACTATGTTGAATAGAAGTGCTGAAAGAGAGCAGCCTTGTCTTGTTCTTCATCTTAAGGGGAAAGCTTTTAGCCTTTTGCCATTGAGCACGATGTTTGCTGTGGGCTTATCATATATGGCCTTTATTATGTTGAGATATGATCCCACTATTCCCACTTTGCTAAGAGTTTTTATCATAAATGGCTGCTGAATTTTGTCAAATGCTTTTTCTGTATCTATTGGTATGATCACATAATTTTTATTTTTCATTTTTTAATGTGATGTATTACATTAATTGATTTGTGGATCTTAAACCAACCTTGCATACCAGGAATGAATCCTACTTTTCTTTCCAGATAACTACATGGTACTATCCAAGGGAAGGGGGAATGAGAGAGACCATGACACAGAAAAGGAAAGTGAGAAGGTATCACAGGTAAACTTTCTCTTGGCCAATATGCCTGGAGACAAGTCTGATCACTCACTATGTTGAAACAATTTTATTGAGATTCCATAACAGTTTTTTGTTCGAGAGCCTTAAGTTCTTTCTTATTTTAATCACCATGCAGCTAAGAGGTCTCAGGCAAATTGGCACAATGCCACAGACAGCATGGAAACTTAAATGTATTTTCACTACAAAGCATTCTTTAAACAAAAAAGAAAAAAATGAATAGACACAAAACAGAGTAAAAAATTGACAATACACATGCTTTAGCATCTTTATCAAAGAGTTCAAACAAATATTTTAGGGCTGTGACACAGAGACAGAAATCAAGAACAAGTTCAAGTCTCTAGTGATACATTTCAATGTAAGATACACCTCCTTCCTTTAAGGTTTAAGTATTTCTATCTAATTGCCTACCTTTCAGACATAAAGTTGGAAACTAAAAACATCAGGACTAGAAGACCACTTAGAAATGATGTAGCTACCCAAATTTCTCAATATGCAGACAGAGACACTTGACATTGACGGTGCCTAAATCTTTCCGTGTAGGAAACGACCATTTTTCAAGCCTGCTTGGGTTATTTCTAGAAAAAGGCAGCTGTAATGTGAGCTCAGAATAATCTATTTAGGCAGGTGGAAGATGGCACTTACGTGAAATGATTTCCTTATCCCCATGCTATCCTCAATTCTCACTGCTCTCTGAACAAACCACGAGTTTTGATGCCTCCATGATCTTGCTCGAATTAGCACCTAGGTCTAGAGAGGCTTATCTCACCATTCAGACTTATTCATTAAAGCAAATTTGAGGGGCGGCCGGTTAGCTCAGTTGGTTAGAGTGCAGTGCTCATAACACCAAGGTTGCCGGTTTGATCCTCACATGGACCACTGAGATGCGACCTTCAAAACTAGATTGAAACAACTACTTGACTTGGAGCTGATGGGTCCTGGAAAAAACATACTGTTCCCCAATAACAATAAATAAATTAATTAATTAAAATAAAATGTTTAAAAATAAATAAATAAATAAAATGCTGTGTCTACCACTTAGGTGTGTATTCCCCTTAGGTGAGATTAAAAAAAAAAGTTGAAATGTTGTCTCCTTTCTGTACCTCACCTGGACCTGTCCCCCATCTCACCACTATTTCTAGCAGAAAACATGGTTTCCTCTATTTTATCATTGATGACTATTTCTCTAAATGTCTGCTTCTTCCTCAAGACCAGGGAAGTTACCTTATTAAATTTTACACTATCGTCACCTACCGCAGTATCTGATAACGAAGAGCTGAAGAACCTGTGAGTCTATTTTTGGTTTTCTTTGCTCATTTATTCTGCTCTTTAGATTCCACATATAAGTGAGATCATATGCTATTTGTCTTCCTCAGTCTGACTTATTTCACTTAACATAATATTCTCTAAGTCCATCCACGTTGTTGTAAATGTCAGATTTCATTCTTTTTTATAGCCGAGTAATACTCCAGTGTATAAATGTACCACAATTTCTTTATCTAATCACCTATTGATGGGCATTTCAGTTGACTATATTGTTTTGTACACCTGAAGCTAATATAATAAAAAAAAAGAATTTGTTTGTGAAATTCAATTGATTTGGTTGGTTAGTTGGTTGGTTGGTTGGCTGGTTGGTTGATATTCAGGTAAATTGGCTGGATGATTGGTAGGTTAGTTCATTGGCTGATTTAAAGGTTTTCCTAGATGTAAGTAGATACTGCTTCTGTTCTTTCCAGGACGTGTATTCAAATAAGACAACTTATCCATTGCTCATAACTCTGATAGAAAACATGATCATGAGTTCTCACGTAAACAAGATCTGGATTCAAATCCTAATCTTATCCTCCAATGTACTCTTAAGAAACTGCAGCCTCAGCTTAGTAGTTGGAAGTCACAGACTTAGCAAGACTATCAATGAAATTTATCATTTTATTGAGGATGCAAAGTTTGACTATTATTTATAGATGCTGTTTAGGAAGAGTCTCAAGATGACAATGGACTTACACACATAAATCATGTTTCATGGTATGCTTTAGTCACAGGAATCCTTCAAACTAGTGTTACATTTAGATGCACAGCTCCATTCCCACCGCTAGGAGATGGTTACCCTTTGGATTTTTTTACTGCCGAAACTTCTTTAATTACTAAAATACATACTTTCCCACAGTGAGAACCCAAACTGTGTAGCTTGTATTTTCATTCTATTCCATGATGAGAAAGAAAGCCACACAGATCCCACTTTTCAATAGTCTACTGAATAAGAACAAAAGTTTCATATTGGTGCTTTTTACTATATGACAATGTGCCTATATATTCTAAAAACAACTTTACAATAGGACTTTCACTGTCAATTTGTATTATATTACAAAAGGGAGATTCAGGTTTTCAGTTACAGCCAGTGCTGTGGGCTCCCACATCATCACACAAGTGTTTAATCTTAATACCTATCTTGTCAGAAGGATTCTCCACCAACTTCACTTTACTTCCCCTAAGTTCTGCACCTAGCCCAAATTTGAAGCCAATTTAGAGATGCTTCTCAGTGCTTTTCAGCTATCAACAACACTGTCACAACCAAGTAACTGTCACATCCACAAAGCCTTGCCTATAGATGTTTGTGGGGAATGAGGGTAATGATGATCTTTGTGTTAATATTTACAACATGTAGAGCAATGTAACTAGACAGGCCTTGGGCTGGCCGAGTGGCGCGTTGGTTAGAAGTTGGCTTGGGACACCAGCTCTGAGCAGCAGGGTCCCAGTTCGGATCCCACATGAGGGCCAGTGACGCTGCGCCCTCTACAGCTAAGATGGTGAACAACAGCTTGACCTGGAGTTGAGCTGCTGTGAGTCCCTGGCGATGGCGTAGGCTGCAGTGGGGCTAGCCGGCAGCAGGCAGGAGCCGCTGTGAGCAGCCGTCCAATGGCTGGTAAGTGGCTGCCCCACCCAGGAAGAGCACAATGATAATACCAACATGGGCCAGTGAAGCGAGGTCCTCCACAACTAGACTGAAGAACAAAAGGACAGCAACTTGTCTGCTCCCCTCCCCCAATTCCCCAATAAAGTCTTTTATAAAAAATAATTTTAAAAAAAAGAAAAAGAAAGGCCTAAGCATTGCTTGGTTTTTCTTTCACTGTCAGAACCAGAGAAATCGAGAGCAAAATGCTTCCATGCTTTTTCCAAAGTTGGTCTCCATATTCACTGCTCAAGAGGTTCATCTCTACACATAAAAGGGGGAAATTTCCTCCTAGAGTAAACACAAAAATGGAGCAGAAAATATAGGAGAGACTTTAAATAAGTCTTCGTCCCCAGCACTTCTTGAAGTTTAATGTGAGAACGAATCATTTGCTGAGCTTGTTCAAATGCAACTGCTAATACAGTAGTTCTAGGATGGGGCCTGAGATTCTCCAGTTTAACAAGCTCTCGGGGAAGGCCAATGTGGCTCATCTGCAGATTACACTTTTAGTAGCAAGGATTCTACCCTATCCCCAGAATACCATACTCTTTCTTTTTTAGGAGACCATATTCATCACCACAGGTGGATATGGCCTTTGCCACCTTATCTGTTCATTCCCCCCACTTGGTTTCTTTTCTTTTCTTTGCTATACATTGGCAGATTCTTGTATACTGTTCTATATTATCTATTTATCTATTTGGGCTTCTTATTAATATTATCTCTGCTTGTCATTGTAGTATTTTTATCAGAGGACCAGAATTGCCTGTATCACAAGGAAGTTGTTTCTCCCCTTTTAAGTCTGTAGAATCCCATCCAGTCCCAAAATGCAGCTCCCAACACAGAACAGGGGAAATCCAAAACTCTGCCCAAGAGAACAATATTCTTCGTCTTCTAGGGACTCAAAGAACTACAGCAGGACTGTTCTTCTCTTGTCTTCAGGACCACACAATTCCTAGATGAGACACTCAAAACCCTTCTCATCTTGACTAAGCCTCCCAATTAGTGCACAGTGGACAGATTTTCCAGCCCAGTTCAAAATTCAAGGGTTTTCTGTCTCATTAATCCATCAAAAATCCCTCCCCCCGCCCCGAAATTCCAGTATTTTGTCACCCAAAGGTGCTGCCTCCCATATCGCGATGCATCACAAACACTTTTGATCATTTTCTCTGAGGCACGTCTCAGAACATTTTTCAGGACTTACAAGGAAGTGAAAATTCTCAGCCAGGGAGCCCCTCTGACCAACTCCTCCCCGACTGTTTCATTCACTGTAAAAGCCAGGGCTTCATGAACGTTTCTGTAAAGACTCCTTTGAGGGAGGCATGATAGAGGTTCCTGCCCTAAGTTATTGAATTTGCACTTAGGGGGACCTGTCTCCAGAATATATTGAATGAAACTCCTCCCACTTTCATCAAGGCAGGGCTTCAAAAAGCTTTTCAAAGAATGCCATTTTTCTCAACTCCTTTATCTCATCATGAAAGAGTCTACAAGTCAGTGACTGTTATACTCACATTATTACTCTCCATATTATTGAAAGAAAAAGCCAATAACCTATCTTGACAACTAGAGCTCACAGACTTTAAGATCAGTGAAAACCTGGGCTGCAGTCATGGTGCTCTCACTTACCAGCAGCATGAACTTTGGAAAAGAATTTACCTCACTCTCCTCATTAAGTGTTATGAGGATTAGATGTGTGGGAAGGGATTACTTAGCCCAGCACCTCACAGAGGGTAAGTGGTCAGTCAATAAGGTTAGCTAATATACTCTCTGTATCTCTTTTTCTGTATATGAAAACAAGGATGGGAGGTAGTTCTGCTAAGTGATAAGATAGGGAGCCCCTACTTCATAGGGTTATGGAGATGAAATGCCTTCGAGATATACTCTTATATAAGCTAATACCTATATAGCACTTACCGTATGCCAGACACTGTTCTAAGCACCTTAAATATTGACTGTTTAATGTTGCTAGCAATCCAATCATGCAGGTACTACCATTATCACCATCATCCCTATTATTATAGGTGAGGATACTAAGGCACATTGAAATTCAGTTACTTGTTGAATACCACACAACTAAGAAATGTTGGAGCCAAAATCTGAACCCAAGGAGTTCATGCTAAAGGCCATGCTCTTAACCAATATTTTATGCTGATTTTTGAAAAATAAAATATCTCCAGGTTTTCTCCAAGTCTTTTTCACTGTTGTCTGGGTTTATACTTGTATCCCATCAGGAATATCACTCAGAAGCTAGCTTAGAATCAATAATGTAGAATTATATGCTACTTAGAAGGTCCAAGATGGCAGATTAGGTAAACATTATGTCTACTGACTCTCAGGATCACACCAAAATCACAAATAAACTATAGAACAATCAACCTCAAGAATCATCTGAACTCTGGCTGAACAGAACCTCTGTACCTGGGGCTCTCGGGAAGAGGCCACATGGAGACTGGTAGGATGGATGGAGACGTGAAACAGGCTGACCCAACCCCACAGGTAGTGGCTGAACACTAGGAGGGATACCTCCTTGGTGGAGGTCCCACCAAAGGAGAGAGGGGCCCCACCCACCTAGGGCTACATTGCCAGGGGCACTCTCAACACTGGGTCAACCAGCCTGGCCTGCTCAGCTAAAGAGGCTCTTTCAATGGCTGAGCCTTACAAGCAGCCAGCAAGTAGCAACAGGCCTAGGGGGCCCTGGGCTTTTAGCTAAGCTGCCCCAGGCTCAACACTGGTGGCAGCCAGCCACAATTCACAGTGAGGCCACTCCTTTAGGCACTGGAAAGAGAAATTAAAGAAGGTATGAATAAATGCAAACACATACCATGCTCATGGATAGGAAGAATTAATATAGTTAAAAAGCCCATACTACCCAAAGCAATGCAATCACTATCAAAATACCAATGGCATTTTTCACAGAACTAGAACAAATAATTCTAAAATTTATATGGAACCATAAAAGAGTCCAAATAGCCACAGCAATCCTGAGAAAGAAAAACAAAGCTGGAGGTATGTCGCTACCTGATATCAAATTATACTACAAGGCAATAGTAATCAAAACAGCATGGTATTAGGCCGGCCGAGTGGCGCAATGGTTAAGAACTGGCTTGGGACGCCAGAGGGCCCCGGTTCGGATCCCACATATGAGGGCCAGTGACACTGCCCTCTACAGCTAAGATGCTGAACAACAGCTCAACCTGGAGCTGGGCTACCATGAGTCGCCGGCGACGGCGTAGGCTGCAGCCCCTGTGGCAGTGGGTTGCCATGGGCTACCGTGTGTAGCCAGCAGCCAGCGTGAGCGGCCAGCAGCTGCCGTGAGTGGCCGTCCAGAAGCCGGCAACTGATTTGCCTCGCCTGGGAAGAGCGCAATGGTGGTGCCAACTTGGACCAGAGAAGCAACGTCCTCCACAACTAGACTGAAGAACAAAAGGACAGCAACTTGTATTTTCCCCTTCTCCCAATTCCCGAGCACTGTTCCCATCCCCCCAATTCCCCAATAAAAATCTTTTTAAAAAAATACAGCATGGTATTGGAAAAAAAAAAAAAACAGATGCAAAGATCAATGGAACAGACTTAAAATGTAAGACCCCAAACCATAAAACTCCTAGAGGAAAATACAGGAAGTAAACTCTCAGGCATTTCCCTTAGTAATATTGTTACTGATATGTCTCCTTGTGCAAGGGAAACAATAGAAAAAATAAGTAAATGGGACTACATGAAACTAAGAAGTTTTGGCAGAGCAAAGGAAACCATCAACAAAACAAAAAGACATCCTACTGAATGGAAGAAGATATTTGCCAATGATACATCTAACAAGGGGTTAATATCCAAATTTAAAATAGTAAAAGAAAAATCTCATATAATTCAACACCAAAACAACAAACAATCCAATTAAAAAATGGGCTGAGAACCTGAATAGACATTTCTCCAAAGAGGACATACAGATGGCCAATAGACATATGAAAAGATGCTCAACATCACTAATCATCAGATAAATGCAAATAAAAACCACAATGAGATACCACCTCACTCCAGTCAGAATGGCCATCACCAATAAATCAATAAACAACAAGTGTTGGCAAGAATGTGGAGAAAAGGGAAACTTCATGCACTGTTGGTGGGATTTGCCAATTGGTGCAGCCACTATGGAAAACAGTTTGGAGGTTCCTCCAAAAATTAAAAATAAAACCCCCTTATGACCCAGCAATTCCACTCCTGGGTACTTAGCCAAAGAAATCCAAACCACTATTTTGAAAAAAATAGATGCACCCCTCTGTTCACTGCAGCACTATTCACAATAGCCAAGATATAGAAACAACCGAAATGCCTATCAATAGGCGACTGGATAAAGAAACTGTGGTACATTTATACAATGGAGTATTACTCTGTCATAAAAAATGAAATCTTACCATTTGCAACAACATGGATGGACCTAGAGGATATGATGCTAAGTAAAATCAGTCAGTCTTAGAAAGATGAATACCATATAATTTCACTTACATGTGGAATCTAAAGAACAAAATAAATGAACAAACAAAATAGAAGCAGATCATAGATACAGAGAACCAACTGATAGTTACCAAAGGAGAGGGGGTTTGGGGGGATGGGGGAGAAAGGTGAAGGGATTAGAAAGTACAAATTGATAGTCACAAAGTAGTGACAGGGATGTGAAATACAGTATTGGGAATATAGTCAGTAACGTTGGAAAAGCTATGTATAGTGTCAGATGGGTAGTAGACTTATTGGTGGGTCACTTCATAAGTTATATAGATGTCTAACCACTGCACTGTAGACCTGAAACTAACATAAAATATGACTGAATGTCAACTATAACTAATATATGTATTCATGGGATGTAAGTACAGCATAGTGCATACAGTCAATGGTATCGTAATAGCCATAGTACAATATCAGAGGGGTAATAGACTTGATGGGGTTACCAGTTTGTGAGGTATGTAAATGTCTAATCGTTATGTTGTTTTGTACAACTGAAACAAATAAAAAATATGAGAAAAAGCATTATATGCTACTTATTTATAAGATGTTTACACACTATTTTCTGTGCCTTGATTTTTATACATGTACAATGGGGTCATGATCGTTTAGGATACTAAATATACATGAGATAATGGTGTGTAAAGCCTGAGTGATATGTACAACGCAAAGATTTATGAAAAATTACATAGAAGCTAAATACATGAATGCACTTCAGGTCCTTATGTGTCCCTAGAATGGTACATTTCGACATCATAATGAAGCTGCTTTTCCTGCCTTCACTTTTGCATTAACTGTGGCAAATGTTACTACATGCACTATCTGTTTGATGTATATGGATTGCAAACTGATTGTAAATTAATCATAGAAGTTCTGGCATTATCACAAGCTGTCACAGTGAAGATTAAGTGGTTTGTAATGATGATTGCTCAATAAATTGATAGCCCGGTAAGTCATCAACCTGCTCTATTATTAACAGAGCACACACTTTATAAAATCTGGATTGTTGATAAAAGAACAATAAAAACCACTTTGGAGACAAAATGCATTGAAAGCACTTGGACTGATAACTGTATCATGTTCTTACCTTGCTCTTCCAGAATTTGACAGCATTTAGACAGTAATTGGTAGGACGGGGAAAGAAAGCTATTAAGTGAGGATTTACTCTCTAAGAAATTTGTCAAAAAAATCTAGGTGTTGCAATGTCAACCAGTATGCTACAGCGACAGCAAAAGGTGAGTTGCTACAGTACCTGTATCAGGCTGGAGTGTGCTTTCTCAGGACAGACGTGGACATGCACAAAGGGAGACAAATCCCAGTGGAGGCTGGGATTCCCTCTCTTCCTGTGGTATTTGCGATGAAACAGAAAGCTCCGGGTTCTCAAAGTGCAACCTTTATATTTTGCTGCCCTGGATCCATGCACTGCAGTGTAATAAATGAGAATGGTCAGAAAGGGGCTGTACACTTGAGAAGGTTGAGGAGATTCTGTTGCCCCACATGGGAATTTGCTCTGCATGTCCCGGATGATTCCGAAACGCAGTCGGACTGGGAACCACCACTGGATTCCATACACCAGCGGGTCCTCGACTTTTGAAGAGTGAAAATGAAATCCGTATTACTGAAACTACACTGAATAGAAATTCATTTTAATTTTATGATCTAGAAGATAAAACAAACTCTCGCCTTATCTCTAGTCCGCCACATTTTTTTCCTTATTCAGTGCTGTAGGCAAAAAGGAAGCAGAAATGAGTCCTCGGTATTGATGCTTATAATCAATTAGGCCATATACAGAGAGTGTCAAACAGGGTGCCTAAAAATGTATACACATTTTAAGGTAACATCTCCTAAAATGTGTATATATATTTTTTGGCACCGCCAGTATATCAAGATTCCTATGATTATTTCTACTCTTTAATCCTGTAGGACTCTATCTTCCAGAGTTAGATATTTACTCAAAATGCATGTACAAGAATGTACACAGCACAATACCAGTGAGATAGAAACAACCTGATTATTTAACCAGAGTTATGGCTAAGTAAATGAAGCCTTATTTATCCACAGGGTAAATTATCATGCAGCCACTAAAATCCATGATTTTGAAGAATATTTACTATGTGTGGAAATGTCAGGTAATAATCTGAATGACAATATGTACATACTGTAATGCCAATTTAAAAAGCAAATTAATCAGCAAAACTCTAGAAAAAAATCACAATATTCATAGAGGCTAACTCTAGGTGGGTGGCTTTTATGTATTTTATTTCTTTACACCTAACTAAAATTTCCAAATATTATACAATGAACATGCATTACTTTCCAAGAAAGAAAAAGTGTGTGTATATATACCAGAAGTGCCAAAAAATGTTACACAGGTGGACACTTTGGTCAGCGTTGCTCAAGCAGTAGTTCGCCTCCATCAAAAGTGTCTGGACGCTGATGGGAACCACTCTGAGCACCTCTTGTCATTGCAGAAGTCAAACGTGACTTGTATTCATCTTTTGTTGTCAGTATATATTGAGTATTACAATTTTTAGTATAGTTTTCCTTTCTTAAAATGTGTATAGACTTTTTGGCACCCTCTGTAAAATAGCTTTACTATTATTACTTTTTAAAGATTTTATTGGGAAATTTGGGGAGGGGAACAGCATTGGGGAATTGGGGAAGGGGAACAGACAAGTTGCTCTCCTTTTGTTCTTCAGTCTAGTTGTGGAGGACGTCGCTTCACTAGCCCATGTTGGTATTATCATTGCACTCTTCCTGGGTGAGGCAGTCGCTCGCTAGCCCTTGGACAGCTGCTCATGGTGGCTCATGGCAGCCCAGCTCCAGGTCGAGCTATTGTTCATCATCTTAGCTGTAGAGGGCACAGCATCACTGGCCCATGTGGGATCTGAATTGGCGGCCCTGCTGCTCAGAGCTCGCACCCCCCAAGACAACTCTTAACCAACTGAGCCACTTGGCCGGCCCTAAAAGCTATTATAGTTCCAGAGCAACATATACCCACATTGGCACGTGATCCCCATGGAGAATTTCTAGAAATAACAGCTGTATTTGAACTAATTGTGGTGTCAGATGGGTACTAGATCTATCGGGGTGAATAGATGGGAGGCGGTACGGGGGTAGGGTGAAAAAGGTGAAGGGAGTAAGAAATACAAACTGGTAGTTACAAAATAGTCGTAGGGATGTAAAGTATAGGGAATATAATCAATTACATGGTAAGAACTATGTATAGTGCCAGGTGATACTAGACTAGTCAGGGGGGTCATTTCTGAAATTGTATAAATGCCTAATCATTATGCTATACACTTGAAACTAATATAAAATAATATTGAATGTCATCTTTAATTTAAAATTTTTAAAAGGGGGGAAGATCAATAATATGTGAGAGTGTGGTACAGTGTCAGGTGGTTGCTGGACATCACGGTGATCACTTCTTTAGCATAGGGAATATAATCAATAATGTGGTAATAACTCTGTATAGTGCCAGATAGGTACTGTTTAATAACTATGACGTACATCTGAAACTAATATAATACTGTATGTTAGCTCTATTTTAATAAAAATCTTAAAAAAATTTTTTTAAATAAATAAAAATTCAAATTATTAGAAGCCAGGACATGGAAGTTAAGATCTATAGCACTCTCCCTATCTTCCCACTATCTCCTTATTATCACACACACTGTAATCCATTAATCTGTTGATGGACAATTTGGTTGTTTTAATATTTTGGCGACAATAAGCATGGGAGTGCTAATATCTTTTCCAGGTTTTCAATTCTTTTGGATAAATACCTAGAAGTGGGATTGTAGGATCATATGATAGTTTTAATTTTAACTTTTTTTTTTTTTT
>NW_017731564.1:1482497-1484857 GCF_001890085.2 Hipposideros armiger | reverse complement strand
ATCCCACATATGAGGGCCAGTGACACTGCCCTCCACAGCTAAGATGCTGAACAACAGCTCAACCTGGAGCTGGGCTGCTGTGAGTCACCGGCGACGGCATAGGCTGCAACCCCTGCTGCAGTGGGTTGCCATGGGCTACTGTGTGTAGCCATCAGCCAGCGAGAGCCAGCAGCTGCAGTGAGCGGCCGTCCAGAAGCCGGCGACTGATCTGCCTTGCCCGGGAGGAGCGCAATGATGGTGCCAACTTGGGCCAGTGAAGCGACATCCTCCACAACTAGACTGAAGAACAAAAAAACAGCAACTTGTCTGTTCCCCTTCCAATTCCCCAGCGCTGTTCCCATACACCAATTCCCCAATAAAAATCTTTTTAAAAAATAGTCAAATCCATAGAATCAAAGCGTGGAATTGTGGTTGCCAGGTAAGCGGAAAGTTACTAACCAGTGAGCATAAAGTTTTATTCAAGCAAAATAAATGCTATAAATTAAAAAATATATTTTTATCAAAGGCCCATTGCACCCTCCTAGATATTCTCCCAAATGAATAGCTCACACTGTTATCTGCCATGTGCGAGAGTGGATTATTGAGATAGACATGGGTAAGCCACAACAATCCCCATACAAATGCATCTAGTGAGTCCAGAGACCTGGATGCACTGCACAAAAGAGACTTCACTGCCCCACTTTCATCACCTCACCCTCCCCATTGTTACTCTACACTCAGTTTAGCCAGACTAGCCTATTTATGGGTGCCTCCAAAGACTCATGTTCTCGCTTGCTACTGGGTCTCTCTCTCTCTCTCTCTCTCTCTCTCTCTCTCTCTCTCTCTCTCTCTCTCTCACACACACACACACACACACACACACACACACAAACAGGGCAGGGGGCTGACATAGGCTAGGCATTGCGAAAATATTTCCTCAATGAATGAATAAACGAATGAAGTGGAGTTGTTCTGATTATATTTTTATCAGAGGAGACGTGCAGAGTCCCCACTGTGGTGGCTCTGAGAAGTCTCCCCAGAGAACAGTTGGATATCACCAGATTAGAAGTCCTCTACGATCCATCCCATATCTAACAGGCTGTGATACTGCAATAGATTTTTTCAAGGGAGGGGGGAAAGGTAAACTGCTAACACTGGATATCAGCACAGAAGTCAGTACATGTTGTAGGTGTCCCCAAGTCATTTTCATCCATTTACATTTTCCCAGGAGAGAAACGAGGAGAGAGAATGTGAATGGCCATGACAGGGGTGTGAGGGATGCCTGTTGACACCAGGACTTGTCCTCTTTTCAGTGTGGTCATTTGCATTACATTCAGTGACTTGCACTGTCTGAACTTACAGGATGTAACAATGAGATGTGCCCTGCTTGGCTCCCTGACTTACATCTGCCCATGGCCAGGCCCATGCCCTGTTACTTGCCATCAAGCATCTAATCAGTGCGTATCTGAAGTTCAAGGGAAAGAACCTATCTATGGGTGTGAAGAAGATTGTTAAGGGATCAGGCCTGAGAGCAAGAGGTCCTTACCAATTTCACTTTAGCCAAGAAATAGTTCACTCTCATACAAAGAAACAACGGTGATGAAATTGTGCTATAAAGATGTCTAGAGTCAACCAGATTGGTTTCTGAGCGGATGCAGCCCTATGAGCGGTTTGCATGATGAAAAAAAAAAGTGTTTTCATTTGTGTTCCAGTCTGCAGGACTGATTTAGTAGCTGAAGTTCAGAAACTAAAAGTGGACAGGCAGGCATTATCTGCAGTTCAACTTTTTAGAGCTGTGAATGCTGGAAAGGGCAAATCAGATAGTTAGTGCGAGCCAGGGTCTTAAAGATAATGCCTTTACATCAAGACAACGTTCCCCTGAGAATCCCTCGGGGCCAGAGCCAAAAAACGTTCATGCTTTTTACAGCAGCCTTCCTGGCTGCTCTCAAGAGCATTTATAAACTGTTTTATATGTCCTAGAAATCAGAAGGGTTTCAAGTGGGATTCTGAGTGCGATGGTTAGCTATATTAAAAGCAATGATCCCTCTATTAAAAGGCCTCACTCATGAGTATGGCCTGTTTGTTTACAGTGACATGTAGAAAATCAGAGACAGCCTGTGCCCCTTAACTCCTAAGTAGAAAAGTTCTTCAAGAAAGCCTTTTCTATCTTAGCAGCATCGCTGGCAGCCAGTAGAGTTCCTGAATGGCTTGTCCTCTGGGCCACCGGCAACATAAGTCACTGAACCAGAAACAGAAAGTGAGTGATTGATGGAGAGGTAAATGGTTAGTTAACATGGATAGAATTCTGAGTTGAGCAAAACTAGCAGAATATTCTAACGTTGCTTAGGCAGCTGTAAAAAAATAATAATTTCCAAAGGAAA
>NW_017731564.1:1447983-1481767 GCF_001890085.2 Hipposideros armiger | reverse complement strand
CCAACTTCTAGATTTTTTTATTAGTGCACACTAGCTACCTCCCTCTCCTTACAAATGTCAGTGCAAGTACAAGTAATACAAATAACAATACCTAGAGCACCTTTTTAATATTATATAGCATATCTATATATATATTATAATTATTGCACCAGAAATACAATGGATATGTGTGTGTGTGTGTGTATTTAAGATACTTACAAAAGTATGTATAGTATGCCATGAATGTTTGTTATTACACAATATATCTTGGAATATATACATAGCATATGCTTATTAATAGACATATAGCGATGCCTTACATAATAAGTATAAATATATAAGCCATGTGAAAAGAGAAATGGAGACACATGCTTTATATGTGAGTGTTTAAGCAGCAAACTTACCTCACTAGCTCTTTTGCTGAGGTACATATAATAAACAGTAAGTTCTTGTTTTTCAGTTAAATTTTAAGAGCAGCTCTTTTTCACATTTTGGTGAACTATAGCATTCAGACAGTGAAATAATAATAAACACCTAAGTAACCACCACTAAAAATGTCCAGATCCTGGGGTGCCCAGTTAGCTCAGTTGCTTAGAGCATGGTGCTGATAACACCAAGGTTGCCGGTTCGATCCCCGCATGGGCCACTGTGAGCTGCGCCCTCCCTAAAAAGAGTCAACTATGCCATTGTAGCATGAAAGCAATGTGTAACCAATGACTATGGCTGTTCCCCAATAAAATTTAAAAACAAGAAAAAAGAAAAATAAGGAGCCCTGTCAATAACAAATTTTTAAAAATTAATAAAAATAAATGTCCAGATCCAATTCCAATTCCTTAGTAGGAGGGTTCCACCACCCCAATCAGTTCTCGAGGATACCAGCTGGGTTTCCTACACTTCAACTCAATTCTGACACTATCTGCCTGGAGATAGCATCACACCCCACAGGTTAAGGGCTCAGTCCCCATACAAACTTCAGACTCCAGTCAAAAACCCAAGTTATCGGGCCGGCCGAGTGGTGCAATGCTTAAGAACTGGCTTGGGACGCCAGAGGGCCCCGGTTCGGATCCCACATATGAGGGCCAGTGGCACTGCCCTCCACAGCTAAGATGCTGAACAACAACTCAACCTGGAGCTGGGCTGCCATGAATCGCCGGCGACGGCATAGGCTGCAGCCCCTGTGGCAGTGGGTTGCCATGGGCTACCGTATGTAGCCAGCAGCCAGCGTGAGCGGCCAGCAGCCAGTGTGAGCGGCCATCCAGAAGCCGGCGACTGATCTGCCTCGCCCGGGAAGAGCACAATGATGGTGCCAACTTGGGCCAGTGAAGCAACGTCCTCCACAACTAGACTGAAGAACAAAAGGACAGCAGCTTGTCTGTTCCCCTTCCCCCAATTCCCCAGCACTGTTCCCATCCCCCCAATTCCCCAATAAAAATCTTGAAAAAAAAAGCCCAAGTTATCACCCATGCTTCTGATTGGAGTTTCCAATGACCCTCTTCCAACTCAGGATGCCAATCGCAAGCCCACGTTGTTACCAACTTGTTAACCGACTGGCTACAAATCAGAGGCTCCCACAATCTCCTTCTTAGATTGCATTAATTGGCTGGAATGGCTCACAGAACTCAGAGAAACATTTTCCTTATATTGGGTCATCGGGAAAGTCATGACACATTTTTGCATTGAAAAACATAGAAAAATACGTCATGGCTTTCCCGACGACCCAATAGATCATCAGTTGATGATAAAAGGACATAACTCAGGAACAGCCAGATGGAGATGCATGAGGTATCAACCAAATAAAAAAGGGATTGTTGCTGGTACCCAGGAGTCCCTATAGACTCCCTCCAGATCTCCTTGAAGGATGGCACTATCCTGAACTGTATGGTAACCGTTCCCTTATTTTTCTTTATGGTTTAACCACATACGTATGCAGTGCAAAACCTTTCAGTGCAGTTTTCTATGGTTTTGAATTTTCTATAAATGGAATCACTATATGTTTCTTTGTTGCCTTGCTTTTTTCACTCAACATAATAGCTGTAAGATTCATCTATGCTGTGGATGAAAAAGGGGCCACATACTAATGCTGAGACGCTCAGGGGAGGCCAGCGTGGCGGGCCCTACAAACTCAGAGACCGAAAGTAACCACACAGGGTGGCCTGAACATAAAACTTCCTAACTAAAAGCGGGTCATGGCGGGTAGTCACATCCTTGGCCTATAGCTTCCTTGACAAATGTCAATCTTTACCTGAAATGAGCCTGTTTGTTTTATTGGTGTAGGAAAACCATTTTTTTGGTGGGTTAGCTACCAAACCAGTGTGCCCTCCCCCCCACCCCCGTGCCTACAAAGCTGTTTGTTTACACAGCTTCCAATGGTTGTGAGGCTACTGGCTTTCAAGGCTACCATGGAACTGTGGAGAAGTGGGTGAAAACAGAAGTTTAAAAGCCACGGAACCTGAAGTTTCTACTGATATTCGACAGTTTTTCTTGACTAAACACTCCTAAAATTGTTGTGATCCTTTCATTAATTTCCAGAGATCTAGAAAAGTTGATTTTGACAATTTTTTTGTCAGCAGTTTCATTGCTTTTATCAAGTTGTCAGATTTATGGGGGTCCTCACTCTGTCATTCCAGACATGTCCAGTTCTACTGTACGATTTTAATGAATACCTTTTCAGATTAAAGTATTTCCTTCTATTCTTCATTTACTAAGAATTTTTATCATGAAAGGATGTTGAATTTCATCACATGATTTATCTGCATCCATGGAGATGATCATATGATTTTTCTCCTTTAATTTGTTTATGTAGTGAATTACATTGCTTGGCTTTCAAATACAAAGTAGCCTTGTATTCCTGGGATACATCCTACTTTGTCATGATGATTTATCCTATTTATTCAGTGAGGCATTCTATTTGTTAATACTTGGTTAGGGTTTTTGCATCTATTATAATGAATGAAGTTGTCTTCCATTTTTCCTTTCTCTTAATGTTTTTGTCCATCAGTACTGGGATTTTGCTGGCCTCAGAAAACAAGTCAGGGAGTGTTCAGGCATTTTCTGTTCTCTGGAAGATTTTGTGCAAAACTGGAATTTTTTTCTTGCTTGACTGACTATTTGGTAGAACTTGCCAATGAAGCCATCTGGGCCTGGAGTTTTCTTTGGGAAAAGGCTCCTGATCAGTGATTCAATTCTTTGGTTTCTAACTCTTGTCTGATGAGTTTTGTATGTTATATTTTCTAGGAATTCACCCATTTTATCTAAACTTTCTAATTTGTTGACATACAATTCTTCCTAATAATTTCTTATTATCTTTTCAATATCCGAGGCATCTTTGGTGACATCGTTTTCATTGCTGATGATGGATATTTCATAGGATAGGTATGAAAAGATATATGATTTTTCTCTATTTGTAAAAACTTTTATTATGATAGCTGAATTTTTCTAAATACATCTTACTTTTAAAATACCCGATGCTTGCTCCTATTGTAAAAGTATATATTTCAGGAGTTACTGGAATCCAGTTCTTCTTCCCAATGAGATAGCAGATGGAAAGTTCTAAGTAAATTATCAGTAGTGTTAGAAGATTTCTTGAAAAAGTGTTTTTTAACTCATATTTTGCCTACCATTATTTTTCATGCTGTCTTCCATTCTTTCCAACCTTCCATTCCCCTCTATAAACCCTACATTCTAGCCATATTTCTCTGGGTACCAACCCATAAACACATTGCACTCTTTTTCACCTCCGGTCTTTGTTTCTGCCATTCCCTCTACCTGAAAGGCTTTTCCTCACCTACCTCCATCTGTCAGAGTCCTAACCATCCTCACATAGGCCACTACTCCTCCTGAGATGAGAGAATTTCACTCTCTTTCCTACACTCCCTTTATCCTCCCCCAAAGGAACAGCTGGTGTAGCATTCCCTCTGTCATGACTTCAGGGAGGCAGAACTACACAGAGAGGCAGAATGGAAAGCTCAAAATGAACCCAAGTAACATGGAGATTTGGGAGATGTTCCCAGCCTGTAATGGAGCTATAGAAAAATCCCATCTTCCCTAGTTTTTTGTTCCTGTGTGTTCTGCTGTGGGTTTCGCAAGGCAATCTCCCTTTGGGAGAGCACCGTCTCCCTGTGACACTGACATAGAATTTGAAGATACCAATTATTTGTTTCTCATACTACCTGAACATCTTGCTCTTTTAGAAAGTTTTGATGCACAAGCAATATCAACATCTGTTTCAAGGATCTCTGCTGGAATTGCAGCTTCACACAGCCAAATTGCCTATGCTTCCATCAAGGAAATGGCTATTTATTTTATGCAGCCATCTGGACTCTAACTAGGATGTTTTGTCATTTGTGGTCTTGTTTTCTGGCTTTTTCTTTTTAGGATAAAAATTTGATGACTTCATAATCAATTTTTCTGTCAATAATATATATCTACACACACCCATTCAAACGTATGAGTAAATGTTCCGTAACTTCTTTACAATGTTACTGCAGTGATGTTTTGGTCTAACAGCTTTTCTTCCCTCCCCCTCCCCCAACGGCTGTTATTTGAATCTACAACATTTCCAGTTTGGTGAAAAGCAAGTTAATAAACTCCACAGGGCCCATATGCAGTTGCCTGAAGACTTTTTGCGGGACTCCACTTCCTTTCAAAAGAGACAGGCTGTTTGGAGACGCAATATGCTACCAAATGGAATTCTCCCCTACCTTCCTACCTCTCGACAGTCTACCAAGGAAATGGTTTATCTTTTCACTTTAATAAACACCCTTTATCATCGCAAACATTAGAAACTTTTCCATGTCCTTTATGGTGGCTTCTCAAGAGGAATATCACAACTGACTTGTGATCGAGAATGTAATTTCCGTGACTACCAGGGTCAGGGTATTGGGGGGAGGGGGACCTGAAAATAATTTGTCTTTTAAAATGCTATTCCCCCTTTTGGAAGTAAATTTCCTCAGAATTTTGATGTTTATAAAGTCTTTCAAGTATTCTTATTTGAAAAGAAAAATACTCCCATTGACAACATATTATTTCTCATCTTCCTGGCTATCTCGTTTACCTGGAATGGAGCCAGAAAATAGGAAGCACGTGTGAATGCCTATAAGCAGCCCAAATAAATGTTGCAGAGTACACACCCCAAAGCTTATAGACTTTATTCATAGAAGAGTATTTTACCCACACTCTATTTACTCTTCACATTACACACAATTATATCTCTGGTTTTCCAGCCCATTGCAGATTAGAATCAGTTAATTAGAATGGAGAGTTAGGAATGTTATCAATGGAAGACACAAAACTGAAAATTCACAGCAGTTCTAGGGCGTTTGAAATTGGGCAAAAAGCCCATTACACCTCCATCCCCATGAGAGAGCCCTGTGTTACAACCCAGTGCCATCACCGATGTTCAGAATGATAACTTGGCGTTATCGAGAGGGTACATTACGTTCAGCATTCTCTCGGTACGAGAGCAGAGAGTATGTAATACATTTTAGGAAGATTTGCACCCAAAATAATTAATATTTTAAAAGGTAAGGTTCAGCAATATAGAATGGTTTACTGAAACCTGGATGACTGAAGTCACCACCTACTCTGTCTTCTGCCTCCAAGCTCTCTGCCCAACCCCCACCCACCTACCACCATCAAGTCATCCTTTAGGTTGCTACAAGGTTAATTTTCCTAAAGCAATAGCTCTGATCAAATTACTTCCACACTCAGGAATCACCAATGATTCTCCTACACCAATGAAACAAAATACTCAACTTATCATTTAAAGACCTTCCACAGTACAGCCTCAATCCATCTAGTTTAACTACCACCGTTCCTCCCCAGCTCAGTAGTTTTCAATATTGTCTCTAGACCGGCAGCACCAGCGTCACATAGGAACTTGTTAGAAATATACATTATTGGGTCTCACCACAGAATGATTGAATCAAAAGCGCTAGAGGTGGGGCCCAGTAATCTCAGTTTTAATAGGTCCTCCAGGTGATTCAGATACACCTCAAATTTGAGAACCACCAATATAGCCAATCTGAATAGCCATTACATAATTATAGTTTACTTCTCCTGCCTCTGTGGTTTGCTTATGATGGTTCCTTTGTCTGCAATCCCCCTTGCCCTTCCCCCCTTACCGAGCCCTACATATTCTTGAAAAAATACCTCTAATGATATATCTTTTAGGGAGTATCCTATATTCCACCCAATCAGATGCAAATTCTGTCTCCTACAAACCCTCACAAAAACTTACTTGCAATCCATTCATTCACTTTTCCCATTCCACTAGTATTCACTCAAGTTGGCTATGTGCCAGGCACATGGCACTGGGGATACAGGTGGACAAGTAAATAGGAAATCATACCATAGTATCCCATGCAGGTAACTGTGAGAACACAGAAAAGGAGCCTCTCTTCCAGACATCGAGATTTGATAACACTTGTTACAGAAAGGGTCATGTGAGCTGAGTATGAGAAACATGAGTAGAGATAATCAGTGAGGAGACATTTTTAAAAGACTAAGCGACGTGTAATCAAGACCTGTTTTAAGTAAAAATTCATACATGATCTAAAAATATAGAGCTAAGTTGACTGGTATAAATAAATACTCTTACCAGAATATCAAGGTCTCTTCAGGGAGCCCTCTCTTCCCTCTGACAGCTGTTGTTAATGCAAAGGTACTAGTCAATTCAATTATCTCCAAAGTGCGCTAGTCATATTCCTGGCATCTTGGAGAGTCTGTTTCCTAAAACCCCTGAAAATTAACTCACATGTGGTCTATTTCTAAATTCTGCAGCCAGCTTTCCTGCCTCAAACCAGCCTAAACTATTGCTGGAACCACTATATTAACATTGTTCTTTTGACAACCTAAGACCCCAACTAGGTCCTCACCAACCTCTATCAAATGTCAACTCTTTTTTTTAATTGTGTATAGAATCAATACAATTTCTTTTTTTAATTAAAATTTATTGGGGTGACAATTGTTAGTAAAGTTACATGGGTTTCAAATGTACAATTCTATAATACAGCATCTGTATATTGCATTGTGTGTTCACCACCCAGAGTCAGTTCTCCTTCCATCACCATATATTTAACCCCCTTTTACCCTCATCTACCAACCCCCTCCCCCCTTACCCTCTGTTAATCGCTAAACTGTTATCAACAGAGGAACAACACAAACAAAGAAAGAAACAAAAACTCAACTCTCTTATTAAAAATGTCAAAGCTACCTAGAAATGTTCCCCGGTTCTAATGACACATCAGACAATTAACCTTCATCCACAGAGTCCCACAAACTTAAAAGGACCGACCTCCTCTTGTCCATTAGACAAACTACCATCTTTGGTTACTTCAAGGTCAGATGACCCTCAGGCTGTCAAGGGTCTGAGACCCTTGAGAGCTGGTGTTTGAAACGGAAGAATGCTATTTCCCAGTTCACTGGAGGCTCCCCTCAAAGTGGGCTAAAAGTCATGAACATGGGAACTCAAACTGCCTATAGTCTGCTCAGAGATCCTAAATCCACTCTCCTGGAGGTGGCTGGAGATGAGGGCCAACTGACATGATAATCCAGACAGCTGTCTGAGATCAGATCTAAATACTAGCCTCTAATCAAACACCCTTGTGTCAAAAAGTTATGGATGGGAAATAACTTTGCTGTAAGAGCAAGATGACTACATAGTGCTGAGAAAAATAACATTAAACTCAGAGTGAGAAAAACCAGACTATTGCCCCTTCTCTGCTAAGCCATCAGCCTCGTGTCCTCTCTGAGCCTCATTCTCCCCAGTCACAACTTGAGGACATCAGGTGTAGTGATAGAACTGTGGCAGAGACCTCTAGGTGTCCAACCCAATATCCATCCATTCTTCCATGTAGCCTGAGTTATATATATAACCCTGAGGATGAAACGCTAAACCAGCTGCATTACAAGCACAGCTGACCACCTTAGAGCCATGTCCAATGTTCAAAGGGCAGCCAGTTGCACGAGTCCCCACTGTTTCCCATAGTTTCCACAGACAACAGCAGGTATTGATCCAGATCTGAAGTTCAAATCTACCTCTATCTGGGCTATTAAGTCCAGAAAGCATAGGGGTCAGGGGCTCAGAGTACTTTGGAATGCTATATGCTCTCATTGTCCAATATTTTACTTCTGGCCAATTTTTGTACTTCACAAATTAGATATTGCTTTTATTACTTTACACCATCAGTGTTTCTTTAGATTTACACACATACCGAAGGTGTTAAAAAATGTACACATTTTGAGATGTTATTTACGCATCGCTTTTCGAAGTTGAACTGAATTACGGTAGCAATGTGTATGTAGTGTGACATTCACTCAAAAGATGGTGTTAATCAAATCAATGCTAGCGCCATTCATTGTATTACAATTTTAATAGTTTTTTCTTAAGATGTGTATATGCTTTTTTGGCACCCTCTGCATTAACCAACATCTTTACTCATATTCCTTGTTATCTTCCAGACTTTCTCTCTGGGATAATTTTTTTCTTGTCTGAAGTATATATCCTTCATTTTTTTCCATTAGTGAGGGTTTTTGATAAGAAACACTCAATTTTTGTTTTTCTGAAAATAGTTTTAATTGCCTCATTTTTGAAACATATTTTTGTTGTATGTAAATCTAGGTTGATAATTATTTCCTATCATCCTACTGAAGATAGAATTCCATTGTCTTCCCATTTCAATTGTTGCTGTTGAAATGTGATGTATCATTGCTATTTCTGTTTTGGTGATCTGTCTTTTCTCTCTGCCTGCTTCTCAGATATCCTCTTTTTCTTAGATATTCTGTGGATTCACTGCAATATCTCTAGATGAGGGTTACTTTTTCTGCTTTGGATTCATTTTGGCATCCTGGACCTGAGAATCGGTTGCTTTGAGCAATTTTGGAAAATTCTCAACAATTACTTCTTTAATATTCTCTTTTCCTCTATTATCACCAACAGAAGTACCAATTACATTAAACCCCTCACCTCAGCCTTCCTGTCTTTGGTCTCACTTTCATATCTCCCATATCTTTGTCTTTCTGAACTACAGAAGGTGCCAAAAAAATGTATACACAATTTAAGAAAGGAAAACTGTATTAAAATTGTAATAATACATACCGATAACAAAAGATGAATACAAGTCACGTGTGACTTCTGCAGTTACAAGAGGTGCTCAAAGTGGTTCCCATCAGCATCCAGACACTTCTGATCATGATGAACTACAGCTTGAGCAATGTTGACCAAAGTTTCTACTTATATACATTTTGGGGGCACCCCCTGGTATATTCTGGAGAAATTCTTCCGGTGTATCTTCCAATTCATAAATTTTTTTTCTAGCTATGTCTATTTTTGTGACTAATACAGTCATTGAATTTTGAATTTCAATTATTTGTGTACTTTTTTTATATTCCTTAAATTATTTGTAACTAGAATTTGTCATTTATACCAAAAGAATTCAAATCGTTTTGACATTTAAAAAAAAGTAACTTTGGGGACTATCTAGTATAATCATTTCACTTTACACGTAACAAAATGAGACCCAGATCATACAAGGCACCATTTCAAGGTCACACAGTGATTTGGGGCAAAACCAGACTTGAATCCAATTCTCATGACCCCCAATTCCGGGTTCACTTCACCACATTCCAATTCCGAAACAACACTCAGGTTCATTACACAGACAAACGGTACTGCCACCTCCCCACACTTGCGCATTTTTCTCTTTCTTTTCTCTATATGTATTTTAGATCAGTCTTATTTCTCTTAGTGACAGCTCGGTCTCTTTTAAGGCCTGAGTTCAAAGGCTCCCCTTTAATTGATTTCCGTTTTTCATTCAAACTATTATTTCCAAGATAACATGGAATGCCCCTTAGTAGAGAGATCAGGTATAATAAAATTTCCTACATGTAATTACTTAGACTAAGAATTTCTAGGTCACACACCAAATTAACCGTTTTAAAGTTCGTTCCAATCTTGTAGCCATACCACACTTCAGTGTATACAAAGCATTCTCACATCCATTACCTCTGGGCTCCTCATCAGTCCTGAGGCAGATACCCAGAGGTTGTTATTACTCAAGAGGTGGATTAGCTGGAAACTAATGAATCAAATATTCCCTCTTACACCTAGTTTTGATTCGTAATTTCCTATTACTTTTCTTCACGAGGGACCCCCAAACGGACAAGCTGTAAGCCCCGCAAAACTTGGATCTGATCTTGGTAACCCCCATTTTATAGACAGCAACGGGGGCTAGGTGAACTTACAGAACTTCTCCAAGATTTAACTGCCATTCAATTATGCATATACAATATGACCCTACTTAATTATTCTGACGTCAATATTTTTTAATACGCAGCATGGCAAAATTTCCTACATACGAATGCATTGCAACGGAGTTGATAGTTAAGATGATTCAATAGTAGAACATTCTGAAATATTCATTGACATTTTCCCACACCAACACGTCCTTGCACCACTCAAGCCCAAACAGCTGGAGGATCTCTCTCTCTCTCTCTCTCTCTCTCTCTCTCTCTCTCTCTCTCTCTCTCTCACACACACACACACACACACACACACAGAGGTTAGGACTGTCACTGCAGAGATGTAGAGAAGAGGAACACATTAATGCTCTTTTGAATTTCAGCTTTTGAGGCTCATGGCAGAAATGACGACTGTAAGGTGACAGCCTGGCAGGAATTCCTGGCACCACCATGGTATGGGAGCAGCACACTAGCTGCTGACAATGCCAAGGGCAAAATGAGACCCTGAGACAGCCCCAAATGGTGCGTGTGTGTGTGTGTGTGTGTGTGTGTGTGTGTGTGTGTGAGAGAGAGAGAGAGAGAGAGAGAGAGAGAGAGAGAGAGAGACCCCCTTACTCCTGACTCGTGAGTCCCAAAGTCTCATGGGGTTGTTAGGTGGGGCCAGTGCTGGATAGCAGCATGGACCACATGGTGGGGGGCCAGGTGGGATGTAGTCTCCTAGGATGCTCCATGAAAGTGACAGTGGACAAGAACCATAGGGGATGGTGTACATCACAGCAGTGGCTGTCATGGCCCTCCCTTTCCCCATGCCACAGGGTTTTATAAACCCCCTGGAACCTATTAGGTTGTTGGAAATATCATGACGTATTTTTTGTACGTTTTTCGTTGCAAAAATGTGTCATGACTTTTCCGACAACCCAATAGAAAGCAGTCGGGAGAAGAGGCTGGGGAGTGGGATTCTGATGGGAGCTAAGACCTGAAAGTGACTGTAATATTTTGTGCCATCTGGCAGATTCAGGTCTTTAGAAAGAAGATAAATTCACTTGGATAAATAATGAACTAACTTGTGTAACTGAATTGTGTGGGCTATGAAATCTGTATCCACTATATGATTATTTTTAAACCAAACATTACCACATTGGCAGGAGAAGGCGCAATTTAGTAGAAAAGGCTTCTACTTAGAATCAGAACCTCTATCTTCACGTCCCAGCTCTGCCACTTACTATCTTTGTGAACGTGAGCAAGTAACTGACCATCTCTGAAACAGTCTTCTCATCCATGAGCTGGGATCCCTATCCTGGGTCCCTCTTAGTACTGTTATGAAAAGGAAATAAAATCATACAGGAGAAAGCAGTTTGCACAATGTAAAGCTCTCTAAAAATATCAGGGGTTGTTATCAATCACACATTTCTTTTCATGCATCTTGTACTACACCCTTTCTCTTTTCGATGTGGCTATTATTGTTGGTGTCTGCAGAAACATCTGCTCCATAATGTGTTTTGTTCTTTTTCATAGAATACACCCAGAGACATATGAGTGAAATGGTGCAAGTCCTTATTCTAACCCCAGTGTCCAAGAGGGCAGCTGGATGCTGGATACTGGCCAGAGGCTAGGCTGCCAGCTTTTCCAGCATATTCATCACTTAGAGCTGCTGTAAGAAACTATCACACACTTACCCATTTAAAGCAATACAAATCTATTATCTTATACATCTATCTGGAGGTCGGAAGTCCAAAATGGGTCTCAGTGGGCTCAAATGAAGTTGCCAGGGCTACAGACAAGAACCCATTACCTTCGCTTCTGCAGCTTCTGGAGGCCACCCATATTCCTAAGCTCACGGCCTGGTCCTCCATCTTCAAAGCAACAGCAGAGTAGCTTCAGAGCTCTCTGCTTCCAACTCTCCTGCCTCCCTCCTACAAGGACTCCTGTGATTATACTTGGCCCACCCTAACAAATGCGGACAATCTCCCCATCTCAAGGTTTCGGCCCTTCATCCCATCTGCAAAGTCCCTTTTGCCACGTGTATGAGTTTTCTGGGGCTGCCAAAACAACCACCCAAATTTATTCTCTCACAGTTCTGGAGGCTGAAAAACTCAAATCAAGATGTCAGCAGGGCACGCTCCCTCCAAAGGTTCTAGAGGAGGATCCTTCCTGCCTCTTTAAGTTTCGGACAGTCACAGGCATTCCTCAGCTTACAGAGGCAGCATTCCAATCTCCGCCTCTATGGTCACACGGCCTTCTCCTTTGTGGATATCCCTGTGTCCAAATTACCCTCTCCTGGTAAGGACGCAGGTCACATTGGTTTAAGAGCATACCCTGCTCCAATATGACCTCATCTTAACTAATTTACATATGCAATGACCCTATTCTCACATAAGTCACATTCTGAGGTATCTTGGATTAGGACATCAACATATCTTCTGGGGGGGGACACAATTTAACCCCTAACACCATGTAAGCGAACACATTCACAGGTTCTAGGGGTTCGGACATGGACACCGGGTTGGGGGGTCTGTCCCCTGCATCCAGGTTCTCCCCACAGCTTCACTCACCCACGCCGTGGAGACCTCAAGGGCCAGTGTCGTGGCATGGAAGGAGTTAGGCCCTTGCCTTCAGCAAGATCAGGATTCAAGAGGAAAAACGGATGGTTGCAAGATGGGGGTGGGGGTGGGGATGAGGGAGAAGGGGAAGGGCTTAGACAGCATAAATTGGTAACCACAATATTGTCACAGGGACATGAAAGGCAGTTTAGGGAATATAACCAATAATGTTGTAAAGATTCTGTAGGGTGTCAGATGGACACATGTCTTGTTAGGAAGACCACTTCATGGACGGTGTACTGACCACCGCACTGTACACCTGAAGCTGAAGCTGAATAATATTGAATGTCAACTATAATTTTATATACATATATAGTCATGAGATGTGGATTATAGTACAGGGAATAGAGTCAGCTGAATTGTAATAGATATATACGATGTCAGAGGGGTAGTAGATGAGGGGAGGAGGATTATCACTTTGTGAGGGATGAAATGTATAACTATCACATTGTTTTTTACACCTGAAACTAATAAATAAAAAATTAAAAAAACCAAACATCAGGATTCAAATTGGCCTCTGCTCCCTGTAGTTGCGCAAACTCAGAACAAACACTTTTACCTCTGTGAGACTGAATGACATCATCTGAAAAGAGGTCTAATAATCTTTACCTCCCAAG
This sequence comes from Hipposideros armiger, assembly GCF_001890085.2. NCBI lineage: Eukaryota > Metazoa > Chordata > Mammalia > Chiroptera > Hipposideridae > Hipposideros > Hipposideros armiger. Next base: position 1,468,332 of record NW_017731564.1, on the reverse strand, counting down.
GGTAGCTGTCCTAATTCCATGAGGCCTGTCTGTGAAGCACTTCGCACACCAGAAGCACAGATGAAATGGGAGTTGTTATCGTGTGTCTCCACACCCCAATGTTTAAGAAAAAAGTAAAACTTTGTCCCACATAATTGCTTCCACTGCCACTTTCATTCCACTTTAAAACAACAAATTTGTCTGTGTGCCCAGCTGGCCCTGCTAAGGCAGAGTAAGAGTGAAATTAAGAGGCCACAGGCCAGGTGGGGGCAGGGACCACTCCAGGGACCCACTGCCTCCCACCTCGTGTGCAGATCCAGGGGTTCCCTCAGGTGGAGGCGGCGTCGGCGAGGAAAACAAGAAAAACATGCGGAGACACAGGAGCGCATTTCAAGAAGAGAGGTGTCTCACTTTATTCTTACAGCATGTCCCTTTTATACTGGGCAGTTGACTATTCACATCATTGAGCTGTTTTTCCCAGAGTTGTTTTTCCAAGTTTAAACCTTTACCCATTAGGAAATTGTTTTCTACAGTTTCAATGTTCCTTCCTTCCCAGGGTCTATTTTCCTTATAAGTTTGTTTTTCTCAGTTTTACTTCCTCATGATGTTTCTGTTACAGGGTACAGCAGGATCTATTCTATACTAATGACTAACTTATCCCATGTTTCAATTTCTACCGATAATGGCCAGAGCTGAGTTCCTGCCTTGGTGCTTAAAGGATGTTTACTACTTAGCAATTATTTCAAACACTGCAGGCTAAACAGGATCTTAAGAATTATAAGGTGCATAACTTGTCTATCACTAAGAATCTATCACTAAGAGACTAACAGTAAAACAGAATTATCGCAATATGTCGAAAACTCACTTATTCAGTTAAGATAAACTAAACAACCAATATAAGAAGGGGTGTCAGATCTTCAACTTACTGGGGGGCATCCAAAGGGGAATTAAAATTTTTTTTAAGATATAAAGCAGTATCTGTTTCTCAGTCAGAGCTTCAGAATTTGTCACAATTGCAGTGCGTTTGGCCATGTTAAACACTGAGACGCAGCCGGCTCCCAACAACCTCGGGTTCTCCCTTTTCTCCACCCACCTTCCCTGGACTTGGGTCCAAGAGATGCAGAAACCGCCAACCCCTGGGGTGACCCTGAAGCCAAGGGCTAGGGCATTTCTGAATGTGCCAAAGTCCCTAGATGTAAAATTTTAAAAGGAAGAAAATCTAAACTGTCCATGACCCATCAATCTGTTTCAAGTCACCTCCTCGTGTCTCCTAAGAAAGCACCACCTCACTTGAAGCCACTTTTTACGCTGAGCCGTATTTTGCAGGGAGGAGAGCAGGAGGAAGAGGTGACAGGAGCTTGAAATCCTAACTTTGCCACCATTTGACCACAAGTACAGAAGGCTGGGTGGATTCAAGACTAACACGGGCTGTCAGGGAAGTAAGAAAGATTGTTACTCTATTGCCTGTGTGTTTTGTGGCTGAGTGAAATAGAGAAGAAGACTCAGGAGAGGGTTGAAGGACAGGAGTGGACACATCAGGTGGTTCAGTTGTGTTTGCTGTTGGTCTTAAGTCTGAAGCTCTTCAAAGCAGTCCAGAACCCCATTTCAGGTACAAGACAGAAAGCTACCCTATGAGCAAAGTATTCCCTCCAATCTCTGCCTTTCTCTTCACATGACCTTCTCCCTGTGTCTGTCTGTCTTCATAGAGCCATCTTCACATAAGAACACCAGTCATGGACAAGGACCCACCATACACCAATAGGACCTCATCTTAACCAACTAAATCTGCAGCCACCCTACTTCCAAACAAGGTCACATTCTGAGGTACTTTGAGTTAGAACTTCAACATATCATTTTTGGAGAGACACAATTCAACTCATAACAGAGGTCAATGAGGCCCTATGTGGTGTACCTACATGCAGCCTGCTGGAAGGACCCCCATGGGCTATACCAGTGATTCTCAACCAGGGGTGATTTTGCCCCTCAGGGGACATTGGGCAATGTCTCAAAGACATTTTTGTTGTCTCATCTGGTGCTACTGGCATCTAGTAGGGAAGAAGCAGGGATGCTGCTAAACATCCTACAGGACAACCCCACACACACACAACAAAGAAGCATTGAGCCTACAGTGCCCAAGTTGGAACCCCTCGTGGTACAGTAACAAAACCTCTTCTGCCTCCCACTCTCTCCATCAGAAGAAGTATCCCTCTCTACCCAACCTGCTGCCACATTGCCCTCTCTCTGTCTCTCTCTGTCTCTCTGTCTCTCTGTCTCTCTGTCTCTCTCTCTCTCTCTCTCTCTCGCTCTCTCTCGCTCTCTCTCGCTCTCTCTCTCTTCCCCTCCCTCCCTCTCTCCACCTCTCACCATCACTGGCCCCGTGACTTCAAGTCCTGTGTACTCCTCTCCCGTTCAGACTTGCCAATTCGAGGCAAGGTGTTCAAATTGATGATTTCAAAGATTTCTCCCTCTGCCATGCAGCTTGGCTCTCGCTTGCCTGTGGCGCCAACAGATGAAGTTGTGAGGGCTGCTGGCCTCCCTGCATCTAATCCTGAGCCTCAGCAGCAGCAGGGAAGGTGGCAAATGTTCAATAGCAGTTGTTGGCAAAGAAGCACAGCAGTGGCCAGACCCGATGATGCCACTGCATGCGCAGAAGCCGCTTTAGCAAATTTCTCCTACATGGTCACATTTGCAACCAGGACAAAGCCCTCTGCAGCAGCGCGTGGGTACTGGGGATAGGGAAACGCCAGCTGCTTTTGAATTCTTTGCTGGTTAATAAGTTTGGATGACCGGCTGGGATCTCTTTTTTCATTTCACTTCTGTTATTAATATTGGTCGATGAATGAGATCTGTGAAATGCAATGGGGGGTGAATTTATGTGGCAGTAAAATGTAAAGCAGAAAATTTCCACGAGTGTGGTTTTAAATAAAGTGAAATGGCTTCTGCATTGATTAGGCTCTGGTGGGCAAACCATAATACACTACTCGTCAGTTTGCTAGATGACATTAATTAATTAATGATTGGGTAATACTTGCAAACTATAAAGCACTAATTAATATTAAATAACCTTCTGATGAGGCACAAAGAGTGATTTTTGTTGCCTGCTTATAGGGTCTTTGGATTTTTATTCCTGTCTTTTAAAATTATGTTTGTTCATCCAAGAGCTATGTGTCAGAATTCAGTAATTCATCCTCCCAGGAACATCAAACAGTGACATAGCCTTGTATTTAATTAGGGAGGAAAATGTCTTTTCTCAAAATTTAGCATTTGGGCCCTAGTTACCTTTCGGTTTGAATTGGTTTGGATTTGGGATTGAGCTGACTGGAGGTGCCTATCGCCTTTCTATTTTCAGATCAACTGTGTAATTGCAAGAGGGCATTCAACCTTGGTCATAATAATAGCAACAGCCTAATAAAGGTAGTTAGGGCTTTCGGACAGTGCTTTTGTCTGTTTCCAGAGCAAAATATCCTTCCCCAGAATCCTCTTCTAGTTCCCTTTGCCCATAGCTCCCTCATGTGATATAATTGTAAAAAAACTGCCACTGGAAAAAATCCAGCTTTTTGAGCTTTAGAAATGCCGTGCCTCCCTTTTAAACCACTCATCTCCTAAGACCTTTGGTGGGATCATCTCCATCAAAGAGCAGGAAATATGACAGAACAGGGATTTGTGTAGGAAGTTTCTGCACATCTTTTTTCTTTTGGTATACAGTAAAGCCTTGGATTGCGAGTAACGTGGTTTGCGAGTGTTCCGCAAGGCAAGCAAGCATTTCTAATACATTTTCACGTGGTAAATGAGCGTTTACACATTACATGGAAACAAACGAGTAGTTTGTTTCCGGAATGAATTATGCTCACAAACCAAGGTATTACTGTATTTTGCTTTGGTTTGAATGAGCAGGTCCCTGTTTCTGGGAGTCAGGCACTTCAGGAAGCGATTCTGAACTGGCCTAAGCGAAGAATTCCATCCTCTTCAACTTTTATCTGAGTGTCAACTAGGGCCAGACACCAGGGTTAAGTGTCCTTAATTCCTTTGACTTGTTTTTTTAGTTATATAACTTAGTATTTTTCATCATCACTAATAAAACATTTATATCATAGAGAAAGTAACATGACCCATGTACTCACCACCCAGATTTACCAGATTAAAATTTTGCCATATAGGCTTCCGAACTTTCTCCATTCTTCAAGGAAGAAAATGTAATAGCTCAAACTCCAAACCCCTCCCATATCTCCCTCTTTTTCTCTCCCCAGAATAACCACTCCCCTGAAGTTGGTGTGTTTGTTTCCCATGAATGTTCTTGTTCCTGTCTCCATATGCACGTATTCATAAGCAATATGTGATATTGTTCTGGGTGATTTTTAATTTGCATAACTAGCATTCCACTGACCACATCCAGGGCTGCTATCCTAGGGAATCTTTCGTGCATGCACACAAGGACACATGTTCATTAGAGTAGATTCATTGTAATACTATTTGCAATAGCAAAAAGGAAGATAAATACAACTCAATCACCTATCAGTAGGAGAATGGATAAATAAAACTGTGCTTTCTTCCTATAGTGAATTACTATACTGCACATAAAATAAATGGACAAAATATACACATTAACACAAATAAATCTCCTGAACAATGTTGAGTGAATAAAGCAAGTTGTGCAAACATTTGTTCAGGATGATATCACCAACTTATCTCTTTAACTCATCCGTAACTCTGATTTTTCTGATGTCTGTTTCTTCACATTTAAAACAAAGATCAAACATGGTATTTGAGTTATTTCATTTAAATATCTCTTCCAGTTTGCAAAGCACTTCCATATACACAGTCTCATTCATGAAATCAAATGGGAAGAAAAAGGTGTTCATGTTAAAAAGTGTTTGGAGTCTTGAGGATTTTTCGTGAAAACTTGGTTAGTTGGAGAAAGCTACTTGGATGGGTTGTGTTCTTATCTGTAGTACCATCTGCCTAATACGTGAAACTCATTAATTCACATAAGCCTCTGACCTTGGCCAGGCCGCCTAATCAGCAAAGCTTTGAACTAAAGAAGAAGTGCAAGTCCCTCCCAGGAAGGGCCTCTGGGCCTCTCATGGTGCTGCCTCTACAGAAATCTCACTCTATAAAATGACTTGAACGTTTCTTCATGACTCCTCAGGGGAACACATAAGTTCCTTGCTTACACTTTCAAAATTCCTCTAGCATTTAAACTGATTCAGCTTTCATCACACAGTAGGACCTCAAGAAGACAGCCCTAACACAGAGTTCTTCCCAACTCTCTTCTCTCATCATGGAGAAGCCGAGCCATTTGAAGGCAGGAATTACGACTCTCTGTTTGCATCCTTCAAGGCGTGGCTTTCGCAGGCGAAAGCTGCTCAGATGTGAAGGGCAGTACAGAGCAGCGGCAAGCACGCAGTCCGAAGTCACACTAACCAGACTTGCCTTTAACTGCTGATCTGCCACTTATTGTAAGTCATGGATCTGCCAACTAACCTTGGGTTGGAGTTGCCTGAGTGTTTGCCAGATTCAGCAAATAAAAATCCAGGACACCCAGTTGAATCGGGGGGACACATTTACACAAAAATATTATTCATTGTTTCCCTGAAATTAACATGTAACTAGGCATCCTGTATTTTATCTGTTTGTTGATCCTTCTTTGAGCAAACTACTTGTCCGTGTTTCAGGCCAGGTTCCCTGCAGAAATGGCCCACAAGGGAGCAGCTTGTCTTACTCAGTCACACATTGGATGGGGCAGAACCCTGGCCTAGCCTGCCTCTCCAGAGGATGGGTCCAGGACTACTTGGCACTTAGTGCCCTGAAGTCAGAGACCCTTAAACAACCTATTCAGGACAGCCCTTCCCCATAAAGTACAGTCCCTCCCACAGTGCCTTACTGGAGAAATGCTGTATCCGATACCTGTAGAATAAGGGTAACTGTGCTTATTTTATTGTTGAGTTGGGCATTTTATATCGGATGAAAATTGTTCTCTTCCCCCTCACTGAGACCACGTATGGTCCTGTGCCACACATGAAAATGGTGAAATTATGGGATAACAGGGAATAAGCAGAAATCACTCGAATTCTGTTGTTACCACTGCAGTGACAGGCAACAAATTCCCATCATTCAGTCCTCATGGTTTTCTGAGAGAAACTTCCTCTGTAACTCAGAATTTGTTCAGACAAGATAGTGGACGAATACAAATGCATGTTATTTCTCTCCCTTATTTTTTTTCAATATATGTCACTACCTAAACTCCAAGCATTATAGGAATACACAGAAGATACAACAACCTCACCCCACACAATCCAATACTGAAAATAGCATACAAGGAGGAAAGATGAGAGGGTTCTTGTCTTATATCTGCTCTGGAACATTTGATCATTCAATAACAGCAATAATAACCAGACAGAATTTTGGTCTGCCTGCATCTTTGGGTGAGTATCTTAGCTTGTTCTAAAAATGCTCCCTCCCTTCCCATTCTATTTTATTTATTTATTATTACTTTTTTTTTAGCTGAACCATCCTGCCACCTGTTGGCAGCTCAGCGGCAGCTCAGCTCGGACCCATGTAAGAATCGAACTGGCCATCCTGTTGCTCAGAGCTCACACTCTTGAGCAAGCTCTTAACCAACTGAGCCACTCAGCCAGTCCTCCCCTTCACCTTTTAAATGCACTGTTACCCTGCAGCTCCTGAGTCTGGTCATACATTTGGCCAAAATAGAGGGACTAAGGAGATAATGAGAGTAAAACAGAAAAGAGGTCTCAGCATTCCATAAATAATTTCTGGGTTCTCTTCAGTGTCATGTAAGAGAATGGAGGCTTTGGCATCAAACCCCTGGATTCAGATTTTGGTTTCACCATGTACTGGCTTTGTCACCATGAAGTTCTTTAACCTTTTTGTACCTGTTCCCTTATCTGTAAAATGGGAGTAGTTACAAATACCTCAAAAAATTATCATAAGGATTCAAGAAATAATATATGTAAGGGACAGCTGAGTGGCTCAGTGCGAGCTCTGAGCAACAGGGGTTCGATTCATGGCCTGAGCTGAGCTGCTGCTGAGCTGCAAACAGGTGGCAGGATGGCTCAGCTGAAAATACTACTACTAATAATATATGTAAAGCATTTAGCACAAAGCGAGGCAGAAAATAAGTGCTCGGTAAATATCTACCATTACTGTGATCCTCTCAAAAAAGCGTCCCCTCTGACTTGAAGCCAACACAGCCACAAGCAGGTTGAAGTTAGCCTTGAATAACCCATACCTGGACTTTATTACCTCAGTTTACCCAAAGAGATTTTTTTCAGTGATTGCGTTGTGATTTGATATTTTGGCTGTGTTTTTATAGAGGGTAAATGGAGAAAATATTCAATCAAAGGTTTTTATGTCTTTTTAAAACATATAATAAAAAGCACTACCCGATATGTCACTCAATGTTGATTATATAAGATACCATACAATAAATTTCTGGTAATATTCCTCCATTAGTATAAATATAAACAATCAAGCCAACCTATTTGCCTTTTTTGCTTGAGACCCAGAAATCTCAGAGCTAAACTCTATGTTCTGTCTATTCGATAGAGAAGTCATTCTCCTGGTATAGTTATTATTTCATTCCTTCTAAATGGTTATCTCATTTCTTCTAAACAATTTGGGTTTTGTTTTGTTTTTTTGGTTTATGTATTTATTTTTATTGTTCCATTTCAGGTCTTTTAATATTGTAGACAGCTTCAAATGTAGAAAAGATATAATTTATAAGTTAATGAATTGGCTCTCTTTGGCTTTGGTCTGTTCAAGATAAATGACAGAATTGATTATACTGAGCAACAATTGTATTCAGCATGTGACGTTCTCAGAGGATTGTGCCAACACATGCTCCCTTTAAATCATTACTTATTCAGGTTACATTCTCATTAAAAAAAAACAGCAACAGAAAAATATATAAAGTAGAAAATATAAGTCCCTTTGTATTGCAATACTACTCCTTCCCTCGCAACAAAAATAAACCACATTAAGTACATTAGTGTATGGTCTCTCCAATCTTATTTTCTAAACATATAAGAGCAAATATATATTTCAAACTAGGATCATACTTTACATACTGCTCCACAACCTGTTCTGTTCCTCTTACTATTCAGTTTGGATGCCTTTCCATATCAATATTTATGAGTCTGTCATAATTTTCCACAGCTACATACACTCTATTGTGTGGATGGGTCATCATTTATTTCACTGTTTCTTTACTGAATATAAGCTCTTTTAGCCAACAACATAGCATGACATGCTGTTTCCACTGGGAGTGCAGGGGGAGAGGAGTTAAAAGTTCCTTTGTGAAGACATGACCTTTTACGATAGTCTCTCATTTCTAGTCATATTGCTAACTAGTAGGAGCTCATAGTCCCTCAATAAGGAATCCTGTAACTAATGAAGTGGAGAGAACGGAAAATGGTAAGAACCCAGTAAACGATACTTTAAAACAACTATACACTGCCAGCACATCTTAAGTGGGCATTCCGTTTTCCCTTGGTTGATTCTAATACATGATCCCTTTTTAAAAATCCGTACCACCCAGGCAGCCAGATCAAGGCACTTAGCAGGGATTTTCTTTTACAATCAAGTCAATATACAAGTTCTTAAGACAGCTAGCTGCCAAGTTGTTTTCAATGGCACAGAAAATAAAGCCCGCTCTTTGGTCAATGCATCAAAATGGGAAGTGTTGTGTGTCTTGGATCTCACATTGCAAGCTCCTCACATTGCAATTTGTAGAAACCTAGTCCTGATAAAAACCAGGAACTCTTGAAGGAAAACAAGGGGTAGAGGGGACACTCACAGGAAGCTAGAAGCTTTCTGTCATCACAAGAAGCTTGGCTCCTGTTACTCTAAACAATGAACTCTTTCGATAAATATGTATAAAGAGAAAGTTTTAGTATGACTAGTATCTCCATTGACCAATAAACTATTTTTCATTGTAAAGATTTTGTAGAGGGTCAGATGGACACTTGTCTTATTACGGAGACCACTTCATGGACCGTGTAGATGCCTGACCACTGCACTGTACACCTGAAGCTGAAGCTGAATAATATTGAATGTCCACTATAAATGGTTGGGGGAGGTGGAGTACAGTATAGGGAATATAATCAATTGAATTATAACAGCTATATTCAATGCCAGAGGGGTAGTAGATTGGGGAGGTGTTAGAACTTTGTGAGGGGTGTAAATGTCTATTACATTGTTTTGTACACCTGAAACTAAAAATAAAATAAAATATAAATAAATAAAAATAAATAAATAAATAAACTATTTTTCTATGGGGAGAAGAAAAATAAACAGAGGCAAATGACTGATCCTATCTGTTAGGGTGTTGCTTTTTGTGACCACAAATATTTTACTAAATACATTTTATCTTGGTATGTGAGGTCAGGGAGTGGGGTAAGGGAGGAGGGACACATAAGTGTCACACTCACACGTAAGTCTGTCTCTCATCCATCCACATCCACTTATTCCTCCATCCAATCCATTTCACAAATATTCATTGCCAGGGGGCTTCACTAAACTCAAACACTTTCAGACAACTTATTAAAGGGAAATGGCTTAAATGACCACCAATTCTGATGTGGTTGAAACATTGACCTAGTGCTACTTTCCTGAACCTCCTCGATCCTCTCTCAATTGTGGGGGCTATAACCGACTACTTTGGGACATGGTGCAAGTTGTGGATATTCTCACCAGAAAAATGCTCATAAAACAGCATTTTAGATACACTTCAAGAGTTTCGTGGACCAAATGGAACAAAACAGTATTTATTTCAATAAAAACAATCTGTAGAACGATACAGCCAAATGGCCTTTTGTGGTCATATTCATGTATAACTTTTCCTATAAATGCATTCAAAAAGCAAGCACATCCTCTGTTGGATCTCACAACCAGCTTTTCAAATCAGAAAATAGGGCCATCTGATAAAAGGCTGCAAAGAAACACAGGCTAAGAGTGTTCCTCTGCTGCCATCTTGTGGACTTTTGTTGAAAAAATCGTAAACGGCTATAAGGGGTTTTTTTCCTTCTCATTTTCAAAACCCATATACCCCTCACCTATATTTGCCAAGTCTTAACATCTTGCTACACCCACTCCATCTCACAACACACCCACACTTCCCTTTTTACAAATCATAGAAAATTAGGCTCTGTTCATCAGTACTTCACCACAAAATATTCCAGTAAGCATTTCCCAAAATAAGATCCTGCTATTTAACAACATCAGCAGACGTATTATGCTAAGCGAAGTAAGTCAGACAAAGTCGACCACCATATGATTTCACTGATATGTGGGATATAAAACTGAAAACAACAAAGGAATAAGACAAACAAAGAAATAAAAACTCATAGACACAGACAACAGGTTTAGTGGTTACCAGAGGGTAAAGGCAGGGAGGTGGTGGATGAGGGTAAGAGAGATCAAATATATGGTGATGGAAGGAGAGCTGACTCTGGGTGGTCAGAGCCGCCGTGAGAGGCCGTCCAATGGCCAGAGAGCGGCTGCCTCACCCAGGAAGAGCGCAATGATAATACCAACATGGGCCAGTGAAGCGACGTCCTCCACAACTAGACTGAAGAACAAAAGGACAGCCGCAACTTGTCTGTTCCCCTTCCCCAGTTCCTCAATGCTGTTCCCCTCCTCCAATTCTCCAATAAAATCTTTTTTAAAAAGTAGAGATTCATTTAATAATTTTAAAACTATCCCCAAAGAAAAGCCCAGGTCCAGATGGCTTCACTGGATTTCACAATCTCTATGAAACAATGGAAAAAGAGTGAACACTTCCCAACTCATTCTATGAGGCCATTATTACTGTGATACCAAAGCCATAAATAGACATCACAGTAACAAAAACTAGACCAATATCCATTATGAATCTAGACACAAAGTCTTCAACCAAACACCAATCCAGCAACTTATAGAAAGGGTTCTAAACCATCGCCAAATGGGACTTACCTCAAGAATGCAAAGTTGGTTTAGCACATAAAAAGCAATCACTGTCATACACCATATCAATAAAATAAAGGAAAAAAATACATGATCATCTCAATAAACACAGAAAAAGCATTTGACAAACTAACACTGTCAACAACAACAAACTCGGAATAAAAGAGATGTTTCCCTACCCGATAAAAGGCATCTATGAAAACTGTACAGCTAATGTCATACTTAATGATGAAACACAGGCTTTTCTCTTTTAAAGATCAGGAACAAAACAAGGTTGTCCACTTTGACCACTTTTATTCAACATTGTACTGGAGGTTCTAGAAAGGCAACTAGGCAAGGAAAAAAATCACAAGCACCCAGATGAGAAAGAAAGAAGTAAATCTCTCTCTTTTCTATTTCAATCTATATATAAACGACATCTTTTATACATAAAATCCTAAGAAGTGAGATAGCTGTCAAAGGAAAAAATATTGCTAAATCTCTCTGCACAGGCATCATTGTAATTCCCCACTGCCACGCACGATGTTTGAGAGTGACTGTTTTCATAGAGTATTGCCCATAGTATGTGTTGCCAAGGACACCCAAACTCCCTCTCCTCACTCACAGCTGATGGTTTTTGCTTCCTACTTCGCTGAGAAAATTGAAGCAGTAAGAACGTCCACACTCCCGTTGGCACAGCCTTCGTGTCCATGCTCTCTGCCTTCTTACCTCTTACTATAGACAAGCTTTCCTTGCTCCTATCTCATGCCACTTACCCACAGAGAGCTCCATTTTCACCTATGGATGCACGTATGCCAAGAATGTTACACCCTCTCTTATATAGCTTGGCTTTGCTCTCTACTGAATCGTTCCCACCAGCATATACGCTGCTATTTCTCCCATGACAAAGACAGAGATTTCCTTGAGGGTGGAGACCCTTGAACAACATGGGGGATGGGAAGCGAGAGGAGAAAAAAATACCGTATTTCCCCATGTATAAGACGCTCCCATGTATAAGACGCACCTTAATTTTGGGTCCCGAAATTTGAAAAAAAATATATTACATAAAGCTATTGAACTCAAGTTTTATTCATCATAAAATTCATACAACTCCTCATCACTGTCAAAACTGCCAACCATGAGCTTGTCCTCATCTGTGTCTGATGGCAAATCATTGTCTTCATAGATTGCCTCGTCCTCAGTTCCATCTATGGCATTTGAAATCTACAACCACTGTATAAGACACACCCAGTTTTCAGACCCCAAATTTTTCGAAAAAGGGTGTGTCTTATACATGGGGAAATACGGTACCTTCTGCTCTTCCTGAAGAAATGGAGGCTGGAGGCGTTCTCTGTTGATGATTTTGAAGCAGCCTCACCAGATAATGGTGCTCTACACTACACCAGTGGCTCTGAAAGCAGAGTTTCTGAATCAGTAGGTCTGATTTCTAACATATCCCCAAGTGATGCTGATTTTGCTGTTCCAGGGACCTCACTTGTCTGTTTGACACAACATATCTTAATTCAACACAATCTGCATTCATTGTGCATTTGTCAATAAACTTCAAATGGGGACATCATCTCTTTTTTTCTAATTATAAGCTACATAACCTTAAACACACACACACACCATTCCTCTTGGGCTCACTCCCCTCCACCTACCAACTGCCTGATTTCCTTGTTCCTCTCTGAAGCAAAATATGTCAAGAGTTGCCTACGATCTTCTAAGTCTTTCTTAAACTCATTCAAAGCAGGCTTTCACTCCTTCCATTCCATCACGCTGCTCTCCTCAAGGTCTGTGATGACCTCCATGTTGATAAGCCTTCAAGTCTAAGCTCTCATCGTATTCACCTATCAGGGTTTCACCATAGATCGCACCTTTCCCCTCTCCTCCCTGACTTCCAAAACACCAGACACTCCCAGTCTCCTTGGCTGCTTCTCCCCTTTTTCCCTACGTCGTTGTTGGCATGCCCCAGGCGTTAGTCCTCTCTTTCACTAGCTCATTCATCCAACCCTATGGTTATAGATACCATCTGTAGGCTGACAATTGCCAAAAAGGTTTTATCCAGTGACCTGCTGGACATCTCCACTGGAATATCTAATAATCATGTCAAGTGTAACAGGGTGAATTCCTGATCGTCCCCTCAAACCTGCTCCTCCTGCAGCCTTCCCATTATCGGTACTGAGAGCAACTCCCTCCTTCCCGTTCTTCCTGGATGACTCTCTCTCTCACACCTCCCATCCAAACTGTCAGGAAATCCTAGCAACGCTTCCTTCAAAACAGCCCCAGAATCAGACCTCTTTAACACCATTTCTAACCTGCTTTTGCTCTGCTTGGAGCTCCCTCCGTTGCTGCAACAGGCTCCCCACTAGTGTCCCTGTTCTTTCTTTCCTCTTGCCGTCTACCGTCTATTCTCAACACAAGCCAGGTCCCATCCCCCGCTCTGCTCAAAGTGCTCGAAGCCCCACACCAGCTGCCATTTCACACAGAGTGAGAGCCCACCAAGGCCCTATCGGTCTCCTGGCCCTGCCCACCAGTCTCACCTCCTGGCCTCGCACCCTCCCCTTGCTCTTTGAGTCAGACACACAGGCCTCTTGGCTGTTCTGCAAACATGCAGGCACATTTCCGCCCTGGGGCCTTTGCCCTAGCTGTCCCCTCTGCTGGAATATACTTCCCTTAGGTACCGGCTCAGCTAACTCCCTCTAGTGCCTTCCCTCAGTGCTTCTGAAACCCTCTCCTTCTGCCCGACTTTAACTGTTTTCCATAGCATCTGACAATCTCACACATGGCACAATTTACTTACTTGTGTTGCCTATAGTTTCTTCTCTACCTTACCTGGCTCTTCATTAGTATGTAAGCTCCTTGAGGGCACGCTCGTTAGTTAGTCCTATAATAGATCCCAAGCACCCAGCACAGTGCCAGGAATTCCTAGGTGCTCAGTAAATATTCACTGACTGAATGAACAAATCTGTTTTTGTTCTTCCAGAAAAAGTCACTGTCACTGCTGCTGTTCTCGAGAAACTGCCCTGCTCAGAATGCCATCTTGAGGACAAATGGAATGAATGTTCTCTTCATAGGACTCCAGACTAGTCCATGGCGCCCATCAGAGAAACTGGCCCTCTGCTCACCCATCCATCACCACTCCGCCCACAGAGGCCAGACATAAACCAAAGTCCCCCAGGGGCCAGACACAAACCAACCCAGACCCCATGCCTGATGTAAAGAAGCCATAAAAATGGATACCCTGATGATATGTCTGAATCTTAGTTTTTACTCAGGAATAAACTTCTGCTCCATATAAAATGAGGTGGCTGAAGTAAGCAATTTTTGGTCTTTTCTAGTCCTAAATGTCCTTATTACATTTAAACTTAGTTTAAAGAGTTAAGATCCATTTTACAATGTACTAATTATTGTTAATGCTTATTCCAAGTATGATCCTCTGCTTAAAAAAAAAAGTTGTAAGTCAAATTGCCTAAAAGCTGTTCTCTGAGCTATTTTATCATGAACGTGAGTCCCACATCTGTCTGTACTGCATAAAGGGCTTGACATGCTGACTAATACAATCATTCAATGCATTAGCTGATTTTTTCACACTCCAGTGAATCAACTGGTCATTTGACTAAACTGTCTGAATAAACCAGTTGTAAAAGGATGTTTTGGAAGACCATTTCTCTAATTGCAGTGAGATACTGTGGCCTATATATAAAAGCGAAAATGAACAGGGATCTTAAAGGTATATTTAGCTTTCTGTTGTCTAACGCATTCTTTGGCAAGGCACACAAGTGTCAGTCAGCCCAAACCTCGTCTCCCAGCCTTGGTGCTCAACTAAAGACAAAGTAAATAGAATAACTGTGGGTCATGTTGGCTTCTCCTGGGAGATGGAAGTCTATGTGACCTAATTTTTGTTGTTGTTTCTCTATTTTAAACTTTTATTTGGAAATAATTATGGGCTCACAGGAAGTTGCAAAGATAGAACAGAGGGGTCCCTCTTATCCTTTACCCGGGTTTCCCCTAATAGTTACATCTCACAGTTACAGTCTAATATCAAAGTCAGGAAACTAACATTGGTACAATGTGTATGCATAGTTCTATGTCACTTTATCATGTGTAGGTTCACTGTTACTGAACCTACATCACTGAAATCCAGATACAGAACTATTCCATCTCCAAAGAGATCTCTCTAGTACTATTCCTTCATAGTTAGACTCCCTCATCTCTACATAACCTATTCTTAACTATTTAAGGCATATACTGCCTCAGGCAGAATTTCCCTATTGTGACACAGGTATACCTAAAAATTCCAAGGACAGATCACCATCATTTTCATGACCAAGAAATTCCTGACAACCCACCAAAGCTCTGTTTTGAGCCTGAGCTTGCAGCTACGGGTTTGCTTTATTGCCCAAAATATATATACATAAAAATAAAAATAAAATAAAATACAAAGTAGAATAAGATAAAATATATGAAATAAAATGTAAAATAAAATATAAAAATGAAATAACATAAAATAAATAAAATATGAAAATAAAATACAAAACAAAATATAAAATAAAATGAAATAAAATATAAAATAAATAAAATGAAACAAAATATAAAGTAAAATACAAAATAAAATATAAACTAAAAGGAAATAAAATATAATATAAATAAAATGCAAAATAAAATAAAAAACAAAACAAAATAAAATAAAGTACAAAATAAAATACAATATAAAATAAAATGAAATAAAATAAAGTATAAAATAAAATACAATATAAAATAAAATAAAAAGAAATAGAATATGAAATAAAATAATATATATTGGGTTGTCAGAAAAGTCAGGATGCATTTTTCCAGTGAAAACCATAGAAAAAAATACATGACTTTTCTGACAACCCAATAAAATAAAATGAAATAAAATATAAAATGAAATGAAATAAAATGTAAAATAAAATAATACATAAAATATAGAATAAAATGAAATAAAATATAGAATAAAATGAAATAAAATATAAAATAAAATAAAATATAAAATATAAAATAAAATGAAATAAAATATAAAATAAAATATAAACTAAAAGGAAATAAAATATAAAATAAAATAAAAAATAAAACAAAATAAAATACATAAAATAAAATAAAGTGAAATAAAATATAAAACAAGTTATAAAATAAAATAAAATATAAAGTAAAAAATAAAATAAAATATAAAATAAAATAATATATATTGGGTTGTCAGAAAAGTCATGATGCATTTTTGCAATGAAAACCATAGGAAAAAAATACATCATGACTTTTCTGACAACCCAATAAAATTAAATGAAATAAAATATAAAATATAAAATGAAATGAAATAAAATGTAAAATAAAATATAGAATAAAATATAAAATATAAAACCCTGAGATAGATCAGAGCCTTTCTAGGAATATTTAACATTCAAATATATTTTAGTTAACTTATTCTATTCTTGTCCTGGCTGAAGCATGGATTTTTTTTAAAAAACAACCTTAATAAGCAATTGTTTAAAATGCCTGCTCCAGTGACCCAGTTACATGCTCAGCGAGACAACGCAGTCTGGGTCCTGGGTTCTCAGGAATAGCATTTGATTACTTTCTCTCTCCAATGTGAGAGAAGAGTCACACTAGAGAGAGAGCTATTAGTCATAAATATTTAAAATACAAACCCTCTCACTACAATGGAAACATTCACTCTGTGCTACCTCTCCTAATCTTCACCATTTTGTTTCTCCTACTGTACCATCCTCCCCCTTCTCCAGCTGCAGATCATAGAAGAGTCCTTTTCCTCCCATCTACATAATCCCGCCAATGGCACCGAAGTCCATTCTATCTGCAGAAGTTCTGCTAACTCAAAATGTTCCAAGATAATGGCTACATGGTATATTTTTACAATAAAACAGTACCGAACCATACACAGAGCTGTGTAATCTGTTTTCACTCTACACATGAACAAACGTGTCATTCGTTCCCATATCATTAAACATTTCATTATTCCTAAAGGCTTAGTAATAAGGAGAATTCTGGCAAAAGAACAGATTGACCTGACGGGGAGCCATACTGTGCTGAAAATATCTAGAAATGCTGGATAAAACGTAATACCCAAACAAATGTTAATACATACCTTACCTTGAAAGGAGAGTCCATTTCCAGGGTTCATAATGGAAGAAAGAAATCAGAGCCTGGGGTTTAGCATGAAAAGTCCTGCATCCGGACAAACGCCTCAGTCTTCGGCAACCACGACAGGGGTCGTCACCCTAGTCCAGAGCAGTGAGGGTCTGACACACAGTGGACTTGTTTCAGGCCAGAAATGGACTCCAGGGCTGGATCTGACACTCTTAACTCTCCTAGTCCCAACTGTTTGTTGATTCTCTTGCATTTTCGACTTAAATGGTGACATTGTATGCAAATAACACAGGCTGCCTCACTCAGTCTTCACAAGTCATTTGTTTCTTTCTTGTGTTTTCTTTGGCTAGGCCCTCTGGTATTATGTTAAATAGTAGCTGTGATATCAGGCACATTTCATTGTCCCTGACCTTTAAGGGGGAACGCTTCTAAATTTTCTCCACCTAGTATGTTCATTTTAGTTTGCTTTTATAAGGTTAGGGGAGTTCCCTTCTATTTCTAGTTGGCTAAGATTTCTTTAAATCGCACATGGGTGTGAAAGCAGCTTCTCAATTGCTTTCTTCTGCACCTTTTCAGAAAATCATATAATTTTTCTCCTTCAGCCCATTAATGTAATTATAATATATTCCTATGCACTCCAGCATTGAAACATCCTTGCAGTTCTGGATCAAAACCTGCTTAACATGTTGTTGGATTCAGCACACACACACACACACACACACACACGTAGGATTTTTGTATCTATTGAGGAACAGAGTTTGCTACCTCAAAATACGCCTATTTTGGACTGCTGATTATTTGGAGCTGGTTATTTTTAAGAAACAAAAAAGATTCAGGAACAACCTTTGACCTTGCCTCTCCCTGCCTGAAAGAATTGAAAAGAAATACGTATTACACAATTATACACCTGAAACCTATATAACTTGACTAACCACTGTCACCCCAATAAACTTTAATTTAAAACAATGAAAGAATCCAAATGGAGAACCAGCTCCAGGAAAGAAGATGTCACCTTAACACAACATGACAGGGAGGAACCTAGCAGTCTGGTAGGGACTCCCCTTGTTGTCCCATTGTTTCTGGGTGGCCTGGTAAGAATTTACCACATGTGTGCTTTTTCCCATCTACCTGTGAATTGCTTTCCTCCCCATTGAAGTTCAAACCTGACCTTTCTCCTTAACTCAATATGGCATATAAGCCTCAACCGTCCCACTAGTCCTCAGGTCCTATATTCTAATGGTACCCTGTATATACATACATGATTAAATGTGGTTATTCTCTCTTCTTAATCTGTCTCATGTCAATTTAATTCTTAGGCCAGAAGAACTAAGAGGGACAATGTGCCCCTCCCCCACACTATGTCCTTAAGTTACATTGCCCTCTACTGTTCTTTTCTTGCACTGTCTCCTGGTTGTAGTATTGACAGCATGCTAGCTTCATGAAAATGAGGGGCAGCTTTTTCTGTTATTCTACTTTCTGGAACAATTTATGTAAGATTGGGTTTATCTGGTCTTGAAATGTCAGTAATATTCACCTTAAAATTTGGGGTGTGGCTCTGAGGACAATGAGGGAAAACAGTACAACTGAAAGCTCTTACCCTAATTACACTGCCATCTGCAGGCTTTCGCAATCTCCTACAGTCCCTTCATGAACTGACCCTGCCTCAATGCCTTTGATAGATTTTTAGTTGTTAAGTTTGACACTGAGTTCCATTAACTTCCCTATCACGTTTTTGGCATTGGCAGGGGTGAAGGCTAGGGAGGGATCCACGTATCGCAACTTGGTTTGTGTGGACGAGAAAGGGGCCACATACAAAACCTGACAAGCTCAGGGGAGGCCAGCATGGCGGGCCCGACAAACTCAGAGACCGAAAGTAAACCCACAGGATGGTCTGAACATAAAACTTCCTAACTGAAAGCGGGTCATGGCAGGTAGTCATGTCCTAGGCCTGTAACTTCCTTGATAAGGTCAATCTTTACCTGAAGTGAAACTGTCTATTGCCTTTTTGCATCTAAGATAACATACCCTTGGCATGTCAGAGTCATCCCCTTTTCCGGACCCCTCAGGGCACAGCCCCTGCACCAGAACAGAGACCACAGAGCTCCTCATTGTTGTCTTGTTCCCTGAATACTATCTCTATGTGCTATAGTGGTAATTATTAACTCCCCTGTGCCCACCAGTGTAAAAGAAGTGTGTGTCTCTCCATTTTACTTTTTATCCAACCCCAGAGACTTCCCCGCTTTGCTTTCTCTCACCCCCTTAATCTACCACCCATGGATTTCATGTCACCCTCCTTACGTCTCCTCCTTTGAATCTAATGTATAAAAGAAGCTGCAAAACTGCCATTCTCTGGAGCTTTTTCTCAATCCGTTGAGATTGTGCTTGCCGGCAACTGTCATCAGTTTGGCTCAGATAACCTCATTAAAGTTCTCTACAGGTTTGGACGTTTCTTACGCCAACATTTGCCACAGATGACTATTATCCCCCAAGGCTGGTTTCATGGGTGTGCACCCTGTGCATTCACACAGAGCCCAGCTCTTAGCAGGACCCTGTGCTTGGTTTAATGTTTTGTTGTTGCCATCTTGAAATTCATAATAATTTTGAACAGGGAGCTCCACGTTTTCATTTTGCACTAGGTGCCACATAACATATAGCCAGTCCTGCCATCCCTGATTACCATTCCATTTGAGTTTCACCTCCCTCTGCTGTGCCTTCTGCCCTGAAGTTATAACCCACGTACGGCTATGTTTTCTTGGCAAACCCTCTGCCTGAGATCTGGGGCAGGCAACAGCGAACCCCAATGGAACACATCTTACAGCTTGGTCAGCCTGGCAACCCCATAGTAGGTATTATCAGTTCTCCTAGTCCCCCAAGGGAAAGCTATATATCATTTAGACCATAAACAGACATGAAGTATTCACAAAATGCCATGATGATTAAAAGGTGCCTTTATTACACTAAAGAAAAGCCCTTATTTTATGGAGAACTTCCATCGTCTGTGATGCTGCTATCTAGGAGAGATGTCAAATTCGAAGCAACTGAACTTTACACCTAGCCAGCTTCTCTACCGATGTCTGGGTGGCCAGGGCCGAAGGTGGAAAGGTCTTTGAAGGATGCCCATCACGAAGATGGCGGAATAGACAGACGCTGTGCCAACTGCCTCCCAGGATCACACCAAAATTACAAATAATTTTTTTAAAAGATTTTTATTGGGGAATTAGGGGGATAGGAACAGTGCTGGGGAATTGGGGGAAGGGGAACAGACAAGTTGCTGTCGTTTTGTTCTTCAATCTGGTTGTGGAGGACGTT
>NW_017731564.1:1446395-1447713 GCF_001890085.2 Hipposideros armiger | reverse complement strand
CAGGTCGAGCTTTTGTTCAGCATCTTAGCTGTAGAGGGCAGTGTCACTGGCCCTCATATGTGGGATCCGAACCGGGGCCCTCTGGCATCCCAAGTGAGTTCTTAACCATCGCACCACACGGCCAGCCCAAATTACATATAATTTATATAACATTCAACTTCGGAAGTCCCCTGAACACTAGATGAACAGAACCTCTAAATGAAGGACTTAAAGAGGAGGCCATGTCGAGTCTGGTAGGAGGGGCGGAGACAAGAGAGGGTGAACCCCGTGAGGGACACCTCAGCAGTGGGGAGGCTTCTCCGGTTGGGGGAGACCCTCCGCCCCACACCGTGCTCCCCACCCCAGAGTCACTTTGCTGGGAGGACGAGTTCTACAATAGCTGGAAGTAGAAATTAGTGAGGACTTTTTTGCTCAATTCAGTGAGGCTGAGGGCGGCTAGAGAACCAGGGGCCGGCACACGGACTTTCTCACTGTTGAGCACTCACCTGGTCCCTGGTGGAGGGAGTGGCTGTGTGAGCAGGGCCCAGGAGCCTCTGGGAAGGACTGAACTGAGCACCCTTGGCACAGGAGCTGGAGGTTTTGGGACCATTGTTCCTCTGGTGTGGAGATTGGACATGAGTAGTGTACAGGAGGCCGTCATTTTTCCAGGGTTGGCCCTCCCACAGAGGCTCAGATCCGGGACCACATTGGTCTGGTGGAATTGGCACAGGAGTGCGTGTGTGCGTGCACACACATGTGGCCTTGGGTCCCCACCCTCCACACTGCTTGTGCTGCAAAGCAGTCCTTAGAGGGAAATTCATAGCAATGCAGGCCTATCTAAAGAAACAAGAACAATCTCAAATCAACAGACTATCTTTACACCTAAGGAAACTGGAAAAAGAACAGCAAAACAAGCCCAAAGGGAGTACAAGGAAGGAAATAATAAAGATCAGAGCAGAAATAAATTAAATAGAGGCAAAAAAAAAACAATACAAAAGACCAATGAAACCAAGAGCTGGTTTTTTGAAAAGATAAAATCGACAAACCCTTAGCCAGACTCACCAAGAAAAAGAGAGCACCCAAATTAATAAAATCAGAAATGAAACAGGAGAAGTGACAACAGATACCACAGAAATACAGGAAATTGTAAGAAAATACTACGAGCAACTATATGCCAACAAATTTGAAAATCTCTAAGAAATGGATAAATTTCTAGACGCATACAATCTACCAAGTCTCAACCAAGAAGAAACAGATACTCTGATCAGACTGATTACTACCAAAGAAATTGAATCAGTAATCAACAAGCTTCCAACAAAGAAAAGTCCTGTCCCAGATG
>NW_017731564.1:1443695-1445976 GCF_001890085.2 Hipposideros armiger | reverse complement strand
CAGCAACCATTTATGATAAAAACTCTTAGCAAAGTGGGAATAGTGGGATCATATCTCAACATAATAAAGGCCATATATGATAAGCCCACAGCAAACATACTCAATGGGGAAAGGCTAAAAGCTTTCCCCTTAAAATCAGGAACAAAACAAGGCTGCCTACTTTCACCGCTTCTATTCAACATAGTTCTGGAAGTTCTGGCCACAGCAATCAGACAAGAAAATGAAATAAAAGGCATCCAAATCGGAAAGGAGGAAGTAAAATTGTCATTATATGCAGATTACATGGTACTATATATAGAGAATCCCAAAGACTCCACCAAAAAACTGTTAGAACCGATACATTAATTTAGTAAGGTAGCAGGATACAAAATTAATATTCAGAAATCAGTTGCATTTGTATACACCAATAATAAACTATCAGAAGAATAAATCAGGAAATCAATCTTTTACAATTGCTTCTAAAACAATAAAATACCTAGAAATAAATGTAACCAAAGAAGTAAAAGACCTGTACTCAGAAAATTATAGGACACTGAAGAGAGAAATCAAAGAAGAAACAAATAAATGGAAATACATATCATGTTCATGGATAGGAAGAATTAATGTAGTTAAAACGTCAATACTACCTAAGGCAATATATAGATTCAATGCAATTCCTATCAAACTACCAAGGACATTTTTCTCAGAAATAGAACATATAATCCTAAAATGTATATGGAACCATAAAAGACCCCGAACAGCCACAGCAATCTTGAGAAATAAGAACTAAGTGGGAGGTATCACACAACCTAACATCAAACCATACTACAAGGCTACAGTAATCAAAACAGTATGGTACTGGCGTAAAAACAGACACATAGACCAATGGAACAGAATAGAGAGCCCAGAAATAAACCCATCCATATACGGTCATTTAATCTATGACAATGGAAGCAAGAATTTACTTTGGAGTAAAGATAGTCTATTTAATATATGGTGCTGGGAAAATTGGACTGACACATGCAAGAAAATCAAAATGGACCACCTACTTACACCATATACAAGAACAAATTCAAAATGGACTAAAGACTTAAATGTAAGACCTGAAACCATAAAACTCCTAGAAGAAAACATAGGGAGTAAACTTGCAGACATTACCCTCAGTGATATTTTTACTGAGATAACCCCTCAGGCCAGGGAAATAAAAGAAAAAATAAACTTATGGGATTACATCAAACTTAAAAGTTTTTTCACAGCAAAGGAAACCATCAATAAAACAAAAAGGCAGCCTACTAAATGGGAGAAGATATTTGCCAATAATATATCTGATAAGGGGTTAATATCCAAAATTTATAAAACACTCATTGAACTCAACACCAAAATAGCATACAACCCAATTAAACAATGGGCAGAGGATATGAAGAGGCATTTCTCTAAAGAGGACATACAAATGGCCAACAGGCATATAGAAAAATGTTCAACCTTACTAATCATTAGAGAAATGCAAATAAAAACCACAATGAGATACCACCTCACTCCGGTCAGAATGGCTATCATCAATAAATCAACAAACAACAAGTGCTGGCGAGGCTGTGGAGAAAAGGGAACCCTGCTGCACTGTTGGTGGGACTGTAGATTGGTGCAGCCATTATGGAAATCAGTATGGAGGTATCTCAAAAAACTGGAAATGGAACTTCTGTATGACCAAGCAATTCCACTCTTCGGTATCTATCCAGAGAAACCCAAGATGCTAATTCAAAAATATATATACACCCCTATATTTATTGCAGCGCTCTTTACAATAGCCAAGACTTGGAAACAACCGAAATGCCCATCTGTAGACGACTGGATTAAGAAACTGGTACATTTATACAATGGAGTATTACTCCGCTATAAAGAATGAAATCGTACCATTTGCAACGATATGGATGGACCTAGAGACTATTACGTTAAATGAAATAAGTCAGTCGGAGAAAGACAAATACCATAGGATCTCAGTTCTATGTGGAATCTAAAAAACTAAACGAGCAAAGTAAACAGAAGTAGTCTCAGAGATATAGAGGAAAAACTGAGGGTTGCTAGTTGGGAGGGGAGTGGGGGTGAGGGAGAAGGGGAAGGGACTAGACAGCATAAATAGGTAACTACAATATTACCACAGGGATATGAAAGACAGTTCAGGGAATATAATTAATAATGTTGTAAATACTTTGTAGGGTGTCAGATGGTCACATGTCTTGTTAGGGAGACCACTTTATGGATGGGGTAGAGGCTTGATCACTGCACTGTACACCTGAAGCTGATG
>NW_017731564.1:1441106-1443664 GCF_001890085.2 Hipposideros armiger | reverse complement strand
AGTATAGTGTGAGAGTGGAGTCAAAGGAATTGTAATAGATATGTATGATATGGGGGGGAGCGGGGCGGTGGATTGGGGGAGGGGGTTGTCACTTTGAGGGGTAAAAAGTATAACTATAGCACTGTGTTGTACAGCTGAAACTAATTAAAAATAAAAAAAATAAAAGAATGCCCATCACCTCTGGTTTTAAAGCGGTCACCCCCATCAGTTTAAGTTTAAGCTCTGCATCAAAGGTACTTTCCCATTAGCTAGTGTCTTTCCATTTGGAACAGTGAACAGTAATGGCTTGAGAGAAATGACTGTGACTGTTGAGGTTTGCAAGGTAGTGACACACAGGGTCTGCACATCTGTCTCTTGCAGGGCTTGGTCATCTGTCAGACATGATTTAGTGGTGCATAGGGCACTGGTGTTGCAGACAGCACTCTCAACAGCCTTCTTTCCTTTCCGCTCTTGTGAGGGTCCCTTTCACCTTTAATCTTTAATAGTAACAACCCTCAATTGCTTCAGCTTGTCATGTGTGTTCTCATTGATTCTGCATGTTTAATTGGTCGGCTGCCACTCGAAACTCACATTCTTTCCCCTCAGCGTACCCTGCCACCTAGCTTCTAATGTGTTAGCCGGAGGACAGTTACGGATGCTTTTCTCTCTCGCTTTCAAAGTACTGCTTCAGATCATGTTTATCTTCTTTGCAGATCACAGCTGCTTTGCTAACATTTCAATCTTATATTCAACAACTTATGTAGTTGTTTTATTACTTATTTCTACCCAGGGAATGTTTTGGGTTGTTCTTTTTCACTTTGTTTTCCCTGAATGCAGTTCTTCAAACGTACAGCAGCAGCATCACATGATTGGGGGTTGGCTTTACAATCACCACTTGTTTATTGAATGCTGGTGAGCACTGTGTACATACGGTTTGATTTTTTCCCTAAGATTTCAGTTCACTTCGCAAGAGCCTGTTCATCATAGCAAGCTGAAGAAGCCCCCAAAACACATTTGTTTCGAACCCAATCATCCAACAGGTATTTTATTTACTGAGCATCTACTATGTGCCTGACACTGTCCTAGGCACTTGGGATGCATCATTGAACCAAAACACACAAAAATCCCTGCCCCAGGAGAGCTTCTATTCAGTAGGGGAAGGCAATAGGCACAATAAATAACTAAATAATAATAAATAAGCACAATAAATAACTAAATCATAGTGTGTTCACAGGTGACATGCTATGAGAAAAGGGGAGCAGGGTAAGACGGGGATCAGAAAGGCAGGCTGAGACTTCCCTACATCCCCAACCTTTACACTCAGTGGTCCTCTGCTCTCCTATCATAAAAACTTCTTCTCCCCAGCCTGTACTACCCATCCATCACTGTACCATTATTTCTCTGATTCCCTTCACAGCCAGCTTTCTTCAACAAGTTGGCTATACCCTGTGCTTTCACTTTCTCCCCTCCCTCTGCAACTCAGTTATGGAGTTTCTGGTCCACCTTTTCATTGAAACTGCTATTGCCAAAGGCATAAATGACTTCCGTGTTACCAAATCCAGTGGAAATGAATCAATGTTGATACTGTTGATCACTCCCTCTTCCTGGAAACATGCCACCATCCTCTTGGGTTTCATTATGCTGCTCTCTCCTTCTTATCGTCATACATCTCAAATCTCCACTGACAGCTAGAATACTTCTGACCGTCCTTTCAACGCTTGTGTTCCTCTGTATTCTAGTCCATCAACTGCTTTTTCACTTATTCTTCCTGGTTTAATCCAATCATATACTGTGACTTCAATGGATGACTCCTAAATCGTGATATCAAAACAGACCTTTTTCTTGAGCTCCAGACACGTGTATCTAATTGCCTTCTAGTCAAATCTACCTCAATGGTCCATAGGCTCTTCAGCCTCTCCAAAAATGACTCATCTCCCCCTGCCAAACCATCCCTTCTTCACCTTTTCCCATCTCAGTGAATAGCACCACTGTCCTTCCGGTTGGCCCATTGTTCAGAAACCTGAAACTCACACTCCCTTTGACATCCCTATTTATTCCCACACCCCCATTAATCACTAAGTTCTATTGATGACACATGCTAACCAGCTCTCAAATCTATTTAGTCCTATCCATAGCGCCACTCCCCTAGTCCATGCTACCATCCATATTTTCTCATCCATAGTAACACAACAGCTTCACAACTGGTTCCCTTGGCCCCAGTGCTGCTCACTTCCAATTCTCCACACCATGGTCAGGTTGGGGTGACCTCTAAGGATATAAATGTAAGCATATCATTTCTTTGCTTAAAACCCTTCCTTGGTCCCCTCCTGTCCAGAGGATAAAACCGAACTCTTTAATGTGAGTTATATTCTGCTCTAACATCTGAGTCAATGTTGCCGTCATCCTGAACTACTTGTGGTGCTCCTAATACTCAATGCACTTGGCCTTGTACCTGAAACACAATTCCCACCACACGGTGATTGCATGGCGAACACCTGTTGATCCTTATCTTCCCCACGTCTGGGTTACGTGCTCCTGCTGTGTGCTCCCGTCGAACTTGCTACTCCTCCCACTATAGC
>NW_017731564.1:1420562-1440324 GCF_001890085.2 Hipposideros armiger | reverse complement strand
AGTCACATCACTATCCAGGACCTCAAATGCCACCGGTGTTCTTCATATGGTTTTAAAAAATTCCGTAGGAACTATTTTCAATAAAAAGAATGTGGATGCTGGTTTGATGCAGAAAAACAGAACTTTATTTTATATTCTAAAGTAAACATGACAGCAATAAGAACTTTTCTCCTAAAATGATCTATCAGGGTTGGACGACTGGGACACTCTCCTGTGCTCTGAATCCTTTGCTGTCTTCTCAGTCGGAAAGCAATGCTACAGGAGAAAAGGGAAGGAGAGCTTAACGACGTGAAAGGACTGGCAGATACACATCACCCTTTGTTATAAAAGGAAATGATTGCAACAAGATTCTCAAACTCTATATATCTAATGTTATGATTAACTTACATATTTTTTAGTTTAGCTGTATATCATCTTCCATTACTGTGAGGCATACAGATAAGATGCACTATCACAAATACCATTACAATGACAATTTTTTTAATAACAGAGGTAATTTTCCATGCCCCAGTGAATGGCTCACAGAAATCAAGTTTCGTTCATCTAGTTATAATGTCATATATGTGTGCACATGTGTGTGTGCATACATATGTGCATGTATCCATTGCATTAAATGTATACAATAATATAGAGTAATATAATATAGAGGTATGTGTAATTATATACACGTATGATTATTATACATATTTATTATATTACCTTATGTGGATAATATCATATACATACACACATATACCTTACATAAGGATTTTCTTTTGTTTCCTCTGAGATAAGTCATTTTTCTTACTCATCTAGCCCAAACCTCTCATTTTACAGCTCGGTGAACTGAGACCCAGGAAAGTTAAGGGACTTGCCAAAGCTCCCGCTGTAAAGAATGGTGTAACTAGGACTAGAGTCGGTCTCCTGACACAAAATTCAGTGGTCTGCTATTCCACTCCTCCACTTTGTAACTGAGGCTAGAAATGAACACCTTAAACTTGAGTAGCACGTTGCAATTTTCCAAGCATTTGCACATACATTATTGTGTTTAAATGACTCAAAAATCTCAGCTGATTGCTTTAAGGAGCTCAAAGGTTGAGTGACTTTCCCATGGAAACGTCACTAGTTAATGACCCGAGTGTCCTGACTCCCAGCCCTGTACCCTATGCCCTGAAGTATACCTCTTTTCTCACCAAACATTTTATTCTTAGTCGGCCCCTTCACAATTATTATAGGAGGGTGAGACCCAGGCCACGGCTAGGAGATATGTAATCCTGCCCAAGTAAGGCCCAGGTCCTTGGTGTAGGATCCTGGGACGCCCTCCGTCAATCTCTTCTAATGCTGCACTCCGCGAGTCTGAGGGGCAGGGAGCTGAAACGAACAAACAGCTAAAATCTAGGATTCGACCCCCAGTATGTCAGACTCCTGAGGCTGGGCTCCTTCCCCATGGACATAGGGTGTGGTCAACACACGTGGGGGACTAAGGCCATTATTGAGCAGGCGTGTCTATCATGGAGCCTCAGAGTCAGGGCGGGCAGATTCCATTTCTTTCATCTCTTTGTTTCCCCTGAAGGGCTGAACTATGTAGAACAAATAACGTGGCGCTCAAACAGCTCAGTACATTTCTTGTTCACCTTCTTCCCATCCAAATATCCCTAGTGATAATATCATTTCAGAAGCTGATTCTCCTGTGGTCCAAACACATGTGGGGGAAAAAACAAGCATCAACTGAACCAAGATGATGGTAATAAGAATCAAATATTAAGTACTTCAATGTTATATCTTATTGTGAATTACCTTTGCTTTCTTCCTCCTCCTTTCCTTCATCAAAGACTTCCCTGCATTCCATTGCCATCCCTAACATTTCAGAATCACTCGTGTGTCTGTTTCTTTGTTTCCTCAACCGCTTCAAACCTCTGGTAATTGTTCTGCGTAAAGAGTTGGCCCATGTGCTGCAACAGTAAAAGGTTGAAGTGAAACCTTATTTCTCAACAATGATAGAACAATAAAAATGGTAGGTTATAAGGAAAAGGCTATTTGCGCACATAACTGTTTCCATATTCCCACCTGACAGTGTAACTCATGAAATTTAATAAATCTAATAGAGAGCATTACGCTTGGCCCCTCATATTTATCTTTGTAACCATTACTATTACTCTGTGCAGCGCCATTTTGACCATTTGATTCTCCCCAACAGGAATGCTGTCCCGCTTTCTTCAGCTGACATCAGCGCCACCCACCCTTCAAGGCCCAGCTTATGTCTTATTTTGCCCTTTCACTCATTATTGTTATCACTCGGTTTTCAATCCTCACTTCCTTGCATTTGTGTGGACAGTGGGCAGAGGGGGGCAATTGAGAGCCTGTCACAGGCCAAGAGCTTGGCTAGGCACTTTACATAAATTATCTCATTCATTCCTCACAACAACCCTGTAAGGTGGATATTGTGTTTCCTATTTTGCAAATGGTTAAACTGGGGCTTAGAGAGGTAAGATAACTCACCCAAGGTCACACATGGCTGGTGAATGGAGATGACAGGGTTCGAACCCTGGTCTGTCTGACTGTGAAGTCCAGACTTTCTGTTAGATCACACCGCAGTGTTAGCAAATAATGACTAGCAACAGCAAGTATGCTAGACTTCCTACATGCCAAGGCCTGTGCACAAGCGCTTCGCGTGCACAATCTTATTTAATCTGCGTGATCACCTGATGGGGCAGGTACCATTTCCATTTTTCAGATGGCGAAACTGAGGCACCGAGGAAGAAAGTAACTTGCTTGAGGTCACCAGATGACTCAGCAGTGGAGCCAGGATTCCAATCCAGACCTGCCTGCACCTAAAGCACAACCTCTCACCCACTATGCTAACCTATCTCTTTTTCCCTTGGCGCTTGGAAACAACTTCAGGTGAGAGTCTTACCTACCCCACAGAGCCTGGGAACCAATGAGGGCTCAGGAAATATTTGCTGATTATGTTTACAGAGCTTTCACTTCCTAAAGACCTAAACACAAGCCAAGGAGAAAAATAGGAATGCTCAAGGCAGAGGTAAGGATGGAAATCCAAACGAGAAAGAAAGATTTGGATATAATATTATGAAGAGGCAATGACAAGGGCATAGTCCTATCCTCAGCTCAATGCTAGGTAGTGTAGAGAATAGAACGCCTCATCCCTGACAGGCTACTTAGCTACACAGAGCAACCAGGGTGTGAGCATGTGGGGCCCAGACATAGATAAGCCTGTCTCTGAAATGATGGTTTGGAAAGTAACGCTCACTTTTCTCCCCTAAAACTACATTACTGGGTTGTCACTGAGCTATAGTAGGTAAGACAGATAAAGCAAATAAACACCTTTTTCTCAATTAATCATAAAAATGTCTCCAGGCATACATGAAATACGGGGTGAAGGCCAAAACTGTATTTATATAAGGTACGTATGGCCTCTTTATGTCGCAGTGCTGTTAACTACGGTCTCAAAAAATAATCACTAAAATAACTATGTAGATTTCAGTCCCCTGGGGCCGGATGTGTTTCACAATGCAGATATTTTGGATTCTAGAAAGGCAATATGACATGATCAACTGAGTAATACACAATACTCCCATGGGATCTGAGGTAGCATTCATGATCAAACAGTAATATTTCTCCAACAAATCTATGAATATTCACTCTAAGCATTAAATGACAACTAGAAAGTACCTCAGGTCGGGTCAGATCAGATTTGGCTGTCAAATCAGTTAGGGAAAGAGCTTTAGGTTTGCAGAACTTGGTGAATTTCAGAATTTTAGATAAGAAATTGGGGACATACTGTATTCTAATGCTGTGATTTCAATATACGTATCTTACTTCTCATGATTAAAAGGGCTATGTTTTCTTTATCTATAGATTTTATTATTTTAAGTTTAATGATGTACATTTCACCTTAATTAACAAAGAAAAATCTAACAGCCTTATTATTTCAAAACTCACTGCACTGGTCTGAGACTTGGTTTTAGGTTCAGCCTTCTAACATTCAGTACTGAGATCCAAACTTAGATATTCGGCCCAATATCTAACAAGAATGCCCAAGGTGCAAAGTAGGGGTGAAAAGATTTGTTCAGTGTCCTAGAGGTGATCTTCTCTTTCTCCTTATCCTTCTCCTCCTTTTTTTAATTGCATTGGGGAACAGCCATGATCATTGGTTACACGTTGCTTTCATGCTATAATGGCATAGTTGACTCTTTTAGGGAGGGTGCAGCTCACAGTGGCCCATGTGGGGATCGAACCGGCAACCTTGGTGTGATCAGCACCATGCTCTAACCAACTGAGCCAACCGATCACCCCTGTGATTTTCTTCTTTTCATATAAAACGTCATATATTGTGGCCAGCAATTGTATGGGTTAACTTATCCCATATTCATTCACTGACTGACACATCTGCTCAGTTAAGAGAAAAACACTCTTCTAAATACTGTAGACAAAGATGAATAAGGCACAGGACCTGCCCTCAAGCAAATTACAATTTAGAAAGGAAGACAGAGCTATCGGCTGATAATTAAATCACACCGAGATCATCCCAGTAGAGGTAAGCAGATTGGCAGAAGACATACAGGAAGAAGCCTGACCGAGTCTGGGCTGGAGGTTTGGGATCAGCTTCCTAGAGGAGGTGACATGGAAGCTGAGGCCTGCATCCTGACCGGAGTGAGTCACATAAAGGAGAGAGCAGATGGGGAGATGTAGACGAGCGTTTCTATCAGTGGGTAAGCACACTGTCTGAAAAGCTCAGAGTGGCGAGGCAGCATGTTGTTTACAAACAGCCAGCAGAGTAGTGTGGCTGGAAGCACCTGGTAGGCCCACTGGGGATTTCTAGTGACACAGATCTATGCAGTTTGGAAATTCTTTTCTCTAGGAGTTCCCAGGAGCCTAGGGCTAGGGGCAAAGTAGGGGTGTGGATTCAGCTTCAGTGAAACAAAGGATTTAGAAAGAATGGATTAATGAACGTATCAGGCAATAGGATCCAGGCTGGGTTAAAAAACAAATCAGAGGACATTAAGAAGATGGAAGATCAGAGGAAAACAGAGTTAAAGAGCCTGAGGTCTCAGTGAGAACAGGTGTAGCAACAGCAAAGACAGGAAAAACCTAGAGCACAAGGTTTTTTCATTGGTTAAACAGTAGGATTTTAAAGTTTAAGAATTCAGAGACTCAGAGGTTCAATTGCTGATGAACGTCCAAGTTCAGGATATGGGCGTGAAAAGTGGGTGGTCCATGCAGAGTACAGGAGAGACTCCTCAGAATTGAGTACAGTAGGGACCTCTGGGACTTAGATGGCTCATGACATGGACAGTGCTGCTGCCCAGGAAGATGATCAAATGGAGAAGCACACAATACCTAGCAAGTGCCTAGACCAAAGTAGAAGCTCAAGAACTATCTGCAGAAAGAATGAATAAAAGGCTGAACGGAGAGTCTGGGGGACTTCCAAGTGGCCTGCATGCTAGATTCATGTGGACTGCTGTAAAAAAAGACAAATTTCAGGACCAAACCACGGAATGACTAAATCAAAATCTCTAGGGTACAGCCTGGGAATCTGTATTATTAAATATTCCCAAGGTTACTTCCATAGAAGCCACCTATAGGCCAGAGCTCGAGAGACACTGGTCTAGTGGGTTGGTTTTCCCACATTTCTTAACAAACTCTAATTCATTATATAAATATATATTCTTTAAGATAGTTAAAAACATCACATCAATTTTATAGACAGTAAATTTTATAAGTTTAACTTACCATTCGCAACATCACAAAGATAGAAAATCCACAGAAATAACTAATTGGATCATTTCAATCATTATGTACCAACCTGCCTACCACATGGTCTAGAGACCAGTGGTTCTCAAACCTGAATGTACATGAGAATCACTTCTTGTAATTATAAAACACAAATTGTTGGGCTTTCAACTAAAAACTTCTGATTTTGTAGATCTGCGGTGAGGCCTGAGAACATGCATTTCTTACATGTTCCCAGGGGATAATGATGATGCTATTGGTACAGGGACCCCATTTTAGGAACCACGGCTCTAGACCCAGAGAAGTATGCCCCTTATCCTCATGGGAGTTCCAATTCAGTCAGAGAAAGAAAACAAATAACAAGGCACAAAGGATAATTATGTTAGATTATTTGGATAAGAATACAAGCACAGCAAAACGTTCCAAGAAAAGAGAAAGCCCTGGGACCTGGAGGAGTAGCAGAATACTTCATGGGAGAGTTGGGACAGCTGCAATTTGAAGGTCAGAAAGAATTCAAGTAAGTGAAGATGATCAAGAAGAACAATCCCAAGATCGGGAAGCAACATGGGCAAAGTAAAGAGCAGAGGCAAGAATAAAGCCTGAGGTCCACCAAGAAAAGTAAAGATAGCTCCCTGGCTGGAGCCAACGATACATGGAGGGTTCTAAGAAATATTACTGGAGTTATAGGATGAGTCCAATACAGGTAACATTGAAAGCCACAGCCCTTTGAGTAGACCTGAAGCAGTAAGGCGCCATTGTGTTTTACCTCTATTTCTTTTCTTCCTATTTTCTGTAGTAGAAAAAGCAAGGAACTCAGAAGACAGCCTGGAATCCCTGCTACTTTAGAAAGATACATCTGGCAGGACTTTATGTGATGGATTCAAAAGAGCAGAACGGGAGTCCAGGTATACGTCCACACTGGGCTGGCCAACATCCTGAGACATTCCCTCCTTCCTATGGGCCCAGCCATACATGCCTATTGAAGTGCCAGGAAAGTTCTGCAAGCCCGACGTGCAGTCCCATCCTTGTTACCGTCTCTCTCGTGTGAACTCTTTGGATTGGGTATCTGCGATGCCATCCTTGGCTCCCAGTCCTGCCTTTGCCTGAGGAAGCTAGCTAGCCTTGTGGTATAGATGGACTGTACCCCAAAAATGCTTACGTTGAAGCCCTAACTCCCAGTGTGAAGCCTCCAAAGAAGTGATCGAGGTTAAATGAGGTCAGAGGGGTGTAGACCCATTTGGGAAAATTAGTATCATTATAAAAACTAATGTTTGGGGTTTTTATTTTTATTTAGTATGTGTTGACTTTCACTAAAATCCAGAGTTTGTTCTGTCTCTCCCTGCTCTGGCATGCATCTGGGAAAGTCCATGTGAGCACACAGCAAGCATGTGGGTATCTGTGGTTATATGTGGTTCTCTGCAAGCCAGGAAGAGCGCGCTCTCCAGAAACCCAACCAGCTGGCATCTTGATCATGGAGCTTTAGCCAACAGAACAGGGAGAAAATAAATGTCACTTGCTTAAGCCACCCAGCCTGTGGCGTTTTGTTATAGCAGCCCTAGCAGGCTAATATATCTGGGTTCCCTTTGCTCTTCTCCTGAAACCACTTACCCAGGACCATGCTTGAAAGCACACAAGGCCTGGACTAAGCTGTGACAATCAAATGGGAGAAGAGGCAAATCCCAGACTCATTCTTCCCCAGGGAACCCAAACAATGACAGGGAGACTAAGAGAACAGATGATATATTAAGGATCAAGGGAAGTAAATAGTCAGAGATGACTCCAAGGTTCCTAGCCGGTGAGACTAAATAAATCACTGACAGAAATTGACAGGTGTTAAGTGGAGATGATTTGAAAGACAAAGAAACAAGTTCAGTTTTGCACATGTTGCCTTTATAGTACTAAGAGCACATCTAATTCCTGAAGGGCAGGTGGAGATGGAACAGGTAGCGGTGAGGATTTTAGGATTCCAATTAAAGAGTCACTCACCCAGAGAAGCACAGAATATTATGGTCAGAAAGGACCTTCAAAACTACCTAACTCAATACTCTACTCCAATTTTATGAGAAAACCAATACCAAAAGAAGTTAAGCTCACCATAAAACTGGTAGTAAAGGCAGAACTACAATACAGAGCTTTTTAAATGTTCTTTCTGCTACATACTTGTAATATTCTCTGGTAGATGAGCAGAATTGGGAAACCACCACCGTTGGGAGGACAAAGAAAAGCAAATTGTGATGGATCAGAATGGTAAGGGGAATAATGAAATTCAAGGAAAGAAAGTTTCAAGAAGGGAGCAGTCAACACAGACATAACAAAGTCAAGTTGGATGGAAATTGAAGAAAAGCCACTACGTTTGGCAGTGAGGCTATTAGTTACTTGGCAACAAACTGTTGTTTTTAATAGTACCTAGTATTGCAGAATTCACAAATGCCGCCCTCGGAGTCCTTGCAATGGGCAAACCTCAGACATATAATCCACATATAATGAGGCTCTCATTATTTAAGTAACTAAGTTACCTTGACCAGGATCCAAAAAGAACTGGTTTTCTGCAAATTTCCAATCCATAGTGACTCATTTTAGAGCAGGGTCCAGTTCACTCACATTCTCATCTGATCATATTTTATCAAACCTCTTAGAGAATAGCCATAGTTTTAAAACTTATAGGCTTCGGCTGGCCAAGTGGCGCGATGGTTAAGAACTGGCTTGGGATGCCAGAGAGCCCCAGTTCGGACCCCACATGTGAGGGCCAGTGACACTGCCCTCTACAAAAACAAAACAAAACGAACAAAAAAAAAGCTTATAGGCTTTATTTCCTTTCTCTGAATTCATATGTATATAATCCTAGGAACTTCAAACCTTGCCACAGTTGGCTAATTACTGCATAAAGTTTTTTGAAAATAACAATACTAATTATAGTGTACTGTATCATGAAACACACAAACATGGGGATTTCAAAATGTAAATGCCTATTTTTAAAATTCAACGGGTGATGATTTTTAGGCAATTTTTGACACATTTACTCCCAATTCTTTACCTCCCATTCTAAGAAAATAAGTGGTATTAAGACTATCTGCATAATGAAAACCACATTACAATACAAAGAATCACGCAGGAGGATTTGTCTAAATGCACAAATTTTCAGGAATGGCCATCTGGCAAGTAGCATCTTTGAAAGAGTATGGGGGATGTGCTATCTGGGTATCAGATGCTCTACCATTTAAAAAAAAAGACACATCAATTCAAAGGAAACACAGTTTTGTCATTTTCAGACTGAGTTCTGAATTTTTTCTTATTTCAAAGTTACAAATTCAATCTGATAGGAAGAAAAAGAACATGGAAATGCACTTAATCTGAGTTTAATAGGCATGATATTATAATGTTAGAAGTTTCCACCTTACCAAAGCTATGTACACACTCCAGTGTCATATCTCTATATAAAACACAGATGCTTAACTAACATATGCATACAGATTAAACTTTATCTAAAAACAAGTAAAGATTAGAAACTGAATTTGGCACTCAGAATGTTATGGGCCCTCTATTACTATATGGAACAATTCCGTCACCCCCATTCTCCTCTCTCCCGCTAAAGCCTCCCTCCCCGGCTTCCTTTTCTCCCCATACACCTGATCTTTTCCTTCCTTTATATCTACGTAAGTCTTAAACTTACCAGTGACGCCTAAACCTAATGAGGCTTCTGCTCCTTATTAATGAGAATAAAAATACATCTGAACCTTGAGGATGTAATGGATTTCCAAACACATCTTACATGCGAGTTTAATAAGGCTATCGTAGCAAATTCTTACAAAGCTTTGCACTCATGCTCTCTGCTCCCCCTTTTTATAACATACAACCAGTTCCAGCTAGCTCGAGTTCTCTGTGTTCATATCACAGCTGAACTCCAGGCAAGTAGAAGTGAACTAGAAAGTTGGTGATATAGTATTCCAGGGGCACAGTTCAGTCATCTCTGCTTAGAAGTGAAAAGCAGTTAAGGGGGTTACACAAAGGCAACTCGTACTGGGTGTAATGTATTCTGTGGGAGGACTCCTCCCTGCCTAACCCAAATCTTGTCCTCCCTTCAATACCCCGCTCGAATAGCACTTACAGTGTGGAGCCCACCCTGCGCTCTCCCGCTCTTCCCAATCCTCACTGACTGCCTCAGAGCTTTTATTTGTTTGGGACTGATTTATTTTTCCAAACACATTCCTTTTACATTGTAAGTCCACCTCCCCTTCTGCCTCCGTGGTGAAGTCCATCACCCTTTCAAGCAATGGCACTCCCTCTCCTGGATGCGTAACTCGTCCTGTGATTGCAGCTGTCTTTAACATGCCTTTCTTTTCTTTCTTTTTTAAAAATCATGGAGTAAGCACTTATTAGAAAATTTGAAAATGAGAGAAAATGAAAGGACAAACTACCCATAATTTCACCCCTCTAACAGTCACTGTTACTGATGTATATACTTCCTTACCATCTTTATTAAGGATGCACATTTTGTGCCGAATTGTAATCAGTGAATGGGTTTTAATATTCCTTTAGTTAACAGTAAATACATTAGAAAATTGTGTAGCTTAAGTTAAGGCTACAAAAATTTTAACAACATATACACCTGTGTCCATAGTTCAGCTTGAGGAAGAGGACGTGACCAATCCCGTAGGTAAGCCCCCATGGGCCCCTCCCTCACCCTATGCTCTCCTCCCACCACTATCCTGAAATTTTATCTATGCTCACACTGCCTCGGAACTTTTCAAAGTTATTGCCACCACTCATTTTAGTTCTGAATTATATTCCATCTTATATTACTGAGCATGTCTTGCTTGAGATTTATTTTAAGGTGGATTTAAGCTCCTTGTAAGTAGGGCCTGTGTCTCAGACGTTTCTGTATCCTCCACATTACCTAGCACAAACAGGGACTAATTCCGATCAACTGTGGAAATCAAGAATTAGGCGCCCAAAGAGTGCAGCACATTTGGCTCTGGAAAGTGATTATCCTCTTCATCTAAATCATTTTCATTTCTCCTACCTGCTCATATTGTCTCTCAATTTTCACCCCTACAACTCTCGCTGGTTGTTAGCTCCTCAGGTGATGTGTAAGTAAAAGGCACTGCCTACACTGCGCGAGCTGGGGGATGTCAAAATATCTTTTCTTTTGGCCTACCACTGAAGGCCGAGAGATGAGAGCTGCAGCAGCTCTTTCCCGAAGGAATGTATAGTGGATGTACAGGGCAGGACCCAGCAAGGGGCGGAGCTTAAGAGTATCTTCCGATGCCTCACGAATTCTTCCAACAAAGAGGCCTAGATCACGGTGCTGCAGATCTGCATTTGGCTCTTAGCCCTTGTGATTTAGACAAACAACTATGTTTGACGTCTTCCTTTTCTTTTCTAAACCACTACATACTGATTTTACTGTGGCATCATCATATTTCACTTTTATGGGGTCATTTACTTTACCAACTGTAATATTTGATATGCCTTTTTATTCTTTGAAATGAACAGGAAGTGAGTGAAGGGGACAGTTCTAAAGAGATATCTTGCCCTCCAAAAGGGGGGGTTAGCAGGGTTTGGACTCCGTTTAAGCTCCTTGTTTGGTATCAAGGATAGGATCTTTGTTCTAACACAGTTATCCCCCTTGCCTCTAAAATCAGCTCACCAGGAAAAGCTGTCAGTGCCCCGTCCACCCTCAACCATCCATTGTTCCTGGAAATTCAGCTAAGCAGCCAGGTGCAACTGACACCTGCTCTGGGGTTGTAACAAGCAGCTCAGGATGACTGTTGGAACATACCACTCTTATGCAAAATAGTAAAATAAGGAAATAAACAGATAAACAGACAAAAAATCATAGTAAGCCAAAATTTATGGTGTTCAATGTATATACTATTTACATTTTTCCAGTCTATTAAGCAGCTCGTGTTATGTAGAGAGAAGAAAATATATTCCTATCAGGGGATAATCCTTTGGAATTCCTTTTAGAGAAAAACCCAGTGTACCTGAACATCCGCATAAAATCCTTGGCAGAGGCACAAGAGAGGGATCATACTGAAATTATCATGCAAGGCCTATTATACAAGACACTCTAAGTTGTATAGCATCATCCTAGGCATCTGTTTCCAGCAAATATAATTTCATTTTTATACATGGGTTATCTTTTATATAATATCAAGCTTTGGAGGAAAGAGGAAGGAGTCAACAATTCCACTCTTATTCCCAATCACCTGGGAAAAGAAAGCAAATGAGCGCAGCCTAGGAAGAGAGATTACCCACTCAGTATAGGAAACCAAGTGAAAACTGAGAAAAGAATCGACAGTCATAAGCCTACTGGAAGAGCTGAAAGGCTGTGACCCAACAGTGTCTTCCAAATGGTCTGAGAAAATGATGTAAGCAATGGGAAAGTATAAATTACTAGAGGACTGCCTTCCAGGCTAGCCAACTCCATCCACTGTTTTCTTCATTTGTTCAACCATTAACTTATTCAACAAAAACATATTAAGCTTCCATTATGTATGAGGCACCTTGCCATGAATGGAAAATACAATGACGAATATGACAGATTCATCGGACTCAAGGATAATGTCCAGCAAAGAAAAAAAAAAGGCTTAATGATCTTTATGGAAAATAAGGCAACGTGTACAGACTAAATTTTCTGGTGAAATCTAAACAAATTCTAGTAATTCAAATACCAATTTCTCATTAACTCAAATGAAAACATCAAAGATGTTTAATATTCAACAGGCACCTTCTCTTTACCAGAAAATTTAAGGCGGTATTTACTCTCAGTGCTAGCCCTGCACTTACACAAAGCTGAAAGTGAGTGCCTCCTTAAATTTTGTGCTCCAAGCACCTCATTCACCCCACCCTAGTCTGGCCTTGCTGTTCACCTCCACACTCACTCTGTCCAAGAAGGTGGGGAGCTATTAAAAAAAATCTAGAAGCACCATGCCAATAGCCCATTGAGATTTTGTATAAGATACTAAGAGGAAATCTGATACAAACTGGCTTGAAGACAGACCAAGACTTCAAGACCCAATGGTAGATGGCCATCTACTGGATGGAGACTAACATTTCTGGGAATCTACCTGATTTGCAGTTAATAACCATCTCTATTCCACACACCCTCAGCTCACTGATTTATTATTCCTTCCCATTGGGAATTTATTTGATGAGGGAATGTACAGACTATGCAAGAAGATGTCTTAAGTGTATAAAGAAAAGAAAATAACATGCATTTAAAAAAATATGATGGTGATTCTACTTCTAGGTTTTTCCGAAACTACCTTCTTTTAAACAAAAGGGACCCAAACATAATCCCTGTGTTTCTGGAGCATACGAATAAATGTGTCTACACAGAAATATCCAAGTATACTCAGGAATCAGCAAATAAACATCGATGGTGGCCTACCTTCTCCGGCACACAGAAAAGCAATAAATGGGCAGAAATCCCATGCCGACCATGCTGATCACACCAAATGCAAACAGCCGAATCCTCTGCGTAGAATCTGTTGGTATAATTATACCCTGTTACTTTTAGGACTTAAGCAAGAAAAGTAAATCTGAGCTCTTTCATAAAGTCTTTATTTAAAAAAACCTCTCTGTTAATAATGTACAATAAGGAGGTATTCTTATAGGACAGGTAAATATCCTTGCTATTCTATAAGTAGCAGGAGTTTATGAAATGCTCTTGAAACACAACTGAAGACTATGTTTTAAAGACGTGCCTCCCAATGGAAGCCTTAACAAAATGATCATACTGTTTTTGTTAACAGGTTATTACGATTCATCCTCTCTCTTTCTTCCTATGGCCTAAGTGTGTTTTCTCTTTAACCATATGTTATATATCCTAGAACACTCAAAGAGTGAATTAATCTATGAATGGTTAACTTGATAAAGGAATGACTTCTTAAATGTTTACTTCAAATTATCAAACATTAAATTAAATGAGAAATCAAGCACTTGCAGATGAATAAACATATTTTATTCATATATTTATTTGGAAATGCATTCTAATATGATTGGGGAATTGTAAGTCACGGTTCAATTTTTCCCTCTACAAGAACCAAATGTCTCTTCACACAGACTATAAAGACTAAACTGATGACTGAATTACAAACACCATGTGACAATGTTAAAATTGTAATACTATATTCATGATCAGGTCTCAGTTTCCATTATTAATACTAAATGTTCAATAAAGAGCTGTAAATTGAACAGGGGCTATATTAATCTAGATGTTGTTTTGCATGCATCCGTTTTTAGTATTTGTTTGTGTTGAATCATATCAAATATGTCCATCCCGGGACTCACTGGTAATATGTCCCCACTATCCAAATGAAGGAGCAAAAATAGGTGGTCTCAGTCTCAAAACTTTGTAAAGAAAGAAAATATCTTAAGAGAAGAACCTAATTCAAAAAACAGTAAAACAAAGAGAAGCTAATAAATATACCATAACAAGAAACACTTAGGTCTACAGTGACAGACGCTGAACACAAGATCAATGGGGAAGAAGTCTAACTGGGAAGAGAACATAGAAAGAGAAAAGTAAGCTAAGGCGTGCTGATTGGATTCTTCTCCCAAACATTGACAGTCACATCTCATGGAGCCCAGAACCTTTGGGACAAGCTAGACAGTGACTAAAGGAAAAGAAATGATGAGACTAATTTTGAACCGCCATAGTCACATCTAAGGGCTAAGCAGAAACTGTTCATGAAGAGAGGCCTGACCGCCTCAGGACATACTATAGACAGCATTGCACTAGGGCCAGGAGGACCCTTTCAGTGTTAAGCTGGGAGGGCCAAATTTAGATTTATGCCATTGTGGCCTGTTTATTCGATTTTTAAAAATAGAAATATAATAAATGTAAGAGGATGAACTTACTATCTTTAAATGGGGCAAAACAGGTGAAGTTACCAGCCCCTGGCCTATAACAGCATTTGCCTTCCCGACATGCAGTGGCCTTCAGGACTGCTCCATGGTCACAAGGCTTTACCTCCTCATTCTCCTTTGGAACACATGCTTTTGGAAACAAAATCGAAGAAAGAGAATTCAGCATATGAATAAGCACTTTCCCTAATTAAATAGTTCCTGCAAAACAAACAAACAAAAAATTAAAGGAAAGATTGAACAACATATACAAATAGTGATGAACGCTGAAAAAATAAGAGTGAAACTAAAAATAAAAAGTTGTTTAGCATCACATTTCCAAGTGTAGATGAACTGTAGAAAAACACGGATTGTTAACCAATCATTGGTAAGGTAGTTACAAGCGCCATATAGCATAAGCTGAGTAGGAAAGGTACAAATAAAACACAGAATGAACAAGAATAGGCCAAACGGCCGAGTGGCTCAGTTGGTTAAGAGCTTGCTCAAGAGTTTGAGCTCTGAGCAACAGCGGTTTGATTCCCGGCCCGAGCTGAGCTGCCAACAGGTGGCAGGATGGCTCAGCTTAAAAAAAAATAGGCCAAATGCCCTTAAGACTAACACCCTGGAAAAATAATACCACAGATATCCTCTCACTCAATTTTACTAAGGTACAGAAGCTCAATGAACGCATCAATGGAAATGAATTTACGCTAAGTAAAATTGACACAGTTTACTGCTAGAAAGTAAGGTACATGATGCTACTGGTATTGACCCACTTTCTGTGAACACTTATCATATTGGCACTACCATAGATTTTAAGACTTCCTTTTGGACTTAAGCTATAACTATAATTTTGAATAGGCGATGATTTATGGCATAAATGCCAAGATTCATGCAACTGCAATATTTGAATCTGTAAGACTCACAAGTTCAAATAGCTGATTTGTTTCATATCCTGCTTTATAAGAGAAACAAATCACAACTAAAAAGGCAGCTATCAGAGGATTACTCAAAAAGAAAACCTCCACAGTATGGCTTAAGGCCGGCATAGATTCGGTTCAATCTCCAATACCGTCAACCACTATAGACTTATAGAAAAGCAATAACTGATGTTTTATGATCATTCTAAACCACTTCAACCTCAGCAAAGAACAATATAATGGTAATCAGCCTATTTTTACCTCTTGGCATATTTTATTATATTCCTCTTCTTTGAAGATTGGCAATTCCTGAAGCTAAGGTAAAAATAATAATAGCTCTCATTCACTAGGTCAGCTATCTGGGCCAGGTATCTTGCTTTACACAGATTAGTTCTAACCTTCACAACAAACTCTCAAAATGAGTTCAACGGCCTTCATTAAAAAAAAAATCAAAGTAACTTATACAAGGTCACAAATTTAATTCATTACCAGTTGGCCTGGATTTTCATTTCCCAAACATTTTAGCCATGTGAGGGTTTAGCCTACTTTGTTGTTACACATGCTAAGCCAGGGGTTGGCAAACTTTTGAGACGGAAGAGCCGCCAGGGTCAGCAAACTGCAGCTCGCGAGCCACATGCGGCTCTTTGGGTATGTACGTGTGGCTCTGAAGTAAAATTGAAAATGAAAACAAAACTATCGTAGTTTCATTTATAAAATTTTTCAAGGATTTTTCAATTTTCCTTACTTGTAAAAATGTATTTATGGCTCCCGAATAATTTTTAAATTGCTGCGAGGGACAGGATTGGCTCTTCCAAGGGTCAGCAAACTTTTGAGACGGAACGTACCCAAAGAGCTGCATGTGGCTCGCGAGCCACAGTTTGCCAACCCCTGGTCTAAGCAATGTGGGCCGGGCCCAGAGTGCCTCTCCTCCCCAGGCCGGGATGCATCTGAGATACCATGTTCAGGTCGGGCATCACACATCCAGAAAAGGGTGACAACAGTCAGAGCTTGGCCAGAGATGGGATGGATT
Organism: Hipposideros armiger; assembly: GCF_001890085.2. Lineage (NCBI taxonomy): Eukaryota > Metazoa > Chordata > Mammalia > Chiroptera > Hipposideridae > Hipposideros > Hipposideros armiger. Next base: position 1,423,794 of record NW_017731564.1, on the reverse strand, counting down.
TCATGTGTGCTCAGTTCCTCACTACTGGCCTTGTCCAAAGACCACTTTCCAAGAAGGGAAATCATAGAAGAGATTTTAAATCCTATAAGAGATTGGACTGTATAATCTCTCAGGTCCCTTCTGATTTCAGCTTCTGTTGTTTTATTCTTAAAATGTATGTGATAGACTTTATGCCAGATACTGAAATTAATTTTAAGACTCAAATGACTAAGAGATACTTGTAATTTTGAAGAATAAAAAGGCCAGAACCATTTTTATCAGCTTTAAGTACATAATTGTGTTCAAAGGGAGAAGACTCATGGGACCTCTCAAGCTTCCAGGCCAGTTTGTGTCAAGGTTATCATTTTAATCTGCAAGTGATGAATCTTTTACAAACAACAGCCTGATAACAAAACGGGGCTATTGTTTTAGTGCTTGAGCGGGAAGAGTGTTCATTTTCACTTATACAAAGGAGGAAATAAATTAAGAGTATTTCACATTTTATGCACTTGTAGTTATTCTTTTCAAAGAAGACAACATGTATATTTTATAAATATTTATTCACTGTTTTGAAAGATTTGAATTAACCTAGGTCAGATGTTTGTCTTAAAATAGAATGGTTTGATTTTGTTGGGCAAAAACATGATCTCATATAATTGATTTTGACTCAACTTACTGTGCCAGGTTGGAGGAGTATTTTGGAAATACAAATAAGTGTCTTATTTAGATTTTTTAGAGGTGGCTTCAGTGTTGGTATAGTGTAGCTATAGGTGATGATGGGACAGTTCACATCTGCTATCTTTATAAGCTCTAATGCTTAAATCATCTTTTGTTGTTGTTTATGACCAACTTTGGTGCTCACTAAATCATTATTTTAGCTTCACAACTACCACCTTCTCAGATTTCTCCTTCTCCACTCAGTTGGACCATGGCAGTATTTTAAATTTATTTAAGGAGCTCGTTTATTTGGCTGTACTCATTGGTAGTAGGTGTCATGATGTCTGTTTTGTACTTGAGGAAACCAGTATGAAGAAACGAAGAGATTTATGTAAGGTTACAGAAGAATTCAGTGCTAGAGTCTAGAATTAAACACTGGATATAATGTTGGGCTTATAGATGCACATGAAATTCTGTTAGAATAAATTCTGTATGATTTTCAATAAAAGCTTCATCTTTATAACTCACATATGTCAATTTATTTGAAGATTCTCCTTGAAGGGCACCACATGCTGTACAAAATGAAACGTGTTTATACTTGGTTAATCATTCTCAGGGGTCATCATGTGCTTGATAAACACATTATATACAGAATCACAAAAGACGATGTGCCTTGAAACCTGAACTTTTTGTCATTAAAACAGATGGGAAAACATCTGGTATATTCCATACATCACAGCCACACAGAACTCTGATGAATGCCACAGAGGATATTGATTTCACAAAACTGGGTCAGTGACTGAATTTCAGGCAATACCATTCAGGTACATTGTAAAAGGTTCAGATATTTGAGAAGGAGAAGTATTTTATAAAGAATAACAAACAGTTATGAAACACCTTAAAAAGACTGTCTCTGTTCGTCCTCGCCATTCTTTGTGGTAAATATTTTGATTTTAAAGATGAGGACACAGGTTCAGAGAGGTAATCTTGCCCAAGGTAAAGGACAGAGTCAGGTCTATCCTACTCCAATGCCAAGAGGCCACACTGCCAACTAAACATTTCACTACTATTTTCAAAACAAGGAAATCAAGAAGAAAAAAATCAAACAAGAACTTACTTGTAGGAAAAAAGAAATCGAACATAGTTTCCCACATAGAAGGTTTTTCCAGAGATTTTCCGTTAGGATTATCACCATTCCTCACATTATAATCGCTTGGAGACACGTAATTCAAGAATGCTTAAGGAAAAGATAAAATATTAATACCACCATATAAAGCATTTATAACTCTCTATGACCCTTTAATAGTAATTACATTGCTTCAACTGATTATGGAAAGTCTAAGAGTTAATAGATATTGTACTTACATTTCATAACAGCATGGTTACTATTCAAAATGCTTATCGGCCCACATATCTCATCACGCTGTAAACTGATTTACAGTAGTGAGTTTGCCTCTGACAAACAGCATTGACATTCAGAGGCCCAATCAATTAACAACTTGGAAACAGTATGTACCCCAACTAAATCAGACCCCATCACAGAAACTCTTGGCAAATGTGTTGGCTTCTTTATTTACTGATAAAATTCAAGGCCTTGGGAGACACTGTAAAACCTTATTTGCCTTCTTCACTACTTCAAACAACCTGCTTTTAGTTTCATTTGCATGATTCCCTCCTCTACAAGAGGAAAGGATATCCATCTTTGTTTCCATAACATGCATTTGTCCATATCATCAACTATTACCCAACATTATCTTTAATAACTTCATTGTATTTCATTATACGGCTCTATTATAACTGAGCAAACCATTCCCCCAAAGAAAGACATTTAGGTTGTTTACAGTTTATTGGTATTATAAAGAACACCATAGAACTCATAGATACAGAGAACAGATTGGTGGTTGCCAGAGGTCAAAAAGTGCAAACTTTTGGTTGTAAAATAAATACACCATGGGGATGTAATGTACAGCATGGTGATTATTGTTAATAATACTATATTGCATATTTGAAAATTGCTAAAAGTATAAATCTTAGAAGTTCTCATCACAAGACAAAAATTGTAACTATGGGCCAGCTGAGTGACTCAGTTAGTCAAGAGCTCGCTCAAGAGTGCGAGCTCTAAGCAACAGGGTTTCTGGTTCAATTCCCAGCCCAAGCTGAGCGGCCACTGAGCTGCCAACAGGTGATAAGATGGCTCAGCTAAAAAAAAAACAAATTTTAAAAAAATTGTAACTATGTATGGTAACGGATGTTCGCTAGATTTATTATGGCGATTTCATTACAAATATCGAATCAAATTATGTTGTGTACCTGAGACTCATATAATGTTATATGTCAATTATACCTCAATTCAAAATAAAGAACACTACAGTGATGATCACTGGAGTTATGTATTTTAGGATCTACACAAAAAAATCCCTTACGATACATTGGGGGTTTTTTAAGATTTTTTTTTATTGGGGAATTGGGGGGATGGGAACAGTGCTGGGGAATTGGGGAAAGGGGAACAGACAAGTTGCCATCGCTCTGTTCTTCAATCTAGTTGTGAAGGATGTTGCTTCACTGGCCCAAGTTGGCACCATCATTGCGCTCTTCT
>NW_017731564.1:1412163-1416607 GCF_001890085.2 Hipposideros armiger | reverse complement strand
TGCCTCAGCTGGGAAGAGCGCAATGATCACAATACCAACATGGGCCAGTGAAGCGACGTCCTCCACAACTAAACTGAAGAACAAAAGGACAGCAACTTGTCTGTTCCCCTCCTCCAATTCCCCAATAAACATCTTTTAAAAAAAACTATCTTAAAATAGTTTTGGAAGAGCAGGAATGATATTTTTCTAATTTATTTTAAATAGTTGATGAAAGAGTGCATATTATATACTTCATTTAACTTTGAATTGCATCCCTCACAAAGAGTTATAACCCACACAGTTGTGACATACTATATAGAGGTCACTGTTTCTTTTGCTTACAATGCCTCTGCCCAATTTTTGCCTCCTCCTTTGACTGTGGGAGGACCTTGGTTAGGGGGATGCAAGGCCTCTGTGGAGGACAAGGAAAGAGAAGTCATTAAGATTACAGGTGGGGATGATGGAAGGTCTTTGGCCTTGAGGCTGGAGCTTGAGAGATGGAGGAAGACTTTGAGAAAGCCAAGGCCTTTATGCAGATGAGGAGAATACTACCTGAAGGGTTTGGGAGGGAGGGCAGGCCGTCGGAGGTAAGGTAGCGAAGGCCCTTTTGAGAGGGCCAACTTGAGGCCAAGGAGAATAGGCCACAGATAAAGGAAAAGTATTTGAGGGTGTTGGGGGAGAAGGACAAGAAAGAGTTGGAGGAGAAATTGGGAAAGACTTTGAGAGAAGAAAATGAGGCAGCAAGGCCACTGAGTAGAGGGAAGAAACAGATTGTTGAGGGGAAAGCAAAGAGTACCTTTGGGCGTTAAGGGAGAAGAAACCTGTGGTTTGGAAGAAGGGTTGCCCTTGGAGGGCTGAAAGAGGCATCTGAGAAAAGTTTACGAGCAGGTGGCTTCACTGGTGATTTCTACCAAATATTTAAAGAAGAATTAACACCAATCCTCAAACTCTTCCAAAAAATAAAAGAACACTTTTTAACTCATTCTATGATGCCGCTATTAACCTGATACCAAAGCCAAAGACACCACAAAAAAAAGCTACAATCCAATATCATGTATGAATATAATTGAAAAAATGCCTCATCAAAATACTAGCAACCCAAATGCACAGCATATTGAAAAGAGTATACATAATGGTCAAGTTTTTTGGGCCATTTTTGGGTTTATACCAAAAATACAAGGGTGTTTGAACATAGAAAATTTACGAAATACACCACATTAAAAGAAAGAAGGAAAAATACTCATAGGAATATTTTTTACAGGAAAAATTATCATCTCCATTGATTCAGAAAAAGCATTTGACAAAATCCAACAACTTTCATGATAAAATCACCTAGCAAACTATGAATAGAGGGCTGGCCAAGTGGCTCAGTTGGTTAAGAGTGTGAGCTCTGCGCAACAGGGTCGCCAGTTCAAGTCCCACATGTGCCAGTGAGCTGCACCCAAGCTGAGCTACCAACAGGTGGCAGGATGGTTCAGCTAAAAAAAAAGTATATGGAATTGCAAGGGGTCCTAAATACTCAGAACAATATGAATAAAGAACAAAATTGGAGGACTCACACATCCCAATTTCTCAACTTGCTACAAAACTACAGTAATCAAAAGAATATAATACTGACAAAGGCATAGACACATAGATCAACAGAATAGAAGTAGACTCCAGAAATAAACCCATAAACCTAGGATCAACTGATTTTCAACAAGGGTGCCAAGACTATTCAATGGGGAATGAGGAATGTGTCTTCAACAAATGGTGCTAAGACAACTGAATATCCACATGCAAAAGAATGAAGTTGGACTCTTAACACACCTTATATAAAAAATTAATTCAAAATGGATCAACAACATAAATATTAACATATGGGCTAAAACCATAGAACTCTTAAAAGAAAACACAGAAATGAATCTTCATGACTTTGGATTTGGCAATGGATTCTTGGCTATGACACCAAAAGCTCAAGTAGAAAAATAAAATACCAGATTAATTGGACTTCCTCAAAATTAAAAACTTCTGTGCATAAAAAACACAAAACAGGGCCGGCNCTGTGGAGGGCAGTGTCACCGGCCCTCATATGTGGGATCCGAACCGGGGCCCTCCGGCATCCCAAGCGAGTTCTCAACCATCGCGCCACTCGGCCGGCCCATCTTACGATACATTCTTAAGGAATGGCTCTTGACCTTGAGCCCACTACTCTTCAGCAAGGCTGCCCCAAGGTACACTTCTACCAGTAGTGGAGGCAAGTGCTAGTTTTCCTGCACCCACACCTTTCAGTTGTTTCCAGTTTGATGGCTAAAATACTGGTACCGCTTGTTTTAATTTGCACCTTTAGTCATCAGTGAGCTTTCACCTTTCATACATTTGTTGCAGAGTAGAGAATGGAACCCTAAATCTGCCACACATGTTCCAAATATTTTTCAAGCTACCAGCTACCTTTCTATTTTGTATAGTGTTTTGGGAAGTTAAAAACTTTAACACGTTTTATGTAATCAGATGTGTCAATCTCTTCCTTTACTATTTCTGCCTCTCAGGTCATGTTGAGAAAGACAGTCTACACTCTAATATTTCCTTCTCACACTTCTATAGTTTCACTTTTTAAATTTAAACTTTTAACTTACATAAAATATATTTTGGAGTATGTTATGAAGCAGGAATACATTGTGTTCCAGTTGTCCTAATACCATTTATTAAATCCACCCTTTCCTACTTATGACATCACCACCATATTCTGTTTCTTGACTCACTATACGCTGTTCCACTTATCTATCTGTTCATACACCAATACCACTGTTATAATTTATCTTATATTGTTATATGTTTTAATAACTGATCTGGAAATCATTGCATTAGGCTTCATTATCAAAATTTTATTCTCAATTCTGAAGAATCTTTTAGATGAACCTTATAATCATTTTGTCAAGTCAAAAAAAATTCTGATAATATTTTACCATTTATGGTCACCTATTTAACATTCATTCAGAACACTTTTATTGTGTGTATCATGTGCTAGGCATGAATTCAGTTAAATGTGGACTCATTTGGAGAAAACTGATAACTGTACAAAATTTTCTCACCCAAGAATAGGTTTGTTTCTTGACTCATTCAAGTCTCTTTTTATCCCTGTGCATAGGATTTATAGTTGCATTCATACAGGTCCTGTACCTTTCTTATTATTCTCATATATCACATATATTTTGTCGTTATGTGAATGTGATCTATTTCACCACATTTTGTAGCTGATTACTGCTGGTATGTATGAAAGCTATTGATTTTGGTTCAAGTATTTTCTATCTTATTACCTTATTTGACTCTTGTTAGCTCTCACTGTTCTTCAGTTTCATTCCAGATCTATACAATCACATTATCACTAAATATAGACGGTTCTGTCTCCTTTCTTTCCAATGTTAACAGCTCATTTATATTTTTCTTCCCTCATTGCAACACCTAGACCTTTTGAAACTACATTGAATAATAGCTATGATAATGGGCATTCTTGAGTCAATCCTGACTTTAATGGATATGCACTAGTGTTTCATCATTAAGTGTCAGTTTGGCTGCTGGCTTAAGATAGGTTTTTTTAAATTAATTTAAGGATGTATTCTTCTAGTCCTAGTTTACTAAAAATTTTCTGTCGCTATTTTGTTTCATTTTTAATCAAAAATGGAAGTGGGATTTTATCAAATGCTTTTAATATTTACTGCCATGATGTTTCCCTCTGCTTATTAATTACTGACTATTAATATATTTTATGATATTAAAATATTCTTGCATTCCTGAAATAAAGTCCACAGTGCTAATGCTTTATGTAGGATTTGTGGATCAACATTACTAAGTGAAGTGTGTCTGCAGTTTTCTTTTGTGTGCTATCTCTGAAGGTTTTGGCACGAGGATTATGTCTGCATCAAAAATAATCTGGAAGGATTCTCGTCTTTTTTTCTATACTGAAGCAACTTAAACAGCGTAGAAAATATTTAATCTATTACAAGTTTGGGAAAAGTAATCCATAAATAGTCTAAGTCTGTATTTTGTAGAGGGATAGCGCCTTTACAACTTTTCACTCCTTCGTGCTCATGAGTCAATTTTCATTTTCATTTTCCTTGGAAACCATACACTTACAAAATAATTATTTGGATTGAATCATAAGAATATTCACTGATAATTTTAAATCTCCTTTATATCAATAACATCCATTTTCACATTTTTAAAAAGATTTTATTGGGGAATTGGGGTAGGGGAACAGACAAGTTGCTGTCGTTTTGTTCTTCAGTCTAGCTGTGGAGGATGTTGCTTCACTGGCCCAAGTTGGCACCATCATTGCGCTCTTCCCGGGCGAAGCAGATGGGTCGCCGGCCTCTGGACGGCCACTCACGGCAGCTCTTGGCAGCTCACGCTGGCTGCCAGCCACTCACTGTAGCTTATGGCAGCCCACTGCAGCTTCACCGCAGCCTACGCCTTCGACGGCAACTCA
>NW_017731564.1:1400528-1405223 GCF_001890085.2 Hipposideros armiger | reverse complement strand
GCCCGGGTGGCCTGCTTGCTAGGCCCGGGGAGGACACTCACCGGTATTCAGGTAGTAGCAAACCACCATCAGGATACTGAGGATGAGCAGGAACCTCCCGAAGCTCCTGCAGAACCGCTTCTTCACCGAAGACTTGCGCGGCTTGCTGCCGTAGGGCTCCTGCCAGCGGGGCAGAACCATGTCGGCCATGTTGACCTGACCTCTGGGGCTGCCGCTCCCGGAGTGTGATTCCACCGCCAGCTTCTCCTCAGGGAGACCTATCTCAACATCACCACTGACCATCCTCGAGCGCATTTGCCCCTGCAGAGCCCTGCGCTTGGATCTAATTCTCCCAAGCCTCAACCTCTCCTCCAAAACCATACCTCCGCTTCTGCCTATCTGAGACGACGCTTCAGCGCCGGCCGCCTGTGTTCCAGAACAATCCGGCCACTGACGCATGCGTGGTAACCTTCGGCAACACGTGATTTGCCTGCCTTCGGCCCTAGGCCCCGCCCCCCTTTTAGCCGCTGGCAGTGTATCTTCTGCCCTTTCCCCCACTCAAGTCCCGGCCCTTCCAACTGCTGTTAATTGCTGAATGAATGCATCAATGGGGCCTGAGGGCTACGCCAGGAACTTCGCTGTTGGTCACAGATCTACATAATAGTCTCAATGGAATTCAGACTTCAGCCTTGACCGCTAATTCCGCCTCAGATTCAGTCCTATGACGGGCACTAGAGCGTCCACGGTTACTATAGTTGCTCATGACAGCATCCAGTAGCCAAATGTGGCTATTTAAATGTAAATTTTAATTAATTCATTACACAGAATTAAGAAATCAGTTCTCAGTCACAGTAGCCACATTAGTGAGTCCTCAATAGCCATATACAGGGGGTGCCAAAAAATACACAGTTTAAGAAAGATTATCTATGCATTACTTTTCAAAGTGAATTTACGGTAGCAATGTGTAGCATGATAGTCGCTCAAAAGATGGTGTTAACCAAATGAATGGTAGCATCATTCATTGTATTACAATTTTAATACAGTTTTTTCCTTTTCTTAAAATGTGTATACATTTTTTTGGGCACCCTCTGTATTTAAATGGATAATTGCTGTGACAAAGCACAATTCTCACATCCTTTGAATCCTCATCACATTGGCTAAATGTAGGTATTTCCCCCAAGTTTCAGCCCCCTGCTAGTTATTCTTTGTGTTTCCCCCCCCCCCAGTGATACATTTACTTTCATTTCTTCAGAGAACACTGCTATGACAACAGTGCTTTCCTATTTGAATACCTAGCCTCATCCCTGTCCTGTGCGCCAAGCTGGAGAACAAGTTCAATGTTCTCGCTTCTAGGTGAACCAGATGGAATAAGTCAGAAGCCCTGGGCTAGTGTGAGAAGCAGGCATGTATCATACAATTCTATCACAATGTGATGAATGCGCTTAAAAACAAAAGCATGAGTACAGAGCTGTAGGAACACAGAGGAGAGGGCAAATAATTCAGCCTAAATTTGTCAGTGAACGCTACTGAGAAGTGACGTTTAATTAGGGCTTTGAAAATTGAATAGAAAATGTCCAGGCAAACAAGATGCAAGAGGAATTTTTCATGGAGGAGGCTGAACAGAGACTTGGAGGAATGAAAAAATATGATAGATATGGTATGTTTGCAAATCAGGGATAAATATCCTGCCACACCTGTAAGTATGTCCACACCTGACCATTAGAGCTTTTCCTTCCAAACCAATACCTCCACCTGACTTCCCTTTTCCTGGGGAGGTCCTGATTCTACTCCTGACCCTGTAGATTTAAGACATCTGGGTCACCTTGGATTTTTTATCTCTCATATCCAATTACATGCCTGTTGATTTTGCTTCAAAATATTCCACAGTCCCATTCCTCCCTTCTACTCCTGCTTCAACAATCCTAGCTTAGACCCTCACTACATCTTCCCATGGCCGGAAAATGTTTCTTAACTGATCTCCCTACCAATTGGGTCTCACAGTTCTAATCTGCCCTACTCCCCACAAACAAATGATTCCTCTTACTTAAAAATGTCCGCTGGTGGGGTTGCCGGGTGGCTCAGTTGGTTAGAGTGCGAGCTCTGAGCAACAGGGTTGCCGGTTCAACTCCTGTATGGGATGGTGGGCTATGCTCCCCCACAACTAGATTGAAAACGGCGACTGGACTTGGAGCTGAGCTGCGCCCTCCACAACTAAGATTGAAGGACAACAACTTGACTTGAAGCTGATGAGTCCTGGGAAAAACACTCTGTTACTCAATAAAGTTAAAAAAAACAATCTCCACTGGCTTCCAAACAATAAACAATGCCACTAGATCTGCTCCCTCTTTTCGTGAAGAAGCCTCTCCTTTTGGCGCTTTGACGTATCCACCTCCTGGTTTCCGACCTCTCTCACTGCTGCTTGGCATTTACTCTGCTGGACTCTCATCGTCTAGGCCCTTCTCAGGCCCTTCCCCTGGACCTTGTTTTCTTTTCTTTCTCACTCGACGCTCTCTCTGCAATGATCATGTGCACTCCTGCAGCTGACTGCCATTATAGCCTGACTATCTCCAACATTACGCTTTATATCTCTCGTCTGAACCCCACTTAAGCTTCTCTGCTTGGATAACTCACAAGCTCTTAAAACTGCTCACATCCACAATTGATGATTATCCGCCACGAACCTGCACTTCCTCCACTGTTCTCTGTCGCACTCAGTGCTATTACCTTTGATCCAGTTACTCAAGTGGGGAAATCTGAGAGCCTTTCTTGATTCCTCCATAATCTTCAACCTCCATTCATTGAATTAACAAGCTCTCTCTTCCACCTCTGAAACTATGTGTGATGCTTAGTTTTATGGGTCAATTTGGCCAAGGTATAGAGTCTAGTTAGTCAATCAAACACGAATATAGACACTACGGTGAAGGTACTTTTAGCTGTGCTTAACATCTACAATCAATCAGTTGACTTTAAGTAAAAGAAATTATCCTCAAGCATCTGGGTGGGCCTTACCTAATCAGTTGAAAGACCTTAAGAGCAAAACTGAGGTTTCCCTAAAGAAGAAATTCTGCTTCAAGATGGCAGCATCAACTTCAGCCTGCCTGCCTACCCTATGACTTTTGAACATACCAGCCCACACAATTACGTAAGCCATCTTCTTATTTCTTGAATTCAACCTCTGTTTTATACATCCTACTGGGTTCGTTTCTCTGGGGAACCCTGACTAATACACAATGTCTCTACTCCACCCACTGCTCTCCATCTCCACTGCCTCCCCCTCACTATCTCTGGACTCCTGAATAGTCTCAACTGGCCTGTTACCTGTGGTTTTGCCCACTGCAATCCATTCACCACACTGTGACCACTGCATACTTGATAAAGATGAAAATCTGGGGCCGGCTGAGTGGCGCAATGGTTAAGAACTGGCTTGGGATGCCAGAGGGCCCCGGTTCAGATCCCACATATGAGGGCCAGTGACACTGCCCTCCACAGCTAAGATGCTGAAAANTGCCAGCCACTCACTGTAGCTTATGGCAGCCCACTGCAGCTTCACCGCAGCCTACGCCTTCGACGGCAACTCAAGGCAGCCCAGCTCCAGGTCGAGTTGTTGTTCACCATCTTAGCTGTAGAGGGCGCAGCATCACTGTCCTGCATGTGGGATCCAAACCGGGGTCCTGCTGCTCAGAGCTGGCTCTCCCAAGCCAAAACTCTTACCCAACGCACCACTCGGCCAGCCCTTGTTTTTTTTTTTTTTAAGCTGAGCCATCCTGCCACCTGTTGGCAACTCAGCGGCAGCTCAGTTTCGGCCATGCATTGAACCACTGTTGCTCAAAGCTCACACTCTTGAGCAAGCTCTTAACCAACTGAGCCACTCACTCGGCTGGCCCATCATTTTCACATTTTAATGAGATCAAGTTCCATATATATCCACTTAAATGCATATTCTCACTCAGCCTGTGGGGTACTTTATTGTGATATGAACTTTATTATTTGAATATGAACTTCATTATACATGTTAAATCAAACTAAATTGCAATGTTCAAATGCTCAATATCTTTTATGTTTTCTGTCAAGGACTAAAAGATATGTATTAGTCTCCCACCACTCACATATTACCTCCTGGGAATGTGGGAAACCTGACAATATAAAGAATGAATTAGGGTTTTGTTTTTTCAGGAAAAAAACATGTTAAACCTATATTGGAAAAAGTCCTCATGGAAATAAAGCAATCACACTGAATAACAGTATTTTTTTTTGTAAGAGCTCTACTCAAAATAGAAATAGAAAAATGAGGAATTCACAGACTAAGAAAAAATAATGTACAATTTATAGTATTGTTTTTTAACTTACTTTTTCAAAGAATGAAAGAGCTCTCAGTTTGTAAGGATCTCAGTTATATCTGCAACTAACATTTACAAACACAGTAAAAGTAATTCAGAAATATTTTAGTATTTTAAATAAATAGTAGAAAAAATAAGTACTATGGTTTGTAAACCATCATTAAAGAGTATCTTAAGGGCCAGCCGAGTGGCGCGTTGGTTAAGAGTTGGCTTGGGACGCCAGCTCTGAGCAGCAGGGCCCCAGTTCAGATCCCATATGAGGGCCAGTGACGCTGCACCCTCTACAGCTAAGATGGTGAACAACAGCTCGACCTGGAGCTGGGCTGCAGTGGGCTGGCGTGAGCTACCATGAGCGGTCGTCCAATGGCCAGCGACCGAT
>NW_017731564.1:1333242-1391423 GCF_001890085.2 Hipposideros armiger | reverse complement strand
AAAAAAAAATCCTTGCATCCAATTTTAACACCCCATCAGCAAGGTGGGAGAGTGAATAATGGCTGTTTTGCCGTATCTAGGATTGGCATGGGACCTGCTGTCATCTCACCTTGACCTTCCAAATTGGTGTGTCAGGGGAAGACAGTATAGAGAGACACAGCTTTTCAATGCTTTGGCCCAGAAAGGCCACATAGCCTTTCTGCTTCCGCCTCATTGGCCAAAGGAAGTTATAGAGCCATGCTTCACTCAGGGGAGGCCTATGCCTGGAAGGAAAGGAGAACCAGAAAACCTGGTGAGCCCTAGAAATGTCTACCACCAGCATTATTACTAACAGCTACCCTTTATTGAGGATGAGCTGTGTGCTGGGCATTGCGGTAAGCACATTACATTAATTCTCCTAACAGGCCTGGGGGAAATGTTAATGTCTCATTGTAGGGAGAAACTGGTGTTCAGAGAGATGGTGTAACTTGCTTGAAGCTGTAAGTGATATCTAAGCTGGGATCTGAACCGACTGTGTCAATTGACTGGCAGTCCATGCTGTCCCTCTCCCCACACACACTTGGCAGGTGAGTCTGGCCCTTCTGCCAACTCAAACTGCATTGCCTACGCTACGCTATAATATCCAATGCCATTCCCAGAGCTCTGTGCTTTTGCATCTGTGAGGCCCTTGGCCTGGAAAAAGTGTGAAAAGTGCGTTTTTGGCAAACTACTGTTCACCTCTTGGGATCCAATTCAAACCATAAGGCCCCTGTAAATCTCCTCTTGCAGAATTCGTTGGCCCAACCTCGGTTGCACTCACCTCAAATCCCCAGCATGGCACTCATCCCGTGGTTTCATTATTATCTGTTAACCTTTTTATTTCTTCCACTAGACTGTGACTCCTTGAACAAGGGAGCCATGTCCCGTTTCTGTCTGTATTCGTGGGACACAGGCAGCATAGCTTACACAGAGCCAACATAGATTATACATACTTGCCAGACATGGGTCTCCATGCTTCACATATGCTCACTAATTTCACTCTCATACCCTCTTGATGAGGTAGGTGTTATGATTAACCTCATACATTTTACTGATGAGGAAATTTAATTTATAGAATGTTTAATCGACTTGCCCAAAGTCTCACAGGCAGTAAATAGTTGTGCTGGGATTAGAACTCAGGCACTCTAACCCCAGAGCCTAAGCATGCTTAGTCACTAGGCTACTGCTCAAAACTTCTCCCAGCTCATATCTCAGCCCTTTGCTTCTACATACTTTGTGTATTTCCTAAACACAAGAACATTCTCTTATGTAATCACAGGACAATTATCAGAATTGGGTAATTAGCCTTGTCTTATTATGTAATCTACAGACCTTATTCATTGCCAATTTTCTCAATAATGACATTTATAACAAAAGATAATGTTTTGTAGTTCAATATCCAATCCAGGATCACATGTTGCATTTAACTGTCATGTCGTTTTAGTATCCTTTGATCAGAAACAGTTGCTCACTATTTCTTTGTCTTTCATGACCTCAATAACTGTGAAGAGTACAAACCATTCATTTTGCATGATGTCCATTAATTGGGGCCTGTCTGATGTTTCCACATGATTAGATTCAGCTCATTAATTTTTTTAGCAGGAACACTGCAGAAGTGTGCTGTGCCTTTCCCAGTGCATCACATGAGGAGGCATGTGGTGTCTGTCATGTAATTATCTTTCCTTTTATGCTAACTTCTCTGTCACTCAGTGGCTTTTTCTTCTGCATCTCCAGCATCAAATATGCTGCCTGACTCATGGTATATGTTTAATAAACATTAGAATAAACATTAGTTGAATGAATTCATCTCCGTTCCACTAAAAGAAAAAAGATCACTCAAGCCAAAAATCTGTGAATCACAACCCTAGTTTCTTTCCTGCCCTTTTGCCCACACATAATAGTCACCGTCTCCCTGATTCTATTTCCTAGATATCATGGCAATCCCACCCTTCGTCTCTATTCCGTCGCTGCATTGGCTCATTATTCCAATCTGGCCTCCCTGCCCCCTGTCTTGCCCCCTTTAATCTACCCTTGAAAGGTGAGTGCAAGAAAACACCACCATGTAATGCAGACTGTGCACAAGAATAGGTTCCATTGGGGGTACTTACAAGCCTAAGTATTAGTAAAATCAGGCCTGTGATCTCATGCTCTGTCATTATCCCAGAGCTAAACCTGCCTTCTTATTGGGGTCAGAAATTAATTGGATTTTTCAACGGGGTTTCTGGCGCTGGTGACAATGGCAAAAAAGCCATTGTGAAATGAGGAGGGTCCTGAGTCAGAGTACAACGTTCATCACGAAAACTGTCACGTTCTCTGAAACCTCTATTCATGGACTCCAGGCCAAGCCACGGGAAGAGGAACCAGGGCTTAGATGGGGCGGCCGAGCGCCGTGTGGCTCGCTTGCTCCGATCGTTGCTGTTGCTGTTGGGTAGCTCCATTCACAGTGAGGTATTCAGGCAGAAGCAGCAAGGGCTGCTGGCTACAGGGCGCATTGCCTGGTCAGTAGGTAACCCAATGCCACACAGATCTCCAGCACGATCAGACGCAAAAGTCAAGAAGATCTTGGGTAGTGAAACTCCCAGCTAGCTCATCGGTAATCTCCCCAGGTGAGCCTTCGAAACACCTTTTGATGAGGAGAGAACGCCTATGTCAAGTAGTGATAAACTGTGTCCCTAATGCCCCCAGGGAGATCCTGCTGGTGGCAGCAGAGGCTGGGGATCTATAGCCTATGGCCACTGGATCTCTGATCACCACACGGTTGTACGGTTACTCTCAGGAAGCAGATAACCCTGTGTCCAAGGGGGAGGCAGGGAAGCAAGGGAGGCCGTATTACCACACGGAAAAACGATTCCTGGAAGTGGGGGGCAAGCACATAAATGCTGCTCTGCGTGGGATCCAAGGTAAGCATCTGCATCCTTTCGGCCTGGACATCACAGGGGCTGGACACATGAGAGGACAAGGTCAAGGCAAACAGTGGCTGAGGCCACTACTGCTGGGAGGAGTGATACCTAAGGCACGGGGTTTTTTTGTTTTTTTAAACTTTCTTGAGGAACAGTGTGTTTTTTCCAGGGCTCATCAGCTCCAAGTTCAAGTCATTGCTTTCAAGCTAGTTGTGGAGGGCACAGCTCAGCTTCCAGCCCAGTCGCAGTTTTCACTCTAGTTGAGGGGGGCGTGCAGCCCACCATCCAATGCGGGAATCGAACTGGCAACCTTGTTGTTCAAAGCACGCACTCTAACCAACTGAGCTACCCAGCCACCCGCTAAGGCACAGTTTGATAGTGGGACGCTGATAAGATCCCTCATAGCCAAATCAATTTGGGAGTGACACAGCTAGCTTTGTGATAGTTTGGCACTATTGTCACTGCCCCAGACAGGTAGAGTGTGTCCATATCTTGACTAGGAAAACACAGAGGTTATTTGCCCCTTTATCTTCTACTTGCTTGCCAAGGCTGGATCTTTCCATGCCCAACTAGCTGGGTTCCATGAGCCCTCCCTCAAGAACAAACCAGGCCCTACTTTATAGCCTGGAATCAAAAGCTCCACAGAGACCCAGGGCTAACAATTCCTTTCCCAAAAGGCAATCTCTTGGGATTGAGGAAGATGGTCACAGGGCAAAGCTGACTTACCACAGGAGCATACGAACCACAGGGGTGCCCCCAACTTGCAGAGGAAGTGTGCGGCCAACCCAGGGTCAGAGCTGTCTGCTCATGAGTCTGTGTAAAAGTGTATTTCACTCATCGAGGAGCAGAATGCTTGCTTCATTACCAAAAGCACCACTTGATGTCCCACCCATTGTGCAGTGCCGCAATGCCGTGGGTTGGCAGCACTTACCATTATTATAACAGATGGCTTAGTATTCCACTGAACTTACCCATCAGTGAAACAGGCTTCCTGGTATGGCACCGAGTCTCAAAATTGAGGCCCTCGTTGAGCCAGTAGCTCAGGCAACACAGGCAATGGGGTCATCTCAGTACTTACCGGGTGGGCAGCCACCTATTCTTGTAGTTGTCTTGACCCCCAGTTGGATGTCCCATTTCCATTTGAGGTTTTTGGCTTGATGCCCTTTGTCGATGATTAAGCGACTGTGTCTCAGTTCCACACCATATCTACTCTGCTCTGCGGGGCTGGGGCTGGGACCGTGCACACCACACTTCTCCTTTGTCAGTGCTGCTGCCTCTTAGATTCTGTCGATAAGAGGCTCTAGGGCAGCGGTTCTCAACCTTCCTACTGCCGCAACCCCTTATACAGTTCCTCATGTTGTGGTGACCCCCAACCATAAAATTATTTCCGTTGCTCCTCTCTAACTGTAATTTTACTACTGTTATGAATCGTAATGTAAATATCTTTTTGTTTTCCGATGGTCTTAGGGCGACCCCTGTGAAAGGGTCGTTTGACCCCCAAAGGGGTCACGACCCACAGGTTGAGAACTGCTGCTCTAGGGGGAGACTGAAAAACCATGGTTCTTCCCTCTGGCAGGAATGGTTTCCTTCAGTACCAGCTGAATTTCCAGATTTCTGTCCCTCCCCTCAAAACCAGCATCCTAAGGTCTCCTCAGGGACGCCAGCACCCCCTCCTCAGTGGCCTAAGTCCCAGCCCCGTGAAGGTCTGCCTGTGAGTTACCAAGGTACCAGTATTGACCAAAAAAATGCCCCTTTCCTGGAGGTCTGGGTTTTAATTCTATGGGCCTCTCCCTTGCGCGCTTAGGTTCTTATCATCCCTGCCTCATCCCTTCATTCACGCAGGCCTCAGGATGGTAGAGGCTTCCTGCCAATCCCACCTCTGTGTTACCACAATGTCCATGTTTCACATTTTCAGTCCTTTAATCTCTGTTTCACCAATCCCTATATTAACGTCTCAGTGGAAATCATTAGTGTGACTTCTGTTTTCCCAACTGGACCGTCACTTGATACACCCATCTGATGGAACTCGGTTTAGGAACAATCCATTGCAGGACAGGAATACTGGATTTCAGAGTTATACTTCGTCCTTCAGTGAGACACTCTGGCCCCACCAGGACCAATAATCGTCATTCAAAAAGTATGTATTATACCATTCAGTAGTGGAGAGATGACCCACGCCCAACATTGGCAGAATATTATCGCCAGAGGTATCGGATGTGAGACTGGGATCAGAATGAGTTGTGGGGGCAGGGAGGGCAGGTATTATTTTACTGCTGCCTGTATTGCTTCTAGGGCTTCTCACTGAAGGGGCCCCCAATCAAATATGGCTACCAGTCTGGTGACTTAGGGCAAATTCTGAAACAACAGTCTTAGGTCCAGGATGTGCTGCCTCCAACACCCAAAAAGCCAAACAGGGGATCAGGGCTCTTTTGTGTAATCAGTGCCTGCAAGGCCAGCAGTTTTTCCTTGCTAGGCTGTGGAATCTCTCTGTAGGCCACTGCTCATAGAACCCCAAGATACGCACTCAAGTGGCCTGGCCCTGGTCTCTATCCTCATTCAAGGCCCTGCCAGCTATGGCCAGCTGTGCTTAGAGAGCACGCATTACGGTGAGAACACTTTCCCCTGGGAGGGCCGCTATCAAAATGTCATCAATATAATAGAATGGGCCTGCCCACCTAATTACTGATAAATTGCAGCTATTAAGTATTGCTGGGGACGTCCAAAATGCCTGAGGCAGGACAGTCAAGGTGAACTTCATGCTGGGCCAGGTGAAAACAAAATCATTTTTTTTTCCTAGAGAAATCTGGAGAAGAAAACATTAGCAGTGTGTAAGGCAGTTCTGTGCAAGTGTAATATATAATGTGAGCCACTATGTAATTGCAAATTTTCTGGTAGTCACTGTTAAAAAAAGGTAGTGGTTACCAGAGGGTAAGGGGGGAGGGGTGGTAGATGAGGGTAAAGGGACTCAACTATATGGTGATGGAAGGAGAACTGACTCTGGGTGGTGAACACACAATGGGATATATAGATGATGGATTACAGAATTGTACACCTGAAACCTGTGTAACTTTAATAACCATTGTCACCCCAATAAACTTGAATAAAAAAATTTTTTAAAAGGTAAAAAGAGACAGGTCTAACTAATTTGTGACATAGTTTAGTTAACTCAATTGATCCAAAATATTAACATTTCAGCATTTAAATATTAAAAAATGATTAGAAAAGTATTTTTCATGTTTTTCGGAGTAAGTCTTCAAAATCGGTGGTGTGTTCTACTTATACATGTTGCAATTCAGAGCAAACAGCCACAGGTGGCTAGTGGCTGAAGAACTGGACAGTGCAGCTCTAGGGCCACCAAGTGGCAGTAATAGCTGCAGTTTAGACACCAGTTGATACGTCAGGTGCTTTGAGTACCACTATCGGTCGCCACTCTAAAAGCCACAATACTCTGTAATGAGGGGTCACGGACACTGGATTTACTCACTGGCTCAACAGGGCTGTGAATTGGAATTTAGGGTGGCCTACTGCTCCCTCCTGGCAATGGAACAAGACTCATTTGTTCCCTTTCTCACCTACTGGTCTGTGACACTGTTTCAAGCACACAACCCTGGAAGGCTTGGAAACACAAAAGGCTGTGCGTCCGCCAGGCTGGAGAGCAATGCCCACACCCACCCACCAGGTCACTCTACTGTGTGGGCTGGGTGGATGGACGCCAGCGTGTCTTTACCAACTATGCAGTCTGACAACGGCACCATGAGCGAGGCCTCATCAAAGGGCCAACAGCACCTGCGGTGATTGTGACGTGTCTCGTGGCTGTAAGTAGAACCAGTCCCAGATCATGCCAGGAAAATGAATTTCCTGGGGATTTCCCAAGTCCAAGAACAATACTTCAGGTTTCAGTGTCTGGTAGGTCCAGGTCTGCAGCATCCTCCTTGCACCTACGTTCCAAGCGACAGGGACGAGGGCAGAAAGTTAGCACTGCAGCGGAAGAGGGCAGAGGACTGGGCCGTGGGCCAAGTTTGCTTTTGAACTGACTCAAATCTGGATGGAAGCTGTCAGACTAGAAAATTGGTCTCCTGGGTGGCAGGCACAGAGGCCTGTGGGGATGGGGAGTGTCTGAGAGTCGCAGCAGGATTACGATGTGGCTAACTGCTTAGCTTCCTCCTCTGGACACTTCTCTAAGGACCCAGGACCCAGGAAGCTTTGGAGACTTGCTGGCCAGGCAGTGGGGAAAGCTAATGGCCTCCTTCTCCCAAGGGAATCCTCCCACCCAGGACCTCCTTGCATCAGCTCTCCATAAGGGGGGGGTCTTCTCTTTCTCTCTCTCTCTCTCTCTCTCTCTCTCTCTCTCTCTCTATATATATATATATATATATATATATATATATATATAGTTTTTTTGTTTTTTTTTAATTTTGGGGGTGAACAGTGTGTTTTTCCCAGGACTCATCAGCTCCAAGTCAAGTTGTTGTCCTTCAATCTTAATTGTGGAGGGTGCAGCTCAGCTCCAAGTCCAGTCGCCATTTTCAATCTAGTTGCAGGGGGCACAGCCCACCATCCCATGCAGGAATCGAACTGGCAACCTTGTTAAGAGCATGCACTCTAACCAACTGAGCCATCTGACAGCTCAGCTGCAGCTCGGCTTAAATCGTCTTCAGTATAGTTGAAGAGAGCGCAGCTCACTGGCCCATGTGGAAATTGAACCGGCAACGTTGGTGTTCAGAGCATGCGCTCTAACCAACTTAGCCACCCAGCTGGCCCCTTAGGGAGGTCTTTTTTTTTTAAGATTTTATTGGGGAATTGGGGGAGGGGAACAGCCAAGTTGTTGTCCTTCAATCTTAGTTGTGGAGGGCGCAGCTAGCTCAGCTCCAAATCAAGTCGCGCTGCTCAGCTCAAGGTGCTGTATTACAATCTTAGTTGCGGGTGGGCGTAGCCACCATCCCATGTGGGAGTCAAACTGGCAGCCTTGTTGTTACGAGCACGCACTCTATCTCCTGAGCCACCCGGGCGGCAGTTCAGCTCAAGGTGCCCAGTTCAGTCTTAGTTGCGGGTGGGCGTAGCCCTCCATCTCAAACAGGCAACCTTGTTGTTAGGAGCATGTGCTCTCACCAGCTGAGCCATCCTGCCACCTGTTGGCAGCTCAGCTGGGGTGCAGCGTCACTGGCCCATGTAGGAATCGAACCGGCCACTCTGTTGCTCAGAGCTCACACTCTTGAACAAGGTCTTAACCAACTGAGCCACTCAGCCGGCCCAAATAGGTGGTCTTCTTAACGCCTACTCTAAACTCGGTCGTTTTTCGTTTCCTGCACCCCTATATTCTTTCTGCAACCTCACTAGTGACTTGGGTTGCTTATCAGCTCACCAGTCTCTATGCTTTTCCCATGTATACCCTTACCTAGCAATCCCTTTGCTCAAGACCCAGAGCCATTCCGTGTTGCCTGACGGAGCCTCAGGAGGATGGCTGGAGTGGTGCTCTCCTCCTGCCTTTGCATTTCTGCTGAGACCTTGGGCATCTTACGGGACCCCTGATCTCCTCTGCTCCTTTTGGGTGGGGCAGAAATCAACCCCCCAAGGATTATCCCACCCTTTACTCCCTGGCAGAGGAGCAACGTCAGGGAAGATCTCGTGTAAGACCCGCTGGACTTCACCAGCATTCTCTGAATTGATTTCATTTGGTCACAAGTCATGCCTGATGCCCGGGCTTTTCATCCAACCAGGCTTCATGCCAAAGTGCCTCACAGCAGCTGCGAGCTCGGTAGGCACGATCCAGTGTGCACCCGTGTGTCAGGGACGTCTCCTCCTTGTGGCTACGTGAATCCCATTTCAGGAGCATCCAGTGCAAGGACGGGGCAGCCACACTTGCTCTCTCCCCAGTGGCTGGACTAGCCAATTCATTGAGCGAAAGGGAATCTGGTGGTAAACCCCAAATGCTGGCCATTTGGTGTCACTTATGTCATTGGTGTGACTTCAGAAAGCAGTTCAAGCCTCAAGGGACTCCTGCAATGCCTGTTGGGGGTCCACTTCCATGTTAGTGTATCGCAGCCCCTCAGGCTGTACATCTGTCCCCCACTCCCACCCCCCAAGCCCCTGGAAGGTAAACTGCACAGGAGGTTAGGTTGTATGCTGTTCCAATGGCACTTAGGGCTGTTTTCTCCCAATTTCTTTCTCCTTAGGGCTCATGTGACTGGCAAACTTGTAAGGGATCAAATTGTCTCAGTCTGCCTTATGTGGAGGACTTGCCAGGACCTATGTGGCACGTGTCAGGCACGGCCACATACAAGCACTGCAATAACGTGTTGACCGTGATTTCAGCTCAGCTAGGGTTCCCACCACCAGCCCTAGGACGAATGCCGTCCATCCCTAGGATGACTATGCTGATCGCTTTTGCAGTTTCCAGAAAGCCAGAGCTGGAGCAAGTGGAGGCTGTCTCGTGGTGGGCGTCATCTGTGAAGCAGCGGGTGAAGGCCAACATACCAAAAGGGAAATGTTTTAATGAGGGGAGCTGACCAGCAAGGGGAGTCAGAAAGAAGCACATGGCCACCCACTGTCCCAGGCAGACAGGCAGGGCCGGGCACTGCTGGCTGCTCCTGGGCACTGTCCTCCAGGGAAGGACATTTCTCTGGGAGTTGCTTCTCCACAGGGCACCCTGACAACAGCTGCACACACAGAGGAAGCTGGGTTTGGACTGCGGGGCAGAGGAGCCTCTAGAAATTGGATCTGGGCCCAGTCCCTCCTGCTAGCTGGTTACCAGGCAACTTGACAAATGTTCCCAGCCACGGGGCAATCTTGTCTGCCCCTCCACACTGCAAGTGTCAATCTGATTGTTTCAAAGCCTTCCATGGTTCCCACCAATCTAAACTCTAACATGGCACTGCAGCCCCCCCCCCCTTGACAGTAGCTCCAGGTCGCCTCTGTCACTCCCTGCCTCAAATCCCATGTCCTAGTCACATTGAACTCTCGGAAGCTTCCGGAATACTTTTTCATGCGATGCCCCCAGCACTTTTTCTGGCAAACTCCTCCAATCTGGCCTCCCTCGTAGGTAAGATTTCATTTCACCTAAGCCGCCCTCTACCGACTCCACAGCACCCCGACTTGGGTGCTTTTCCTGTGCTCCCACCTCACCCTGAGCAGCATAGCACTTACTGTACCAGGTATCAGAACTGCCCGTGGACTCGAGTTCAGACTTAAGGTCTGAAATAGGATCTTTGAATCCCCCAAGAAGCTTGTGAAATGCCTATCTAGTGAATGTTCAGTAAAGAGTAAATGAGAACCAGATGACATCAGGTGGGTGGTTTCTTTTTTTTTTTTTTTTTTAAGATTTTTATTGGGGAATTGGGGGGATGGGAACAGTGCTGGGGAATCGGGGGAAGGGGAACAGACAAGTTGCTGTCGTTTTGTTCTTCAGTCTAGTTGTGGAGGATGTTGCTTCACTGGCCCAAGTTGACACCATCATTGCGCTCTTCTCTGGCGAGGCAGATCAGTCGCCGGCTTCTGGACGGCCACTCACTGCGGCTGCTGGCCGCTCACGCTGGCTGCTGACTACACACGGTAGCCCACGGCAACCCACTGCCACAGGGAGTGCAGCCTACGCCGTCGCCGGCGACTCATGGCAGCCCAGCTCCAGGTTGAGCTGTCGTTCAGCATCTTAGCTGTGGAGGGCAGGGTCACTGGCCCTCATGTGTGGGATCCGAACCGGGGCCCTCTGGCATCCCAAGCGAGTTCTTAACCATCGCGCCACTCGGCCGGCCCAGGTGGGTGGTTTCTTAACACTTACTCTCTGTAGCTTTGTCCATAGAACCCATGAAGACCTTATTAATACGCATACGACTCGGAGCTAGGATGCCTTATCAGCCATTTATTTAACCCATGAAGAAATTGAAACATGGACGTGAAATGACTTACCCAGTTATCACAGAGCTTCTCTATGCCCTGGTCAAGTGTGGCATCTACATCCTGATTCCCCCTTTCTACAGCGTAACTCCATCATGTCTCTGTCATGTAGTGTTTACGCTTTTTAATGATGCATGTTCGACGACTAGTATGCTGTTCTTTGATGCAGTATCTTACAGGTTTTGACCTCCAGGGAAATGTGACAAAGATACCTTAGTATTTACCAAAAAACCTTTATACTTGAAGAAATAACACTGGAATATGTGTCCCCTCTCAGCATAAGCCATCCGAGATCTGTATGATACTGAGTAACGGTAATAGACCCTAAGCCCCAGGATTTCATGTAAGCATCTTCTGTTGACACTTAATCTTCCAATTTTCAACCTACCCCTGAAATCAAGTGTATGATACACTGGAATTGGTGGGAAGACCTTCAAGCAATCCACTTTGAAGGTTAGTCTTTAAGCATTTAGCATCTGCAACTTGCCAAGACTTGTTTTAATGCTTCCCCCAGTAACATAAAACTCCTTAGCAGTAAAAAAAATGGATTCCCCCGTTTCCTCACGGAAAGTTCTGAGAAATGGCAAGAAATTTTCAAAATCGTCCCCAATAAAAATTTTAAACAATCCTAAATAAACACATAGAGGAAGAGATACTCAGGGTTTCAACGCTGGCCCCCGTTAAGTCTTCCGAGCAATCAAGACCAGCATCTGGAAATGGCTATTTCAGAATAACTGGTTATCAGAGGGATGGGGTTTATGAGGGAAAGACGCTGTTTACGGTCATGAAACAAACTGGCTAATAGGGATCACTTTAGTATACTGACTCTAAAAAGGTATTTGATTCCCAGCCACCAGACACACTCAACACTCAGATCATGATCGGATGAGGGAAATGCCTGAGGGAGCCAAGTAGAGTCTCCGGCCCATGCGCAGCACGGAACACTACTTGTGAAAGCAGGAAAACCCAAGCAAGTCACCCGAGGGCTGAATTCTACCTACCACCTCTCACAGGCTGCATTCAGCTCTTCTGGCTCTAGGAGAGTCCAGAACCAGGCAGCTCATGAGCAAAGAACCAGAAAAGTGCCGGAATGAAAAACTAGGCAAGCAGAAAATAAGGACCAATTTTTCTGGAAAAATAAAAACTAAAAACATCAATATAGATGAGACTGCCCTCATCACTGGATCATCTGGGATACTAACACTGGGTAGAACATCCACTCTCATGTCTCCATTTCTATTCTTTTCACCACAGCAGCCAATTCGGGCACATTCCACCCACAAACCTGTCATTTATTTTATTACTGAGATATTGATATCAAAGTTGTTGTTGTTTTAACTACATAGACACACTGAATATTTTCCAAATGGAAGGGTACGTTTATGTGTGGGCAGACAAAAGTATGTGTTTAATGTGGTTTAGTGGCCGTCTACATAATTAATGTGCTGAAATCTTGTAATTGGGAATATGGAGAATTATATTTTCAAATATCTATGATTTTGCCTTTTAAGGGCACATAAAAGGTTATTTGCAAGGCATATATGCTTTTGCATGACAAATAACTTTCCCCCTACATAGCATTCATTTTGTTTCCTTTATATTTAGAAATTTAAGACCAGGAGCAAACATCTGTCAGACTAATGTTTTGCTTTTTCATAAGTGCAACTTTTTAATACAAATTTACATCTAGATAAACAATCTTCAGAGTTTTGAAACTTTAATAAGATTTTTAAAAACATCATGACTTGGAACTGAAAAACATACACGTTTAGCACACAAATATTGTATTATGAATCAACTCCAACTCCATTTGAAAACATGTGAATCAAATTACAGTTTTAGAAGTTAGTAATTCACAAATTAAGCTAGCGCCTTGCCGAACTCGGCCTCTGTAAAGAGGCTTTCTGTATATTATAATGGCACAATGAGGCTTTTGTACCATTTTGTTGTTTTTTTTCTCCTTACTAAATAAGATCAAGTCCTTGCAAGTTGGTAGATAACGGCTAACTTCCGATAACGTGAAATTTCCAGCGGTAACAGTTACATTTTGTAACAGAACACTTTCTAGAGATTTCTTTTCCTATCTTAAAATTTTAAAAGCAATCATTTGTAAGGATTGCATCAACATCAATTTAGCAGAGAAAGATCAAACTTTATTGAAACTGCTTGCATACAAAATATATTGCACTATAACCAAACAAATGTCAACATAAAATCTGTTGTTGCTAATATGTACAGAGAATATTGCCCAAGAGCAGTTACATTACAAGGTCATTCTACCTTGGTTAATTATCTACAGTATTTTAAACCAAACAGCTTACAGATGATGTGTGCAAGGTACCAATTTCTGTTTTCAAATACTATACATTCCCAGAATAAATAACTAGAAATCAACATTAATGTTTGGCAATACTTTTAAAAGACTTTTTAATATTCTTGAAATCATGTGCAGTTTGTTGCCATTTTTATATGCTTATTTGTATGCAAGGAAAAGTAACTGGAAAATGAAAATTCAAAGAAACAAACTCACAAAATACATCAGAGGCAGAACTTCGGTTTGTACGGCTCTGTACAGATTCAGTGGTACCCCGACTTGGAGTTATTTTTTAAGAAAAATATAACATCTTAGAGCGAAGGTCCTTCACATATTTTTCCTCAGTAAATTTCATTAAAAAAAAAAAGCTCAAAAATAAAACCTAAACCCAACACATCCAAAAAAAAAAAAGAAAGAAAAAAAGCTAAAGAAAAAAAAGTATTGTTAACCAATCCTAGTCTGCGTTCCAATTCTGCTTATACATTAGACCTAATATTTCAAAGTTTACAAAACATTTAACCTGCCTCCAGTATTTCTTAGACAAAGTACCTGTACTTCACAGGATTATTATGCACAAATGGAAATGACCTTTCTATATCCCCGAAAGAAGCATCAAATTAAAATATGAAAACATTCACAAAACAGGGGGGACGACAAAATAAAAAAGGCTCTAAGTTAAAACTGGTCATCAGGCCAAAGAGCAGGCATGCCCTACCAACTTTCGACCACAAAGGTTTGTTCCTAGCTGAAAGCATTTTAGCCTCTCTCAAATGAAAAGATCGTTACGTCTTCTCCTGTCGATACAGAAAATGACACATCCCTCTCAATAACACTATTTGTCAAACTTCAGTGCAACAAAACATAAACAAAAACAAGTCCTATTCTTTATACTGCCTAACCTGATGTTTATGCAAGGAAAAAAATATGGAAAGCATGCATATTCTTCTAGAAAGTACTAATGTTTGACAGGGTCTGCTACATCTTTAACATTTAGTGTTTCCAAGTTATCTTCCCTGAACTCTGCATCCAAATATAATAATCCTACCTGCCAAGATATAAAAAAGGCACAGATCATACAACTTTTGTTTTTTTTGCTAATGAAAATGACAAACGTCACATCACACACATCTCAGGGTCCACTAAAATACTGAAAAAGTGGACCAAAACATAAACTCACACAGGACATGAAATGACAGTATTTGCATGAGACTGAAAACAGAAGTCTAATTAATATGATAACTAGAAGTGCTATTTATTAAAGGACAAAAAAAACAAAACAAGAAAAATAACAACGAAAAACTGAAATGTACCAGTGAATTATCACCCAACACAGGAAAATGATCCAAATGAACAAAGAATTATCACTTCTCGGTACTTTAAAAAATAAACCCAACAAAAACCCTGTCCTGAAGTGGTAAGTATACTTAAAAGCAGTGCTCCAAAATTTCAAGGTACCTTTTTGTGCAAATCTGAAAATTGTTGCTTATGGCCAATACCAAAAAAATAAAATTCTTCAACAGAATTTGTGTTCATTTCATGCCCTGTGCCATCTTGCCTACTATTTGTCTTTGGCCTAACAAAGTTTTCTAATATGGAATAAGAATGACGGAAATGGTATAGGAAATGTAACTTCGGCATTCTGCAGTTTAGGGTACTCCGTTCACAAGTGGCTGCTGGCCATCCACGCTGTCTGGCTTCTCCTTCTTCTGGCTCCGATCTTTACCCGTGCGCAGCCGAGTACCTTCACTGGAGGTATTCTGTAATGTTTTAGTGTGGACACTCCTTTCATTATTGCAGTCAACTCTGATCTAAAACAAGTTACAGTTGTTATATACACAGACCACACCCTACTGTCATCTGTCATTGGCCTGCCAAGAAATTTAAGCCTGCAGTGTGAATTCCACATGGTAAAGGGGAAAGAGATTGGAGTGAGAACAGAAGGGCAAGAAATGAGGTCAGTAGGATCTTTATTAGGTTTATGATTTTAAAACACGCCTCTTCTTTAACTGGAACACACTGGTCATCTCAATGCATCCAAAGTTAGATAAAAACTCAAAATCCTACTGTGTCTTCTTCTAAGCAGAATAAAACAGTGAGAAACAAATAGTTAAAAGGAATTACTATTACTGATTATAAGATATACATGGCTAAAATACTAGAGTTAAAAGAATGGATATTCTTCAAAGATTATGAAACCCAGAAGAGAGACAAATTCATATCTTACTGTTGGACTTTACCAGTGTAATAAGTCAGCTAACTCACTTAGTAACTAGCCTTCAGTTTACACCTTTATGTCTATGGGTGTGAGTAAGTGTCTATACTGAGGGCTCCCACTGGCTTACAGTGGGAGAATCTGAGCAGTGGTTTCTGGCAGCTTGTATTTCAGTGAGGCAAGTCAGATGATCATATAACTTGAGCTCTGAAGAATAAGAATGGTTGAGGGAAATTTGAAAGCACTAATGTGTGGACAGACTGGAATCCCAGGAAGAGTTTCTAGATGACTGCAATTGAAAAATAATATTCTAAGATTTATGCAAAATTTTAAGTGACAACACTGAACGCTTAAAAAAAAACACACTACTAACAGAAGTCTAGATGCTGTACAAAAGGAAGATAATGTTGACCCATGGGCCTAAAACAACTACAAATATTGATCTGCTTCAAGTACAAATGCTACAGATATCCCAAAATGGTTCACTGTAATTTCAAACTGTGTTTAAGTGTTGGGCCTGGGTGTGCGTTTTAAATGCTTTGTTGTCAAGGGTTCTGTGCTTTGATTTAAATTTATTCTCATACTTACATAGACAACACCTTTCTTCCGATAGTTCGTTTTAATTATACATGTACATATGCATCCTTTCAACAACGGAATCCGATCCCCAATTTCATGGAACATGGCAGTTTAAGTAGGGAATTACAAAACCGCTCCATATACATGCCTTCCATCTTTGTAAAGCACATGCATGTATACATGATTTCATCCATCTCTTTATCTAAGTCTAAGGTCCTTTCCATGCTGGTCCGGAAGAACCCACCAGTGTTTTACACCTACTTACAACTGCTATGAAATGTAAAGAACGTTCTGTCGTGAAGTTTCTGCTCTTAAAAAGTTATTTCTGATTAACCTTGGGTGCTGGTCCCAAACCAATCCACGGTCAAGGAGGGACCCTAAGGAGTTGGATTAAGAATTCAGAGTCGAAGAAGAAGAAAAAGAAGAGAAGATGGGTTCTGGGAATCAGACACAGAGGTTGGAATATCCCTCTACCGTATGCAAACTCTGTGACCTCGGGCAAAGCACTGATTGCTTTTTTAGTAAAACTTCAGTGCACTCACCCATAAAACAGAACAATCAAACTAATTAACTTAGGGGGCTGCTGTAAGGTTAAATTAGATAACACACACAAAACACTTAGCAAAGGTGTCTGGACATGCTCAGGGGTAATTTAAAAAGTATTTAACAGTGGGTTCAGCACACACGATAACCAATTGAGATAAGAGTCTCAGAGGGGAGGCTGGCTGCAAACAAGCAGCTGACTCACTCAGCAGGTTCTGGCTGAGTATCATCAGCTCCTGTCTATCACGTCTGTTTTCCATGAGATAGACACCTTTTCCTTACTTCCCACTTAAAAAGGACACTTGATTCCTGCTGGTCAGGGGAGGAGGGAACCACAAGGCTTACTCAGGTCTCTCTCTCTCAGTACAGTCTGGGATATCCTTTTCTTGGAGGAATCGGGAGGGCCCACCCATGTGTACTGAAGTCATAATGTAGTTGCCAATGTCTTCACAAATACTCAGACTGCATAATCTCCACAGCAATTTTTGCATACTTGCATGAAGGACTAAGATTGCTCACAATTGGAATGTTGAAAGAAAATGCTTTCTCATAAATCAAATTGGCAATCTTTGAACATGTTTAAAAATAAAGTAAAATGAGCTCACAAATCTCCAACTACCATGATTCAAACAATTGAGATGAAGAGGCACACGCGTTTACCTGGAGGGATCCATCTGTTGTTCTCCCTTTGGCCTCTCTGGGATTACGCGGACGATTATCTGTTCGGGAGTGATCATCGTTTCCTACAGAGACATTTTAAAAGGGTTCAACAGTTACTGATTCTAACAGGCTGACTGGAAGCTCTTTATTTCCAAATCCTCCATTTATTTAGGCCAGGGGTGTCAAACTGGCGGCCCGCGGGATTTTTTGTATACTGGTCTTCAGTAGTTAAAGGGTTAATGAGGGAATTGTGTGTACGGTATTGCCTCGATCTCCCCTAAGCGCTATTTTCTTCATAACGATTTTTCCTATTTTCATTTTATTTCAGTGCATCGTGGGCCACAAAAAATTACCTCGAGGGCCGCATGCGGCCCGTGGGCCGCCAGTTTGACACCCTTGATTTAGGCCAACCACAGAATCTAAAATATAATCAACAACCTAGTGATTCCAGTTCCATGAGGGTGAATAACCTAGCTTCCTACCAAGAAAGAGAAAATATTTCGAAGGCATTACAATTCTGCATCAACTGGGTCACAGGTCAACTTGAGCTCATTATCAGACAGTATGGCTGGAATCCCCAAAGCAGCTGAACTAGTTATCAGTGTTTGCTCATCTATTCTACATAAACCAGAAGGAAGTGTTGTCCAATGTTCTGTTCATTAGAATATGAAGGAAAGGCTGAGAGATGGTGCCTTGGTAACGCACCACTCAGTCATGCAGATTTTTCACAGCACTTCAGACAGTCGTTACAAGTCACCTTTATTCCCTGACAAATGGAAACTTCTGTACCTTTGAAGCCGCCTCCGCGTCCCCTTCCTCCCTGTCCTCGTCCTCCACCGCCGCGCCGGCGCCCGTCTCCTCTGCGCAGAAAGTTCTCCCTCTCTTCCTCTGTTGGAGCTAATGACCAATCACTGAGTTCGTCTCTGTGGTCAGATTCTGTTTCAGAAGCATTTGATGCTTCAGAATTAGTTCCTATCGAGAGTTAAAAGTTATATACCGTTGTCGACTTAAAAAAAGAAAGTTAGGTTAACAGAAGCTTCCAGAGACGTTTCAGGGGTAATCCAATACTCTTCCTAATTTATCAGCCCACCAAAGAGTATCATCACCTTCCCTTTCGTAAAACAAATGATCTCAAATTCAAAATGAAGGGTTTTACACTATTTGAGGTAACTTTGGTTTTAAACATTTTTTATTCTGATTTAAAAAAATAAAAGGTACTTTATTAGCCACCTAAGTTCAAACCTGAGTATGTCCCATCATTTAACAGCTGTGCTCTTTTAAACATCTGTGCTCTCTGGAGGAAAAGTTGTCTACAATAGTTAAACGCAATACCTTGATAAACAAATCCTCTATAAAGAGAGGTCCTTAACGAAGTTTGGCTAAGGGACAGAGGGGAATGCCCACGTATGGATCACCTCTGAGAAGGTGGCAAGAAGGCCACCATGACAACTGTCTCAGGGAAAGGTCTCTTGTGGGGCCAGGGACTGGACCCAGCTGAGCAGGGATATGCTTGCTTGATGCTTGGTCCGCAATCTTCCCTCCCTCCCATTCCCACTGGAATAATTTATCATCAATGAAGGAATTATTATAATAAACTCGTTATGTCTGAGGGGTGGCTTAACGACATAACGGATGGCAGTGGGGGCAAACGGCTCCACAGTGAGGTGGGGCTTCAACAGCAAAAGTCACAGCTTTATGGGAGAGGGTTCGGGGTTTGGGTCAAGGTTGGCCTTATGAGTAGGCACATCTCTCCCCAACTCCAGAATATCAGCTCTACTACCTCTCTCTCTTCCTCTGTTGGAGCTAATGACCAATTATAGCTTCACCATTATAGCTTCATTCCTGTGGATCTTGAAGGCTTTTTCCATCTTAAAGAGTTCCCTTTTGAAATGCAAATATTTGTGAGATGGATTATACCTTATACCATAATTAGCAAGTTACATAGTAGATACACAGTTGAGCAAGAAAGACAGTCGGCAACTGGCGGGTGGGGACGGCATTCATTGAGAGGTACTGGGAGAGAAGAAAGCAGCACTGACAGGAGCTGGGGAGGCAAAGAGAAACTTCGCCTGCTTTTCGACTGTGCCTAGGGCTGACCTTGGCCATGCCATTTAAAATCACCTTAGCAGCCACAGGATGCAGACCCCTGATTTACACAGTCCATCCAGCAAGTATGACCAGCACATGCCTGACAAAAAATGAGCCACAGTACACAAATGAAAAAAAGGTTTGGCTATACAGTAATAAAATCAGGAAAGGCCTTAAGAAAGTCATCAACACGCAAGGGATTAAGCAGATTTATCCCCAGTCAGAAAGTGGACAGAAGTCACACCTGCCCTGTGAACGCTATGTGTCATTATCAGGTTTTTACTCTATGTCTCTTGCGACACAATTTGACCCACTGTCCATCGGAAACCATGTAGTGAGAAATAGTTATACTGGGGTTCTAACGAATATTAGAGATTAGCAGCTATTAAGTCTAGGAACAGATAAAGTTACTGAGGAAAATGCTTAGTTTGTACCTGAAGTATATCCAGGACCGCGTCTGCCGTGCCCCCTATTTCTGTAAGGTCTACTACCTCGACCCATTCCTTGACCATCATCAGTCACATAGCCTTTTTCCTTATCTGTACGATTTGGTGGTGGTCTAGAACTAGCTCCAATCTGTCGCAACTGCTCATCAATTTGTAATCTCTCCAAACGCAACTGGTCTACTTCCTATTTAAAATATACAAGATAACAGTAAAAATAATTTCACATTTTACTTAATAATACCTTTCTCCTTTTTATCAGATAAAACGTACACTGGAAATATTTCAATTTCAGTTCTACATTTACAGTAAACAATGTTACACAGAGTTATCAGGACACTGAATGGTCTCCTTAACAAGAAAATTACTATAGATAACAGATTAGTGATGTCCAGAATTAGAGATATAACAAAAATACTCAGCATTAATAGAATTTAAAGTTGTTTGATTTGGCACTATTATCCAATGGAATCAGCTAAGGCATGGATATGCTAGTTGGGGGACTTCTTGATGACAGGATATTAAATAAAGCAACTCTAAAATGTATGAATACAGAAAAGTGACGTTTAAGGTTTCACCAGCTAACCCTAAAAAAAAAAACAAAAAAAAAACATACATTGTAAGTAATCTGAATTTAGAGAGACTTGCCAGTTAATATCTTCATTTACAAAGCATTGAGTTTGGGCCATCTCCTGTTTTCAGAGGATGTACTACAGTAGGTCTTTGGATGTGATTATACAATTGAGGCACAATTATTTTCAATGAACTGAAAATGTTCATATTCCTTATATGGGGAAAGGGGGGAAACCAATAGCTGACCAAGAAAGTTAGGTCTTATACCATGCCTTGAAAATCTCTTAAAGACTTCAAACTTAGCTAGAACAAGTATGATGAACAGTAGAAATTCAGCTGATCAAAATACCTGGGGTCCACTGACAGGCCCTTACATACACTGCTTTCAATATGTTGGGTTCTGTCAAATCCACATGAAGCCTCAATTATAACCCCTGTCCTTCCAATTCACCCATAAACATCTCATT
Source organism: Hipposideros armiger (assembly GCF_001890085.2). Classification (NCBI taxonomy): domain Eukaryota; kingdom Metazoa; phylum Chordata; class Mammalia; order Chiroptera; family Hipposideridae; genus Hipposideros; species Hipposideros armiger. Next base: position 1,370,736 of record NW_017731564.1, on the reverse strand, counting down.
TATGGGCTATCAGGAGCTGGATCCATAACTATAGTAGTACCGGGTGTCTTAGTCTAGCTGAAGCCTTCAGAGCGACTGGACTGTCCACATGAACATCAGTGGAGAAGCCCCTGGAAAGCTATGTTCCTAAAATCTTGGTTGTGGCAACTTCTGGAAAAGAAAGGGCAGGTAAGGATCTAGGTGGGTTTGAGCTGTACTCTGAATTAGAATTTGTTTCACAAAGGACTTGAGCAAAGGAGAGATTGCAGCTGGGTGAGTGGCTTACTCCAAAAGTATAGTTATAACTCATGGAATGGGTACATCTTGCAAAACATAATGGTAGGCCAGGTAATCTCACTGGGGCAAAGCAGGCACCTTTTGGTGATGGAAAGAATGGTAATAGGACAGCTGCTGACAACCAAAAAAAAAACATTCAATTGTGAAGAATAAAGTAAAAGATCCTAAGGAAGAACATTAGTCAAAAGAACAAGGGATTGAAACAATGTAATCCTAACTCTCCAGGTCTTCATAATTAATTCAAGCTAAGAATATAAAGAAAAACACATACAACAGATTACACATAAAACAGAGTTGCAAACAAAAACAAATAAGCCAATCAGTGGGCTATTCTATCCATGCAAGCCTTGCCGGATAAATCCTTCCTACTCTCAATTATTAACCGACTGCCAGAAGAATGAATGAGATGCCTAGCTATTGCAATGTTTCTTCCTTATTTGCATACAAGTAGAAGTTGTTCAATTTTATTTCTTTAAGAAACCCTCAAAGAAATCCTTAAGATAGCATCATCAATAAAAGAGAGTTGGACTCCTTTTTAAATCTTATTTAGTGCCAGTTACATTATAATTTTGATACATACATGGATATAAAGAATATCAATGTGACATGGATAAGATTCCATTTCATTGACTTAAGAGAACATTTTGGCCAAAAGGAATTTTAAAAAGCATCTTGTCTAGTGGAAGTGACTCGCCTAAACTCACAGGGCTACTTCACGGCAGAAGGGACTAGAAGCAAATAAGTGCATTGCCAGTCCTGTGCTCTTTCTAGTCCACCTTCCAGCCCCCTGCCTCCTGCTTTCTAGTGTGCACTCTAGAGGAGGCGTAACTGCTACTAACACTAACTAAAACGAGCATTTACAAGACACAAATCATTTCTATTTTGTATCACAGAGTAGAGAAAAATACAAAGGGTAAACATTTCAAAAGAAGATTTCACGAAAGGCTGGGATTTCCTTGATAAACAACATAAAAGGGACAACAAAGGCAAGTGTTACGGACACAAAATTTGGCCCGGAAAAAACTCACAAAGGCTACAAAGGATCAACTGAATGAGAAGGCTATGTGCAGGATTGCCTAAATCGAGTGTAAGGGCTTAACAGAAGAATACTGGAAAACAGGGGAATTTACTGAGAACCGGGGTGCTGGTCCTTAAATGCATAACGATGAAAATTCACTTGTGTTTTCAGAAGGACTATAATAAGCTAAACCAAGTATTTTCTCTATTACTTTTTACAGGTGGTTCATTGTAAGGGACAGAATGCATCTTAACTGCTGAAAGGTTTCCTGTGGAGGTTTTATATTTTAGTGCAAAAAGGATTAGAAGTTAAAGCTCTTTCTCTTCTCACCTTTAAATAGTTCAGATGATAATCCAAAAGAACAGTGGCATTAGCGATGCTGTCCTTTGTTCCCACAAAAACAAATGGTACCATACCCTGAAAAAGAAATGGCAATAATGATCCTATAAAATTAATGATGGATTAATCTGAAAAAATGCAAATAATGACAATGACAGGGTCTGACAAACAGTAGGTACATAAATATTTGTTGAAAATATAAATCAACGCATGAAAACACAAGTAGTTTGTATATTTTTACACATCTACTGTGAATAAGGACAGATCAATACAGCAACTCCTTAAGTGTATCAGGCTATATTATGTTTGAAGCACTACTATTAAATGTTGGCAAAGTCACAAATAACGTAATTCAAAACGATACAAGCTTTAACATGAGATGTGCAAACAAAATGAATACTTTAGAATACTCTAATTTACCTACTACAGGTTTTATTGAGATCGAATTTTTTTTAAATCATTCAAAATTAAACACTAGGGTGCAAAAGTGAAAACTAAATCAACTTTGTTAACAAGTCAAGAGTACCCCCCCCCAAAAAAAAACTAACACAAACAAAATTAAATACATTAAAATGCACTAATTATTCTGTGAGGGAAAACAAAATCTTGGCACATCCATGAACATAAAATTTAGCATTTCAATAATGTGCTCTGGAAACTGTGAAAGGCTGAATCATCAGGAAAGTTTCGTATTCTCTCTATGGGACTACTTTAATATAAGGATAGAGTTTTTAAAAGGGAGTATACTAAAAATTTACATTTCCAGCCCATCAGTACAAACGAGAAAAAAGATCTATTTCCTATCACAAGTTATAGGGAAACCTAGGCCAGTTTTGCAAACAAACAGCTGGCAATTATGCCCTTCGAAGTTGAGAAGAGTTCAATATTTTGCTGCTGAAGAAATACAGACGGTTCCTGATATTCACAAGTGACTAAAGGCAAGCATCTTTGAGGTGGATATATTGTAATTTTCTAGGCGAAGTTTGTAAGGGTTAGATGCCAAGAAGCTGTCTCTGTGGAAGTATCACTCTTTTAAAAAGAGCATTCATTTGATAGGTGTGGCTACTGCTGGGCTGCTTTGGCTTGCTTGTATTCAGTACACAGCATCTTAAACGCATGTGGGGCTGGAACGGGTGTGTTTCTTTTTCCTTTCACATGAACGTGGCTGTTGATGGGGAACAAAACTGAACAATTAGGAAATACAGCTTGCAGACTGACCATCTAATAGGCAAGAAACTACTTAGTAGCAACAAGCACCTGAAGAAGCCGGTGCCACCGAAAACCCATGGCTTCGTATGGAATTTTTTTGCATCAAATAATGTATCAACTACGGAAATAATCAGGCCTATGAATTTGATCTCTTTTTCTCAAACATATTTTTGACTTTTGAGTTGTTTCCCCAACTGACGCTGTTACGAAGCAATTAACCGTATTATTTTCCAAAATGTTGTATGATGAAATGCTACACTCTTCCCTCGGGATCACATACAACCAAAATTAGCTTTGAAACCCTACGTCACAGATTTAATATGATCGACTTTGAAACAAAGAACTTTAAAACATTTTCTCTTTCAACATGTCCAAACTGTTGGTGTACCTAAGTGTCACGCTAATTTAAGCACATTGCTAGTGGACCAGAATAGCAAATTAAAATGGAAACCAGAGAGAGTACAATGGCGGCCTTCTATGTGGATACCAGGAAAAAGTGATTCCTCTTATGGGATGAGAACAGGGCTTTCCACCAGAGAGGAATACCCAATGCACTTGAGGTTCTGTTTCTCTTTGTAGAATGGTATTTTGGCTTTGAATCTCTTGGGAGTCATCACATTTTACCCAGAAACACTTCTCACAGGCCATGTAGGGGTCCCTGCACTCAAGGAACTCACAACGTGGCTGAGGAGATGGACAAGTGAATGTCTAGGTAGGAAGTGGTACGATCGGGTGAGCGCGCGGGAGCATGGGAAGGGGAAAGGCGTTTGGGCCAGTCAGGGGGAGGGGACCTGTGATAAGTACACACGGGAAGCTGCAGAAGGAGGGAGCTCAAAGCGGGAGGTGGCAGGAGGAAGACCGCTTGAGGTGGAGAAAACATTCACGTCTGTCTAGAAGCATCGGGGGGTGTACCAGTGTCCAGAGAACTCTAAGTACTTCAGTACGGCTCGAGCCTCTCTGAAGTGCAAGCGGGAGAAGTTGTGACAGATGCTACTGGACAGGTGACCATGAAAAAAAGGCCTTATCAGCAAGAGGAAGGAATCTGAGCTTCTCCCCAGGGCAATGTGTCCACATACCCACAAACACTCCACCAGCCTCCAACCCTGATGATCATCTGTAGTCTCTTCTTAACAAGGGGAATAAACATTGAAATAGAAAAATAAATGTATTTTTCAAGGAATGTTTTCCTACCTGCCAAGCCTTGAGTTCAGGTTTCTGGGATTCCCCTGCTACAATTGATGAAACCACTAACACCTAAAGCAGTATAAGGAATGCAAGTGATGTCATTAACTATAACAAATGATACACAGAAGCCTGAACGCAGGACTTTCACTGCAGGACTTCTAAACCCAGTTCGCTAAATAGTTAGGTTCGTTCAAATAGTGAAAACCAGTCTCTTAGTAGTAACTAATGCATCTAACAGAAGGTACATTCTGAGCTAGTACAACCTGCGAAATTTCAAGAGATACAGCACGAACAAAATTAAAGTCCACCCTCAAAAGAAAAATGGGACCATTAAATGCAACCCCATATTTTATGTTTACAACGTAAGGTTTGTCACTGTGAATAAACTGCAAAGTAGGTATCACTTTAGTCTGTAATATCTCATAAGCTAGCAATCAGATTTGCAAAAAATACACGAGTAGCCTAGAAGCCTAACCAGAGAAAACACCCGAAACACCAACTGTAATATCTGGGTTGAAGAAATGACTTTTAATGTAATTCAAAGCAACAAATATAGCTTACCCTCTGGACTTTTGTGCTGTTAGGTTGAGAAAAATGTGCGCTGTTTTCCTTTATATCTATATGTTTTTTTTCTTCCGAGGGAGTAGGTCCAACCCTTGAGCTACTGGAAGGTAGGGAATTTGGTGGCATAATTTCCTTGGAAAAAAATACAAAACACAAAAGAGAACAAAGAACCAATTTTTAAGATTGTATTCTGCTCCATTATTGTACCAATGATCATATTTTAAGACTATCATTTTTTTTTTACAAAAGCCACTCAGACTGCGTTAAGACTATCTATTATAAACAGTTTTGGTAAACAAAATGATAAAATACAAAAACTATGCAGTAAAAACCCCAAAAGATTTAACTTCAGCCAAAATAAACTTTCACAAAAGAAGGCTAGACAATATGTGAAAATTATGGCAATTTGGGGGGATTTTCTTTTAAACAGGACCATTCATTGTACACAGTCGCTGCCAAAATGCATATACTCATGCAGATAAAAGTGAGGGGTTATAAATTTTACAAACTGGGAAGCGATATTATATCCAGATAAAAATTTAAAGTATACAAAATAAACACCTACACACAAACTAAAAAGCCAAAGGATGAAAGCCAGAAAACCTACGCAGTGTCCCCATTTTGTCTTAGTAACATTAAGTGATATTTGAAAAGTGCTTTACACTTTTTTGAAGATCAAGAAATAAAACTAAAAGGGGTTAAAGTGATTAATCCAAAGTCACAGCATTAGAGAATAGACAGAGGCCATTATCTGCAACTGTAACATTAACTGGCAGGCCTCATAATCAAATTTTTACATCCACATTATGTGCATATTACAGAGGCCTCTAAATTATTATGTCAAATACAACAAGAAAAAACGTTTACTCTTATTAGACGAACCAGAAACATGCACTAGAACATACCTCCTCTTGTGGAACATTTTTCTCATTTTCGGCCTCAATTCTCACCCTCACAACACCTGACTTGTCCACAATCTCCTGAATCAGTTTTCCATTTTTTCCTATTACTTTGCCTAAGTGAAGAAAGGAATAATTCATGTTTGGTTTTAAGAACACATACCTCAAAACCGTAAGTACACCCCACTGTAAACTATCACATTATTTTATATAAAATTTCAAAACCAAACCAGAGACTCTCCAAAAAAGACAGTTAAACTGGCTTTCCATTTTATTGGGTCACCATTCTTTAAACTCCTTTGGTGAGGCATTAGAGTTGATTAATACTTGTGAACTGATTGGGTAATTTTGAATTTTTAAGGCAGTTCAAAGATAGGCTCTTGTTATGCACAAAAGGGTGCATTTGAAATTTGCTGGTCCAATGGTGTATATCACTCTTTCTGCCAATTTCTATCAAAGGAATTAAAGAAAAGGATAGTAGAAAATACCTTTTGCTTATTTATTTGACAACTTCAATTCTATCTGTACCTCATTTAAATCTGCTTCTTCACCCATGGTCAATACAGTCATGCACCGCCCAATGATAGGAACATGTTCTGAGAAATGCGTATCTAGGCAGTTTTGTCATGTGCAAGCATCGCTGTACTTATACAAACCCAGATGGCCTAGCATGCTACACACCCAGGCTATGTGGTATATAGACTACTGCTCCTAGGCTACAAGCCTGTGCAGCATGTTACTGCACAAAACAACATGAGATTAAATCAAGCCCATGAGAAAATGATGCAATCAAGAGGCAGTAAACACGAGATGTATGAGGCTGCTGCTGTTTGATGGCAAACTTTTTTCTTCTAAGTAGAAAGAGTATATTCCATCACAATGATAAAAAGTATAGCACAGTAAATACATAAACCAGTAAGTCATTTTATCATTATCAAGTATTGTGCACCGTACATAACTGCATGTGCTAGACTTTACACGACTGGCAGTGCAGGTGTGTGTACATCAGCATCACCACAAACAAGTGAGGAATGCATGGCACAGTGATGTCACGCTATCACTAGGTGATAGGAATGTTTCAGCTCCCTTATAATCTTATGGGACTACCACATATATGTAGTCTGTTGCTGAGCAAAACGTCAATATGCAGCGCATGACTGTATTTTTAGGATTTTATATGGCATGTTTATAGAAGATACTTTTAAGTTTTCAAATGGCTTAAGCTATACATACATGTACAAGAAGTGCACATTCTTCAGGCCAATGTGTTAACAAAGTATTACTCCTGTGCACTACTCACAAATTATATCAGTATATTAAAAAATAAAAGGGTAAGTCACAAAGCAAAAGATTAAGAGATCACACTTTAAGAGAACTCAAAATCACAATGAAAAAGCTCATAACCAGTTCAAGATTCAGCCTTATTCAATAACATCTGTTAAAACTCCAAAGACTTCAAATACCAGTAATGAACAGGAACTGGATCCTTTCTATCATTTTATAAAATTCAGTCATATGACCAACTGGGAAATGACTGCTTTCATAGCCATCATCATGTACTAATGTAAAGAAAGACATTACAAATGTAAGAACTACCGATTCCGGAAATCTAGATGCAAATAACACCTGATTCCAAGGGCTCTCCCTAGCTACCTAAAGCACCCTTGTGTGTACAGTCCATGCTCATCATGTGCCTGCCCCCCCATCTCGTCTGAGGTAGGGATGGGGAAAAAACTGGAAGCCAAAATTTGTTTTGAGCCAATCCTGATAAGAACCCAGGAAAGCCCTCTCAAACAGGGTCTTGTGGCTCTTCTAATCAGCACTGCCTTGGCGCCCTGGCAGTGTGGCAGCCTCACTCACCCCCATAATCTCTTTTGACTGGTCAGTGGTCAGGGAACAGAGCTGACACCAGTACATCAGGTCATCAGATCTAGGTGCTTTTGTCAATTATTTCTGCTCTTCTCGTTAAGTGAAAAGAAGTGTGAGGAGGAGAGAGGTTACATGGAGTCTTCCCACAGTTTGTTTTTAATCGATAACACATACTTCATGAATTAATGCTGATTTTAATAAAGGTTTAAATGAATTAGCAAAAAGAAAAATGAGGTTTTGGCCTATGTTTCTATTAATATCTTAACTATTCTGTGTTAACTATAGCTGATTGAAAAATTAAACCAGTTCACTGTCAAAGTGGGTGATGAACAAGCAAACTTTTAGATAAGAAAGCTAAATTAGTGTACATACTGAAGAGTTTGTGAAAAATAAAGACTATAAATCATATTATGGGACATGAAGAAAACTCATGCAATACTGATTAGACATCTCCCTAAAGATACGCCTGGCCAAATCTTATTATATAAAAAAGCTTTCTGAAAACTCCCAACACTCCCAGTGTTGACGTGGACAATCTCTGAAACAGAATTGCTCTATTTTACTAACTAGAAACGAAACAAAAATCAAGCTCATTGTACTTCAGCAGGTATTCTGATGAAAGTTCACTCACTTCTGGAACCCTCTACTTTTAATATGAAAAGATGCTCAACATCACTAAGGATCAAGGGAATGCCAATCAAAACCACAATGAGATCCCAACTCACACCTGTGAGAATGGCTATTATAAAAACAAACAAACAAACAAACTACAAGTGCTGGTGAGGATGTGGTGAAAAGGGAACCCTCGTGCACTGTTGGTGGGATTGCAAATTGGAGCAGCCACTATGGAAAACAGTATGGAGGTTCCTCAAAAAATTAAAAATGGAACTACTATACATACAACCAAGCAATGCCCACTTCTGGGTATTTATCTGAAGAAATCCAAAACACTAATTTGAAAAAATATATGCAGCCCTGTGTTCACTGCAGCATTATTTACAATAGCCAAGATATGGAAGAAACTGAAGTGCCCATCAACAGACGATTGGATAAAGAAGATGTTATACACACATTCACACACCCCCACACCGACAAACAATGGAATATTACTGTCATTAAAACAAAATTAAATCTTATCATTGGTGACAGCATGGATGGATTCACGTTATGCTAAGTGAAATAAGTTAGACAGAGAAAGACAAATACCATATGATTTCACTTACATGAGGACTCTAAAAAAAACAAAAACAAAAACAAACAAAAAAACCAAATAAATGAATGAATAAACAAAACACAAACAGGCCCATAGAGAGAGACCAAGCTAATGGCTGTCATAGGGAAAAAAGGGTTGGCAGGTACTTACAGTTTTGAAATTTAGTAGATTTAAGCACCTACATTCAAATCTTCAACTGAGATAATTAAGACTGCGATCGTTTCATAGCCCCATAAGAGGGATCAAATATCTATTCAAAATTATGAAGCCTCCAAATGCCATTCATTTTGAAATAAATAGATTGAATTTTAACATACGTAAAACGTACAGTGAAGAGGCTGGGCAAAATTGATCTTTCTGGGCGCTAGTAGGTTTGAACCAGCAAAGCAGTATCTTTTGCACACCTTCTGAAATGAAATCTTTGAGTATCACATTTACCAAATATTTTCTGTCCACTATAGCTACAGACCATATTTCAAAGACTAAGCTTCAATTAAATGACCTCTTGAATGAGTTAAAATGAAATTCTATTGGCATAAATTATTTACCGAACTTTTGTTTTCGTAGTCTACGTCAACAGCAATTTCTGACTCACCTACTAAGTTCCTAGGAACTTGTATGACATCTTCAGCAAATTCAAGGAAGCTTCTAGCCTTTTTCACTGCATCCTGATCCTAAAAAAAAGGGGCAAAAGGTGTAAGACAAAAGGTGAGCCACCTGAAACACTGGTTTTCACTGTAGGAAAAAACCTATTGAATCAAGTATTTACCTCTCCATAAATATGAAATGTGCAGGTATCTTCATCTAGATCGATTGCAGTGACCCCAGGTACTTTTCTAGCTTGCTGAATATTAGCACCATGAGTACCAATAGCTAGACCCATCAGATCTTCTCGAACGATAAATTGTTCATGAAATCTTGAGGCAAGCTGCCTTGAACTCTGAAGAGAAATGCACATCTGATTAATATGCTTTATCAACTATGGAGAGCTATATTTAGGTCAGCCATGTAAATGATCTTGACCCTGTATATCAGGGGCCTATAAATTATAGTTTCAGTTGGAAACTACCAGGTTTCAGGAAATGTCGCCCACAGCTTAAGTTCTTTTTAGGTTAATGAAGGTCTACGCAATTTGAAATATTTTTGTTAACAGGAAAGGGCTTGTTGACAGTTTCCCAAGGTAGCTTTTGAAAACCTGTTTGCAAGGCTGCCTTAGTTGACCAACAACATCAACAGTGTAGTGATTAAGAAGCAGATCAGATGTTCCCAAATAAAAACCAGCTCACTGGATCTGACAGACTCGACATTATTTAACTAAAAGAAAAAAAAATTACGTTCCATCTCTACAGAAAATTGTGTTCACTTCATTTTTATTAAAGGATTATCGGTAAGTATACTTTATTTTCCGGGAAACAGTGCCATTCGTAGACCTTATCGCTAGATACTATGGTCTAGACATCCCTTTGATCAAGTGATGACATTAAAATGGCATCCTCCCACCCCAGCCCCCAACCTGAGGAAAGGAATCAGAAAAATGGCTGGTATAGTCATTAGACTGAATGACCACAGAATGTCAAAGATTTACAACTTCTCTCACATATGCACCTGCAACCTCGAACGAGATCAGTGTCTGTAAGACCTTGTGATCTGAATCCACAAGTGTCATGAAATCTTTCGAATATTCAGTGATGACAGAATGCAGTTCAACTGACACCCAAAACTTGTGGATAATCACTCTCTTTAAGTAGTATTATCACAATTTAATATTTAGTTCTAGCATGCCATTAATGAAAACCAAACATATTAGTGGCTCATGTTGAAAAATGGAAATTTCTTATCTGAATATGTGGATTTAATATTAGTAGTGAGGAAAGACAGGCATGCATACTAGTTTCTCATTATTCAACATACCTGACAACAATTTGAATGAATGAGTGAAACTACTGCATATAATTTTAACAGTACAACACCTTTTTTGTAGGTTAGAGTAACAAAATGTATCAAATATGCCTAGGACTTTTCAAAAGTCATGTTTTTGGGGGCCTGGTTCCTTCACTTGGTTCATTATTTTCATTGATAATTCACTGGTAAATGGTAAGCCATAGGTATGATAACAGATGATTTAAGAATTAGATGTTTAAGAGAAGGCATATGAGTATATTTCCATAATACTCATCATGAAAGTAAGGAGGCTGTTCTGGCCTAAAAGTTATGAATGAGATAATCGCTCAAGAAACCACAAACTTGTGAACAGAGGGACATCGAGAGAGAACGAGAGTAAAACACAATTCAACAGACCTCCATGGCCATGAGGGGAAAAAAAGTAGCAAATGGAGAAATGAATGTCTCCTCTCTTGCTAAGCGTTCAGCAATCACACATCAAGTTGGAAGGTGGCAAGTTTCACAGGGCTTTACAAGAACACAGCCTTGACTACCTTCTCTTTCAAAATGTAGTTTGGAACTGCTTTTACTCTTTCCTATTTCAACTACATTGTCTTTTCCTTCTAATGAAATGAATAATGATGAGGAAGTCTGGAATCTGACAGTACTGTACTTCAGTTGGCACATTACACTCAAATCCATTTAGTTTCTAGGGTAATGGATGGAAGTACTAGATAGTTATCAATGGAAACAAATGGATGGTGATGGAAATTATTGGAGGCTTAATAAAAGTAGATAAAATGCACCTTAAGAGACGAAATAGTAAGTTAGGGAAATAGCCTCCGACAGGAATCTGAAGACAGGAGTTTTAAAGAGTGACAACCAATTAGAATGAAGAAGTTCTATACCCTTTTAAACAGAGATAAACATACATAATGAAAGGAATATGATTAGATATTTAAATACTCTCTAGTACTTTAATGATAACATGTTATATGGCAGAAGCATTGCCTCATTTTATTAGCAGCTTTGAAGAACTTCTAGTAAAAGCGACGTGATCAGAAGTTCCTTAATATACATAACTGCCACTTAATTCTAAATCCTCAGGCACGAAAGCTTTAGTGTGATTATGCTTTGCACAATTTAATTTTTCAAAATATAGACTATAAGGAATTGCTAAGAAACAATAAATAAAGGACAACCTGTCCACATTCAAGCTTTGTAACTGAACAGTTATCATTTCTAGACAGCCTTACAAGCAGCACGAGGGAAAGCCACATACCTCAAGCTGCTTGCTGGCTTCTTCATTTCTCAGTATCAGGGACAGCTTAGTGCGCAGACTCCGAAAGTGCATGTCAATCAGCATGTGTGCTCGCTTTGAGGTGACTTCACTGATAGACTAAAAGGTATAAATTAACACCATTATTATCAAAGCAAATGCCCCAAATGAAATACAACAAAACAGGTAACTCAGAAACACTCACCAAAACGACAAGCTGAAAATTTTCTGGATCATAAGTTACAGAGAAGGCGCCAACTGCCTTTTTAAAGTCCTTGTGTGCCGATTCTTTGGCACACCTGGAAATAAAATAAATATCCATTGTGAAGTTAAGATGAATGATTACCAGCTACTGGCTTATAAATATATGCAGAGAGATTTGCGGATTCATATTAAACTTGAATTATGCAAAATACACTACATCCATTTAAAACTTTAGTTCCTCTGCTGTACTTCTCTGAAATATTCAGCTCAGTCAAGCATTTGAGATTACAGAGAAAGAAAACCCAGTTATGTTCTTACGGGATTACGGATGGTCTCAGTTTACCAAAGGTGACACATTTAGAGGAGCTGCTCTCCTCTGCAGGCTTCCTCATTTCAGTGACATGTAATTCAGTACTTTCCTTGCATCAAAACTGTTGAAAACTTTGCGGGATAGCTATTGGGTATCAGACTTTGTTTTGTTGTTTCTTTCCTAAAGAAAAACTTCTGACCAATTTAAAAAATAGAAGGAAATATAAATGAATCAGAAGGCACAGAAATGTACGTGCCTATGCAATCTCTCCCATCAAAACGCAAGAGTCCTACGTATTCTGAACTGCAAGTTCATGTTTATCTAAAGTGCAACATGTCCAAATCAAACTTACTATATCCCCTTGAAGAAATCTTTAAAAACAAATCTCTTATCTAAAGAGTCTTTAAGCATTACTGCAGATCAAGGGTTGTAAGACAGACATGACCGTTTGAAGCTTCTCTTGCTTTATTTATTATATATTTCTCTGAAAACATTAGCTAAAGGGAAAAAACCTGGAGTAATCTTGTCTAGAATTTGATTTGTGACTTATGACAGAAAATGTGTATTAATGTTTCAAAACCTTAAAATTACGTGAACAAAGTTAGTTTATTTCAGAAAACAAATGTACGAGGTGTGATCACAAAATACAGTGAATGTTTGAATTAAAAAAATATTACAGTAAAAAACACATTGCCATGAATACCCCTCAAAACATTCCCCCTCGCTTTGAACTCACTTATCCCATCGTTCTGGCCACTTTCTGAAGCCGTTCTGTAAGTCCTCTTTCGTGAGTGTCTTTAGCTGTGCTGTCATGGTTGCCTCGATGTCCTGAATCAATTCAAAACCTTTACTTTTCATGATCATTTTGACTTTGGGGAAGAGCTAGAAGTCGCTGGTACCAGATCCGGTGAATAAGGTGGATGAGGACACACCGTAATGTTTTTATTTGACAGAAATTGCCGTATACCAGAAGTGATGTGTGACACGGAGCCTTCCCATTGTGATCACAAAATACGGTGAATGTTGTTGCTGAGTGCCATCAAACATGGATCTTCAATACAGAAAGTCACGCATAGAACATTAGTAACAGTGCGTGACAAGTGTCAACTTGTTTGGTGCAGTTAGTCGGGTGAGAGCTAAGGCTGAGAGAAGGTGTGTTTTAAAGTGTGCCGTAAATCATCCTCCATCATGACAAAGCTCTGTGTCACACATTGCTTCCGGTAATATGGCAATTTCTGTCAAATAAACACATTACAGTGTGTCCTCACCCACCTTATTCACTGGATCTGGCACCGTGCGACTTCTGGCTCTTCCCCAAAGTCCAAATGATTCAGGACATCGAGGCAGCCATGACAGCGCAACTAAAGACACTCATGAAAGAGGGTTTCCAGAACTGCTTCAGAAAGTAGCAAGAACGATGGGATAAGTGTGTTTGAAGTCAGGGGGAGTATTTCCAGAGGGATTCATGGCAATGTGTCTTTTACTGCAATATTTACTTTTATTTAAACATTCACCATATTGTTTAATCACATCTTGTATATTAGCCATGTATCTAGACTAGTAAGTTTAAACAAGTGTGATACTGGCTTAATTATAAAACTGGAAAAAACTAAGTACTTTTTTTTTCTTTTTTACCAGTTTTGCAAACCAGTTCCACTGAATTTAAAAACTGATTTCTATTATTTTAAAATCTATATTCTTTAAAAATCATTGCATATCATCTGTTAAGTTCACAGCTGTTGCCTACATACAAACTTACATCTGTCGTAAATCTTCTGGCACGTCCAGTTTGATTTTGTGGAAAGTATCTTTTGTGGCAGGTTTGTTGGGATTCACTGATCGAAGACGTTCAACTGTGACGATTTCATTGTAGGTAGCATCACATGCTGCATATTCTATCACGTAAAACTGAGAGAAATAAATAAAAGTCATTCCTGGTCAAAGTGTTTCAAGTAAGAGCAATAAGCTACACACCTATTCAGTAATTTTTTAATTCTCTAGAGGGGAAAAAAAAACAAACAAACCTGTATTTGATCAACTAACATGAAACATACTGAACATGTAGAGAAAACATTTTAATGACTCAAGTTAGATATTACTTTTAAAATAGAAATCCAGACTGAAATGTAGTACCTGGGTTTAGAAAAGGGAAAGAGTATAAGAAAAAAAAATTTAAATTTGCATTTTCCTACCTCACCCTTTATCATCCTCACTTTAGCTAACCACCAACAGCAAGGTTCTTTCTCATTTGCTCTGGAATAAACCTACACAAAAATTACAACAGAATATTTCATAATTAACATCATTCAGAAATCTATAGATTAGCAGACATCGAGGAAAATTTTCTTAAAATGACCCTAAGGTGTCTTTCAAACCCATATGCTGTATCCTTAAACCAGATTATACCCCTACAGCTAGACATACATAATCAGAAACTTCCTGATTACCCAGGAGAGCCCTGTAAAAAGTGCTTTCCTATTTCTCTGTGCTACTTCAGCAATAATTAGTACTCTGAATATGAATGCTCAAGAAAAGTTGTTCATAAACCCAAGCATACTTTCATTGGGTACTTTGAGAGCTATGAAAATGTATCTAAAAATGTACCGATTTGCTTTTGTTTTATTCTCTTAAGCGAATTACTGGAAATGACTGATCCTGGCCTACTGCCAGGATCACTAAGTGGGTAAGGCTGCTGACCGCTCAGCCCACTAAGGACACCACTCTGGCATGTATGTCTCCTGGGCATGTTTAAGACGCTCTGATCTCCTGTCACCTCTCCACTAAAATGGACAACTCCACGCTAGCCAAGCCTCTGGATACCGCCTTCCTGCTCTTACACACTGTGGATCAGTTCTTCTAACCAATCTCTCTCGTGAGCACTTCAAAGTTCACTTGCGATGTACAGCATGGAACCTTTTGTGAAGACACTAGCAAATCAAGGTTAATAGGAAAAGAGACAACACAGTATACATGGAGAGAGAAACAAACAGAAGCAGAAAGCAGCAGTAGGAAAGACAAGGAGGACGGGGAGAAGGCAGAAGCGGGGAGAGAGAGGGTTACAGAGCCTGAGGCTCACAAGCAACTCAAGGCTTCTACTATTGTCTCCCTTTTATGACTGAGATTACTAGTTATATAACACAGTGACTAAATACAACTTAACCCAACCTACTTTCCCTCCTGCGACCATAACCCCCTGTCAACTGTGCTCTAGCCACAGATATAACCTGGCAATTTTTATGTAATATAATGAGGTTATTAAGGCAACAGTGTCTCATTGGTCCCCACCTGTCATGTGAGTAAGTTGGGGAAAAGTCCCCTTTACCCATCATTATTGTAAGTATTCCTGATATAGACAGACCAACAGACCTGAGGTCTTTCCTCTTTTTATAACCTAACTTAGTGATTATACACTACAATGACTAAATACAACTTAAAAAGCTTAACCTACATTTCCCTGTTGGCATCATCCGTCCTTTTTAACTCTGCTTTAGCCAGAGCGATAACCTCAGTTATGTATTATTGTTAGGCCGTTACAGTGACATCACCCTAACAATAGCATCTCATTGGTCACCACCACCTGTCATGTGACTCAATTAAAAAAAAGTTCCCTTTATCCGTTCAAACTCCTGATACAAACGTATGGAAAGTCCTGTCCTTGTCTTCAGGAAGCTTGCAGTCTCCTGGGGGAAGTGGCCAGCGAAAGGTCCTCAAGCACACTGTTTGGGATCCCTCACAAAACGAAGCCCAATTCTTTACGCCTAGCAGATGCTGAGTCCATTTTCAGTACATAAAAGAGTACTTTTATTCTATTTCTACTTTAAAACTGTAGCGTAAAGAACACAGGCCTGGACACCCAGAGATGTTCCCTGAGCACTCTCTCAAACAGCACTATTGCCCCTCCTTCCCCTCCCATCCTCTTCCAGTTTTTTCTTCCTAAGACTTCCACCTGCCCTAGTAGCTGTCCTCACTAGAATGTGACCTCATCAAAGGCAGCAGGCTGTTTTTCGTTTCCCCGCACCGTCTGTACCTAGCATACAGAAGGAGAATGCAAAGACCTAGGACGCTTTACCTCACAAATGTCTACTTAGCGGCTGTCTGCAGGCCACCCATGTTCTTTCTGAAGTTGCAACTACTAACAAGGCGTTGCGGAGAAAGAAGAGAAGCTTAAAATGGAGCATGTGAAAGGGGAGGGGACAACACAAAGCTGACTCCAAGTGCCCTAGGGCCCCCCAAAGTTTCAGTGGCTAGAGAAATCCCAAACCCAGTGCTTTTGTTAACGTGTTCCATCTCCATAGCATCTTTTGGTCAAAAACATGAATGGCACGTGAGCAAGTAGTTTGCCATGAGCATGCCCTGTGAAAAGATGTTTTCCCTCTATGCACAAATACTAAATCTTATAGCTGGCTTTTTAAAGATACACCAGGAGGATGTACGGCTACTTGAAGAAATTCTCGGATCATACTCTGTTCTAAGCCATGAGGTTTTCTCCTTTGTCAGACTAACTTTCCTAATCCAAAGATTCCGAGATTGAGGGAATAGGAAAAGGAGTACTGGTGGGTGAAGGATAGCAGTGGTGACTTTAAAGACAGATGTGCCCAGAGTGCATCTCAGGCAGCCACATATAAACATCATGCATTATTTCCAATCATTATTAATATGGCTCAGTCAGAAAGCACATGTCCATCACAGCTAACATCCTTAAGGTGGTTTAAACAGTGTGAAAGACACAGGGTACAAAAGGCACAGGCAAATTAAATGCTCCCACTCCATCAGGGCTTAGTAATGCAAAACTTACCTCCACTTCATCACTTTCATTTATATCTTTATTATAACCTACAGGTGGTGGGAATCTCACATCGTGGAATGGAATCTGCCTCTCTGGCTGCCAGCTGCAAAGAAGCAAACACACAATTCTTTAACATACTTTTCCATTTAACAGACATGACGACCACGCTGCCATCAACTTTTGGTGAAGCGTGACCCTCTGTTTTCCTCGTTTAAAGCAGCAAATGCTTTAAAACTATCAGTGTTTTGCTGAGTGAGGTATCATGGCAATACAGAGACATTTCAACGAAGTCTGCATGCAGCACAACAGCCTTGTCGCTCTATCGGGGCTATTTCGCTCAATACAACAGATCGACATTACAATTTTCCAAACAAGGCTTGTTTTCTAATAACTTCAACCTCTACAAGTTCTACACATAAGGCCACAACAGCCATTTCCTTTGATGCTCAAAGTAAATGTTAGTGTCAGTAAGTGTTAGTCATGTCATCACCAGACTTTTGCTTGCAAAGGAATTTGAACCACATTCCAATGACCACAGAAACTGGTCCTAAATGCCCTCTAATTCCCAAGCAAAATGGGGCAACCAGCACATTAGCAATTCACAACTCACTTTTCCCCCTTTAAATTTTAGATCCCACGAGGTGGTCAGTTCTTGCCATGGATAGCTGGCTGCTGATCAGTATGACGTACCAGCATGCACTGGCCTGGTGGGGTCTCCTAAACCACAGAAACCCAATGGAAACAGCCTATAGGAGCTCAGCAAAGTGCCTAGGTTTTGTAAGTTAAAATGATATGGAACAATTTTGAAAAACACCAAATTATTCTTTTATATCCACAATGATATAAAATATTAAAAGACAAACTTTGCAAAAACATTGGAGGATTCAACTGCTGAAGCAGTCATTTAATGAGAAAAGTACTAATTTTTTTAAAAGAAGAGCTATTATGTATAATAGTAAAGGGTAGGCAATTAAGTCATAATTTGTGGAGATCTGATTAGGGCATATATTAGACTGAACCCTTTCTCTGAATTATTATACACACTTGAAAACTATAAAACAAAAAAATTTGTCTTTACTTCAGAAAACCTTTTTTATACTTACTGAAAAATAGTGACTTTAACATGTTACAAATTCTCTGCTAAATCTGATTTGTAAAGGAAATAATAATTTTCTTGGTTCCAAAGAAGGAAGCATTATTTTAAGTCTTAAGTGTACGAAGATAAAAATTCAAATTCTTTATTGAAAAAATGTGAAATATGGAAGGCAAAAACAAAATATCTAAAACCATTTGGTATTACAGGAACAGGAGTTCCTTTATGATTGAAAGCGTAAATATAGTCTGACGTTTTATACATTAGTTTGGTTTTTTTTAACAGAAAAACAGAAAGGAAACACAAGGAAGGGCAAAAAGCCTACATTGGTAGGACCTATCCAATCCTGGTGATGTGCTCAAACCCAGCATTCAATCTCAAACACATTCCAAGAACACAACGAAAAACAGTTGATCTAGTTCAAATTCCAGGGATGGCAGATAGCCTGAAGAGAAACTATTACACAGCTATGGTACACGAGGGAATCAGGAGGCCCAAAGATATGTTCATTCTAAGTTTGTAGGAGAAGTTTGATTGCAAACAAGAGAGAAGTGATCTGATAAATCAGTGTGTAAACTAGACACATTCTTAAATCCTGAGGAAATGACTGTTTGCTTAATACTCTAGGTTAAGGACTACAGGAGAAACTACGAGTGGCAAATAAAGATAACTCTCCTTTTATGGGAAACATTGTTTACCTAGTGATGGGAACAAGCAACAAAGAGCACAATTACAAGAAAAAAACCTACTCTGCAAGTTATCAAAGATTTCTCTGTGAGAGGTGTGATGTTGTTTTTCCAGTGTATAACCACGGATACTCAAGCACCAAAGAGGCAGATTCTGGCTCTGTGTATTCAGAGAAAGGTATTCGATCAGTCAAACTATAATTTGGACGGAGATTGTTAGTCTAGAGCTGAGAATAGGGTCGGATATTCTAAATGTTTTTATCTCTGTCCCCTTAACTGTGTTTTATGCATCCGAGACTACTTTGTCCTGCTGGTAGCTAAATGAATCTGTGAACAGTCTAATTGCAGTAAGTCTAGGTCAGGTACTATATATTTTAACAGATTTCTTGAGATATAATTCACATAGTATATAATCCATCCACTTTAGTATATGTACAATTTAATAGTTTTAAGTAT
The DNA here is from genome assembly GCF_001890085.2 of Hipposideros armiger. Taxonomy (NCBI): domain Eukaryota; kingdom Metazoa; phylum Chordata; class Mammalia; order Chiroptera; family Hipposideridae; genus Hipposideros; species Hipposideros armiger. The sequence goes on along the minus strand of NW_017731564.1, from coordinate 1,351,469 downwards.
ATTCACAGATATGGGTAACCATCACCAGTCAATTTTCGAACATTCTCATCCCCTCAAAAAGGAATCCGATACTCTAGCTATGGCTCCTATCCCCCCCACCCCCGCAGTCCTAAGAACCACTAATGTATTTCTTCTCTCTATAGATTTGCAATCTGCTTTTCATATACTATTATTTCTCTTGGCACATAAGAGCCAAAATCTTGTAATTGTTGACCATTCTTCAGGGTTCAGTAAAATCCTAAGATCACGACCACATCTATACTTTGGCTAAGCAGTTTATCCGTACTCTGGAATCCTGAATGGCTACTCTGAGAATAGCCTTTATTAGCATTCAAAAAATTGAGTCAAGAGACTGTGAACTGCCCCCTCCAAACATGTTAACGTCTAGATTATTGATGACTTCATGTATCTAGTGTTCTAGGCCTGTAAGTTTTTTTATTTACTCATCTGACAGGAGAAAGCAGAAAAGATCAGTTACCACTCCTGTTGATTATAAATATATGAAACAGATCAAAAACAAGTTAATGGGTAAACATGACTATTTCCGATCAAATATACTAGAAAACTTACACCAGTGATTTTCGATTTTAACACTACAAAACTCACATTGATTTTACCAAATACCCGGGAATCCGTTCACTTTCATCTTTTAACAATTACAAATACTCCTATCCAAACTCTCAGTTACTGATACGGAAGAATCTGGTTTCTTTCTTCACATTCAAGGAAACTGAGATGTAAGGATCAAGATTATACAAAAGGGATCTCTGAGGTCATTAGCAGGAACACACTCTTTCCACTGGTTTAATACTGAGATGGTTCAGGAACTTCCTGGTCAGTAATAATGAAGATCCATTCCTGAAAAACACTCACACTAGACTTGAATTTCTCAAATGAGGAGTAAAGAGAATAATTAGCATAAAATATTCAAGAACCTAAACACTAAAATTCTATCAAGACACTTACTTGTTTTCAAATGCAACTGTTATTGAATCTTCATGAACATCCTTTACAAAAGCCTGTAAAAATAAACAGTAAAATTAACTTCTAAGCAAGCTTCAAGATCATTTGTTTTTCAATTTTACAGAGATACCAAACAGTTTCTGTTTAAGAACAGAATGGAGCTTCAAATGAGTTTGTCATTTTGTGAGGATCGCTCATTCATGAATCACACATATATTTAGCCACCTACTATGTGCTAGGCCCTAGGAATACTAATTAGTTAAAACAAAACATGAAGAAATCACTCCGGAGTTTAGCAGCTAATAGGAGAGGGAGAAGGGGAGGAGGAGAGAGGGAGGCAAGTTAAGTTGAAAATTACAATGCAGGTGGTGAGCGCAAAGCAGGAGGTAGACTTCACGCTGGAATTACTGGAAACTAAGAAACTTGTTCCCGAGCCACATGCCAGCCACGACAGATCTGCTGCAATCTATCCTTTTCTCCTTAATAACATTTTAGGAGTATACAATAATAAATGACTGAATATAATCACAAATCTATGTATACACAAGTACACTTAAAGTTTAACAACAATACGTTGCTAATACCACTAAAAAGTCCAATTACCAGAGTTTAATTAAATTCTCAATCTCACAGTCACTTGGAAAAAAATAGTAATATAAAGTACAGAGGTTTAAATCTTTTAAATCTGATGACGCAATAGCTAGTAATCTACAGAGAGACATAACAAAGTAATAGCTAATTACTGAGAATTCTTTAATCAGCATGCTGCCTGTAATTCTGTAAAATTAAGTTTTTAACAGGTGCAGAAAAGGAGGTTTTGCTTTTGTTTTGACAATTAGAGGAGTAGGATAAAGCATAAAGAAACCCAAGAGGCTTTGTATCTTAATTCTTTTTACAATGGCTTGAGAGATTTACACTCCTTACGCCACTCTGTCCTGTCCACGTTTTCTCTCCTTCTGTGGTTTCTCCCTACCTGCGCGGATCATGGCCAAAGTCCAAGCTTGTCTGGCTATAAAAGGCCCTCACGACCTGGCCCCACCTGCTGCTCTCACCACGCTTCACCTTGCACATCCTTGGAGGGGGTGACCCAGCAGCACCCAACTACTGGGGTCTCTCTTCGCAAAGGCTATTCCTTCTTCCCCACTGTCCTTCCCCTTTTCACCCAGCTATCTCCTACTGGTCTTTTAGGTTTCATTTCAGATGTCACCTCCTATGTATGAGAAAACCGGGAAGACTATGTTACATGCTAACCTCTGCATTCCTAGAGCATCCTCTGCTTATCGCTACTATAAACCCACCTCACTGTGTTACTGTTGCCCATTTCCCCACTAAGAGGAAACTTCCTGAGGGTGGGTCACAGGTCTTATTTTATTTACTGTTGGACTTCAGAGCGCCTACTAAGAACTCAAGGAATTGTTATTAAGCGGGTCACTGCCTAGGGGTTTCCTATCCTAACCTTGGAGGAAAAGTATGTGTGCGCGAGGCGGCTGGTATGTTGATCAGGAAAGACAAACAAGGTGACGTTTCTATCAAACTTTAAAGGCTGAGAAGAATTAGCCCAACAAAAGGGAGTGGAGGAGGGGAGGCAGGCCAGGAACAAAGGCTTAGACCTGGAGAAAAAGGGGTGCGGTAGAATGAAATCCTTTGTGGACAAGGAAGACACTGCAATTCAATGGGAAAAAGCACAGTGTTTTCAACCAGTGGTGCTGAGACAATGGGATGTCCACAGGCAAGAATAAATGTTGACTTTAAACTCGTACCAAGTACAGAAATCAACTACTAAAAGGTGCATCAGAGACGTAAATGTAAGAGCTAGAACTATGAAACTGTTAGAAGAAAACATAACAGTAAATTCTAATGGTTTTGGATATTGGGGAGATACCTAGTTTGGATTAAGACCGTCCTTTATCTTATGTATCCTGACTAACTGGCACAACTTCTGGCATATAGTAGGTGCCCAATAAAGGTGTTAAACAAACAAATGATTCAAATGTAAATGTCTTGGTAAATGAACATGCCTTTAAAAGCCTGAAGTTAAAGGAATTTTTTTTTCAAAACTGAAATGTCCCCAAATACCAAATTAAAACCTATCAGTCAAGTATTAGCTAGCTGCTCCTACGACAAGCAATGGCAAGTGAGGCGGGGCCCTGGAAATCACTTACATCAAAGCTACATAAACAGAAACACCAACCTTCTGCAACTGTGCTTAAACCTTAGGATAAAAGCAAAGCTATTCTAAAGGAGCTTTCCTTGTAAGACCGAGGTGGATTATAACGGAATTCAGGTGCTCTGCTATACGCAAGGTGGCTAAATTATTGGTTTTTTTTTTTTTTTTTTTGTTTTTTTTGTTTTTCAGCTGAGCCATCCCGCCACCTGTTGGCAGCTCACGGCTGCTCAGCTCGGGCTGACTCGAACCACTGTTGCTCAGAGCTCAAACTCTTGAGCGAGCTCTTAACCAACTGAGCCACTCAGCCGGCCCCTAAATTATTGTTTTAAGTTAAGCCTGTGTATATATCTTTATAGTTACTGGTTTAAAGAAGGAAGTCCATTTTCTCCCTATCATTTTGATCTTGCTTAGTTTTCCTCAGCTATAGTTAAATCACAAACATTTTCTATAGCCTAGATGTAAAACAGGTGCATGCCCCAGTGCTCTAAGAAGTTGTCTGTCTCACTATTACTTTAGGAGCAGAAAGGCTTGATTTTGAGATAAAACTGCAGGAACTGGTGGCTCTTAGTTTTATAAAGTTCAGCCCCCAAAATTATGGAGAATGAGAAGAACAGACCTCCCCCATTGCTCTCTTCACATCATGGCGAATACCAAATTACTAATCTGCTTTTGGGGGGGGTGGGATTAGATTAAGTCTCCTACTAGGATGTGATCTCTCATTTACCAGGAAGGGCATTCCTTCTGTCTTTATCCTTGTGTAAAGTTTTTATGTTTGCACGTCTTGGCGGTACAGCTAACCCTTGAACAACATGGGTTTGAACGGCACACGTCCACTTACACGTGGATTTTTTTCACTAAATACCTATACTGTTGTCGGTCCAAGGTTGACAATCTGCGGATGCAGAGGGCCAACTGTATGTATGCATCGATCTACGCAATTTTACACAGGGGACTTGAGCACCTGAGGATTTGGGTATCCGCGGGGGTCCTGGAACCAACCTCCTGTGGATATCAACGGACAACTAAGTTTTGGGGGAGTCAAAAGTTATAGGCGAATTTTCCACTGCATGGGGGTAGGAGAGTATGGCACCCCCAAGCCCCGTGTTGTTCAAGGGTCAACTATAATTAATATTAGTTACTTGCTGTATATATAATATATATATATATATATATATATATATATATATATATATGCTGAAAATGTTAAGCCCTTTAGTCAGCTGAGTGAACTTTGTTACAGCTGCGTGAAGAACTGTTCTCATTAAATCAGGTGTCTTTTCAATATTATCGCCCTTGTCTAAAACTGTGCTATGCAGCATAGCAGCCACTGGTAATATGTGACTATTTATATTTAAATTAATTGCATTAAATAAAATTAAAAATCAGTCTCCGAGTCACACTTGCCACATTTCAAGTGCTCAGTAGACACACACACAGCAGAGCTTGGTGCCCGCTGTAGCGCACGGAAAGACCATTTTCATCATTGTGGAACGTTGCACAGGACGACACTAATTTAAAACATTTACAAAGGTTGGGGACTGTTTTCAAACCCACATTAAAAGCACTGTGAAAATCACTTATTACTTCACTGCTATACATACCGGGGATGCCAAAACAATGTATACACATTTTAAGAGATGTTGACACTTTGGTCAGCGTTGCTCAAGCAGTAGTTTGCCATCATCAGAAGTGTCTGGATGCTGATGGTAACCACTCTGAGCACCTCTTGTCACTGCAGAAGTCAAACGTGACTTGTATTCATCTTTTGTTATCAGTGTATATTAATACAGTCTTTTCCTTTCTTAAAATGTGTAAACATTTTTTGGGCACCCTCTGTATTTTTTTTCTATTTGCCAAAAGTTATCGCTCAGTTTAATCAGTCATTCATCACATTTGCCTATTTCCTAAAATCAAATATTCCCTCAAAGGAGGAAGAACTGCAGAACTGCAACTGTCGTGACTATTTAAAAAAAAAAGCTTTCAAAGGCTCTGAAAGCAATTCCGGATGTAGTGTCAGAAACGGTTTGAGTAATCATGGCAGCCTACCAGGGCCACTGCCTTAGAGTTAATGAGGCTTATCTGTATATGGACCTCTGCATGATTGTTCCAAAATCAGTCATTTTTGGTCACTGTTTGCATATGAAGTGAATACACAGGCATGTAATCAGGGTAATAAATGAAACTCATCAGTTGCTCCAGGCCCAGACTCACACCAGGGCCATAATGCCGCCTACGATTTCTAAGGCCTTTTACTAAACTGTCACTTTCTACAAGGCTCCCGTCTTCCCGCTTCTCTTTATTCTTTCTCTAATCACTATCCTTTTGGCTCCGCCCCTTGCTTACCCCAACACTCATGCCCTCTCTTCCCTGGCCACCTCCAAAGCACCATCACCCACCCCCCACAAATCTGGAGAGCTCCATTTTGTTGAGATCCCTACCTATCTACATCAAGCAAAGTTGGTGTTTGGGGAGGGGAATCCTGAGAGGTTACCAAAGAGGGGAGATGGAGTGGGTCTGGTGAGAACTAGGGCTCTTGTAAGAGTCAGTAAACTTGGCAGTTAAGAGCTTCACAGTGAATGAGACCGAGGTCCAACATCTTGGTTCCACCACATCACAGCTGTGGGACCCTCCAAGAAGTGGGTCTCTGGGCCTCAGATCCCTCATCTGCAAGGGAGGCATGGGTACAGGGGGACTGCATCCACCTCCTACGGTTGTGAGTAAGGAAATCACACATGTCTAGTGCCTAGCAAAGGTCTGAGAGGGGAAGTAGAAGAGAGACATACTTTATAAAAGGTGCAGAACCATAAGTGCTCTGGCATTTGAGAAAATTACACATCAACAAAAGCACACTTTAAAAAAGATTTCAAAACTGGGATAGAAAGAGAAATGGCTGTTTCCTCAAAAAAAAAAAAGCTGTTTCCTAAATAACCTCTAAAAGGTTTAGACTCTGAAAAGGAAAAAAAAGTGATGAAAATCTGTGGGGTCTGAGAAAGGTGCTCAAGTGCAGTTACAGACAGACACAGGCTCCTTATCAGGGGGAGTAAAGACGAAATCAAAAAACCATTATGGGACCTGCAACTTACTGGCAACTGGGCCAAGAGGCAATCATAAAATCATACTTACCAAAGTGCATAATGACTAGAAATCCAATTCACGCACTGCATTACCGGGATTGATGAAACTGAGAAAGTCCATCCCTAGCTGGGTGAACGCGTACTCCCCCCCACACCTTAGTTTAGTAAACTCACTCACAAATATGAATTGCTGGTCGCAAGACAGGTTCTTGGGTAGGGAAATTTCAATAGAAGCCCCTGACCACCACTAAACACATCCACTACAGTATCACTGATGAGAGCACGTGTAAGGAAATTGTGATTCTCATTAGAGAAAACTTTGAGCACTGCAAAATAACCCTCCTAAAGAAAACCTGTAAAAGGTAGAGGAAAGGGACACATGGGAAGTGATAAAATAGGATTCAAACCCAAAGCCTCATATATAAAGCGGGTTATCGCATTGTCACCCTTTGTACGTGGGCACTAACAACATAAGAAAATGAACAACAAAAAGGGAAAAGTACAATAAACCTCATCAACAACCGTTCCAAGCACAGCACATGTCCAGGAATACTTGACTTCACTTGGGCATTTACCACAAGTTCTGGGACAAATGACTTCTTTCTGGTTCACCCTGAACCAAATACAACACACAAGTACAGAGACAATAATATTAAATGAGTTATATATGAATTTCCCTGTGTGTATGTATTCTAACTTTTGAATACTTGAGCTCTGATGTGCTCCCAATGTAAGAAAAGCAAATTTCACGGCAGGGTCAAAGATTGCTAACTTTCCCTTTCCTTAACAGACATCCATATGAAGGGTTACCATGCAGTATGTCCAAGTGCAAGAGTTAATCAAAAGGAAGCTGATAAAAAGCTGCATATTTCACAACATCTTTGTATCAGCATGAAAAAAATTCACTCACATCTTTGTATGAACATTAAAAACTGGTAACATAACCTTTGCAACTGTATTTACAGAACGCTAAGGCAGTGTCACAATAACAAATACAATAAAAGATTACAATGAAATCGAAAAGCGGGCACGAAATCAAATCCGATTCATTTCTTCAAGCTGAATTTCATCATCTCAGGAAGTCAGACTACCTGATCTCAAACCCCAGACCCAACGCTTACTAGCACTGACACACAGCAGTAGGTCACTTACCTAATCTGTCTATACATCTATCTCCTCATCTATAAAATGGGAATAACGACAGTACCTCAGGATTGTGGGAGAGGATTAAATATGTTAACAGAGAGAAAGTGCCCAGAACAGTGCCTGGTGCCTAGAAAACTCTCAGCACCTGTTAACAGGTATCATAATCACAAGTGTACTCATTTCAGGAAGCACATTCCCATAGTGGGCAGGAATCAGAAACCCAATTACTATACCACTGAACTTCGTGTTTAATGAATCATTTGGAGGTTTTCAGAGTGGGTGAATGTGAAGCTGGAAAACGCAGTTTAAAGGGGGAAAATGATGCTTCCACAAAGATACTAAACACTAAAAAGGTTATTTAGACTCTGGGAAGAAAAAAAATGTGGTTGACCTGAACAATTCACTTACTCGAAGTACAGAATAACACCTGAATGCAAAGTTATATCTAGAGACTTCAGAGGAAACATGAACAGTGCCTTATGCAAGTTTATTTGTAGTAAAAACAGTGATTTCTAGCAGGCTGTGTAGCTGACATGACATGTTGGGCCACTTGAGTCGTCATGAAAACAATTTCCTCCTGATTGTACATTTTGTCATATTTAGCTGCTAGTTCCATATTACTACTTGCCAAATTAAAGTGTGTCCTCAGATAACAAACTTAAAAACATAAAATATAATGAAATATAACCTAACAATAAGAATGCAATTTATTATGTTTATCCATATATCATGTAGAACATTTTCAGAAAATGGGTGTATTTTATGTTTCCAACATATGATTTATCCATCTTTAGTAATTTTCATACTAGTATACAAAACCTAGGAATCTATATGAGTGTTGGAATGACATTCTACATCTAAAATGGAGTTAATTCATTGCCATTCTCTCAATATAGCAAAACTCTCAGCCAAAAAAAAAAAAGCCTACTAAACTATTTTAGGCAGATGCCCCTAGAAGAAAGGCCTTGTTTTAACAGTATTTGTTTAGGAAATGCTTTGTAAGGGTTTTGTGAGGTATAATTCGAGTTTCTTCGTGTCTTAAATAACATAAGGCTCTATAAGTTGTACACATGACTATCTTTTTCCAAGTCAAAGAAATACTTATGCATAATAGTAGTGGCTCTGACAATTACTAAATTTAACTTACAAGTTTTTAAGAATAAACACCAGAGGGAAAATTGAAATGAGCTGTTACATTCTTAGGGTTCAGGTTTCATGGTTCTGTTAATTCTGAATCCTGAGCTTGAGTTATTTTTGAGAGAAACAATCCAACTGGTCCCAGCATATACTTTATCCAGTGTAACTTGCAAGGGTGGACCATGTGCTCAGAAGATGGAGAACTGTCCTTTGCAATATGGTGGTTCTATTAGGCACATCAAAGTCTGAATTCAATTATACTGAAGCCGTTTAAGTTGTTCAGTTTTTAAAGGTTTTTCTATCAATTTGATGAACCAAGTTCCTCTTTTTTTTCATAAATATAACATTTCTCCATAACAGTTTATTTTTATTGGTCTTTATTTCTCGTCTTTTCTACCCATCCCACTGGATAAACAACTCAGTTTACTTTTGCTTCACTTTTGTAACTCAGCAATATTATGAGTCCTATAAAAATTTAAGCTTTCTTCATTACAGAAACTATTTTTCCACCAATACAGGCAGGCCATTTGAGGTTTTCCTAAAAACAAATATAATTAAAGAAATACAACAGCAATTTCTCCACGCACATTTGTTCAAGTTTCACTTTCCCCTCCACCCCAAGGAACTACAGGACAAGCCATTCTTTTTATTCACCTTCACATTAAGCAACTTTTTTAAAAAAAGCAAAAAGGGAGGATTAGTAGCAAAGATAGAGGACATTTCTTATATTCCCATCAGTCTGCAAGCAAAATCATGGGAGCAAACATAGGTTGCTGGAGAACAATAAATCCTTAAGACCAGTATGTGCTTGCTACTTGCCCTCTCTAGCAAGCAAACTCCACTAAAAGACACTGAGAGGCATCCAATCTAAGTTAATGTCATAGATTAGAATACTGGTTCAAGCACTAGCCCCGCTAATATTTATCAGTAGTTAGCATCACAAATCTAGGGAGCAAAACTACCAATCTTGGAACCAGAATAACTGTACACCAACTAGCCAGCAGAAATTATGGATCACTGAAATAAATGCAACCGAAATTTTGCCTGCGGAGTCCACTAAAACAATTTTCTATCGGTGAGACCGTTAAGAACATAAATGCTGGGTTATTTCCTCCTCCTTTTACAGTGAAAGGTTTTCTCTTTTTGCCAAAAGTATGGTACAGTTTACATATACATACTTCACTCACTTATGAAATATATTAATCTCCAAATACATACATAGTTAAGTGAATTTTGTTTTTACTTTCCTTTAGCGAAAGGGTCTCATCTGAAATGTTTTAAGCTATCCTATAATAATTTTAAGAATCGTGTTAGACAATGGCAATACCTAATTCCCATGCTTCCTCCCGTATGCATCTTCTATTGACAAAAGCCTGTTAGTAAGGTGAGATATTACTTGCAGAAGTGATAGAGGGACATTGAAGAGGGAATGAGAATTTACAGATTACTAACTAGATCTATAGTATGTATCAACAGACACATTACTGATACATAAAAATAGTTTTAATCCTCCTTCTGAAAATGTAACACTTGAGTTGATCTGCAACATTGTAACTTAAAAAAGAAAAACCCACAGTAAACCATGCATATGCCTATTTAAAACCTCAACAATAAAGTCAATTTGCAACAATGTACATTCAGGTAGAGTCAAGCACTTTAGAGCACGAAACAATTGTTTCCACTTACTTTTAAAAATTCCCTAGTAATAACATTTAGTTCATTTGCTGAAGTTTGATAGCGCATATTCAGGTCTTTGGAGGGCTAAAATTTTGGTTTTTCAGTAGCCGAGTTGCTAATCATTTTAGATGCTAAAGCATCTGTAATGCCTGAATTTGCCCACATTTATAACCAGGGAGGGGACCGCGAACATTCAAGATTACCAACTTCTTTAATGCATTACTCAGGGAAGTATCTTCCTAAAAGTTTTGGATCTAAAAATCGCTTCTGAAATCCACAAAGAGAGGGCACTAAAAATCAGTTGCCTTTGTGATTTGGTATTGACTACTGCTTCCTACTACTCTTTCTTCACACCCCTTGCCCAAAACAGTGGAGCTCTCCGAAGTCCCAATGCTGGACCGGAAAACAGAAGCCAAAGGAGATCTCAAACCCTCTGTGCAAGGCAGGAGGCGGCTCGACGGAAGCGCCCCCCGCTCCTCGGCAACTACCCACACGTCAGGCCCGGAACCCACTGGGAGAGAATATTTAGGAAAAGAGAAATAAACCGTTGCCGTCACTTCGCGCGGATACCGGCCCTTCCCGCCGGGATCTCGATCGCGTCCCTGCCGCCGGCCCTCGCCCATCCCCGGCTCTCCCTGGCGGGGATCGTCCCCCGAAAGGGCACCTCTCTTCTCCTTGCCGCTTCTCATTCCGATAGGCGCCAGGGCCTCTCGTAGGAGAGGCAGCGGAGCTCGAGGGGCTTTCTACAGGCCCCAACTCCGGTCCTTCCCTCCCAAGCAACATCCCACCTAGCGCGCCCTGGACCCCGGGTGCGGCGCTCGGGAAGAGGGCCCCAGGCCTGCCTCCCTCCGAGGCCGAGAAGAAAAGGGAGGGAAAGAAGGGCGAAGATGGGGCCGGCCCTGGAGCCAAGTACCTTGTAGAAAGCGCCATTGGAGCCCCGCACTTCCACCACCAGCTCCTCCATCTTCTCGACAGCCCTGCTGGCGCCGGGAGCCCGCCCCCGAGAGGTGGGCTGCGGGCGCTCGAGGCCCAGCCGCCGCGCTACCGCACGCCCCCCGGTAGCGGCGCCGCGGTCACTGCCTCCGCCTGCGCTCGCCGTCGGCTCAACGCCCGCTCAGAGGCGGCCGTTCACCGGAAGTGAAACCGAAACGGAGCCGAGCGCCTGACTGAGGCCGAAAGCTCCAGCCGCTCCGCGTGTAAACAGTGAAACCGCATCACGTGACCGACGCCGCCCCTCCCCCCGCGGGTTCGGCCCCTCGGCCCCGCCCTCTCTCTCCGCGCGGGCCCTGGAGCGCGCGCATGCGCGCTGCTCAGAACCGGCTGGGGGGCCGGGCCCGACGTAAGGCGCGCGGGCTTGGCGTGCGCGGACTTGGAGGAGGGCGGGAAGGCGGGAAGGGCGGCGACAGGTCGTACTGCTGGCAGAGGTCAGGCCTCCTGGCGTCGCCAGGCGAGGGCTACAGTGCCCATGGCTGTAGCCGTGCAAGGGGAGGCGTGGGAAAGGGCTTCCCGTAAAGATCAAGTGCATTCACTTATCGGAGTCCTGGCAGGCTTGGTTTGGAGGGTGTGTTTTTTTTTTCTTTTTAAGTGGGGCAGAGCCTGATTGAGGTGGAGCTGGAGTGGGGGACAAGAATAAAGGTGAAGGGCCCGAGTGGCACATTGGTTAAGAGTTGGCTTGGGATGCCAGCTCTGAGCAGCAGGGCCTGGGTTCGGATCCCACATGCAGGCCAGTGACACTGTCCTCTACAGCTAAGATGCTGAACAACAGCTCGACCTGGAGCTGGGCTGCTGTGAGTCTCTGGCGACAGTCGACAGGTGTAGGCTGCAGTGGGGCTGCAGTGGGCTGTTATAAACTACGGTCAGTGGCTGGCAGCCGGGGCTAGAGCTGCCGTGTGCCGCCCATGAGCAGCCATCCAATGGCAGGTGACCGATCTGCCTCACCTGGGAAGAGCGCAATGATCACAATACCAACATGGGCCAGTGCAGCGATGTCTTCCACAACTCGACTGAAGAACAAAACGACAGCAACTTGTCTGTTCCCCTTCCCCGATTCCCCAATGCTGTTCCCCTCCCCCAATTACCCAATAAAATCTTATTAAAAAAAAGAATAAGGGTGAAGAATTAGATTGAAGAAGACAAGACTTCGTACTAGTAATAGTGGCAATCACACCTGGGCCTGTGTGACCCCTAGCAGCACAAGGTGAGAGGAACGCCGTTCCCTCCCCCAAGAGATTTTGGGTTTTCCTGTGGACACATCCTGTGTCCTCTGAGGGGCAATAGAATTGTGACCGGACCTCTGGAAATGGTAGTCCTGCCTCAGACCCAGCACTGATCCATATATTTCCCTTCCCTCCATTCAGTTTCATGGCTTTACTTGACATACGTAAAAAAGTGTTAAACACTTGTTACTTTAGTTACAGCTTTTTCGCTACTGTTTCACTTTCGCCTACCCTGTACCAGAGGGTGTGGTGGGCATGTGCATAGCAGTCAGGCACCTCGACAGGGGCCCATGCACCTGTTTCCTTGCAGCTCTCACCCTTTACCCTCCACAGAAGAACAAACCCCAACTCTTTCTCATGCTTGCTCGTGCACCCCGCTGTATCCACCTTGACCTAGGTTTCATTTGGAAGGCTTGTATCCATCAGAGAAGTTTATTGAGCCCATACTATATGCCAGGTACTGGGCTAAGTGCTAGTGAGAACTTGGTCAAGAAAAAAAAAAAAGACTTGTCAGCATTGAACTTGGACCCCAGAGGCCTCGATGGACACACATCAAGTGCTCAGAAACGTTAATATGGAGTTGCAGCTGTGATAAGGGCTATGCAGGATAGGTACACCTATGATAGTGAGACAGGGCCCAGCCTGGGGTTGGGGAGGACTGGTCAGAGCTGGGAAATGACTCCAGCTGGAATGTGACCAGTGACAGTTAACTGGCAGAACTGAGTTGGTGGAGGCAGGGTGAACTGCCCCAGGCAGGTGCCCCAGAATGAGAGACATCCTTGGACGTCCAGTTCCCTTCCCACCCCATTCCTAGCCAGAGCAGCAGTGTTAACTGCTGGTGGAACTCCAGCCTTCAAGCAAGGATCAAGGGTCACATTCCTTGAGGCCACAGTAAACAGGAATGCCCCATTGGACTCGGGTTTCTGAAGTAGTCACAAGATGCAAAGACCCTAATAGGGCTGAACGAAAATCTCACCATAGGCTGGATGGGAGCATAGCGTGATTTTTAACCCCAATAGAGTAGAAGGGGATTGATGAGAACGATAATACCTTCCACATGTAGGGTGTTCCCTTTACCCAGGGCTTTCAAATATTAACGTCTCATCACAACCGCTATAAGCCGCACTCAACTGGGTGCTGTTCCTTGAACCTTCAATGCACTTTCGTGCCTTCGTGTCTCTCCACACCCTTCCTGCCCGCCCCCCAGAAATACCCTTCGCCTGAGGGTTATCAGCTGGATTCCTATTAGCTAGTTATTTTACCTCAGGTGCAATGTTGAATTAACTTTGCTCCACGATTCTCAACCCGTTGTCATCATCAGTCCCAGCAAGGCCCCTCCCTTATTTATGTTATTTTATATTTATATTATTTTTCCTTGACTTTCTCAATCCTCACTCTCACTCTTTTTCTAGACACTAACCACAATATATTTGCTATAGATTCTTGACAATTTAAGACATGCAGTGTTTTGCGTATGCCTTCTACAATTACAGAGATGGGATTGGACCGTAAATCTCTGTTCCCCACTGTTGGCATTCAACACCATGTTCTTAAGCTAACCCACATGGCTGTGCATACACCTGGTTTTTGGCTTCCAACTGCTGCCGAGTATTCCGTAGATTTTCTGATACATTCCCCTAGCGATGGGTGTCTCGGTTACTGCCAACTCCCTGATGTCACCCTGGTGAAAACCCTTGTGAATGTCTTTAGGAACCTTTGCAAGAATTTCTTTTGTGCTCTTCCAGAACTGTATTCATACCCCCTTGCTTTCTCACCATACCACTTGGCATAGCGCAGGGACTCGGTAAGTGTTGAATAGCTCTGCTGGGCTGCTTAATGTACAGTACTAGAATCATTTACTTATATTTCTGTTTCCCCTCATTGGACTGAGTTCCTTCCAGGCAGGAACGATGTCTTTCTTACGTTTGCGTCTCTGGCACATACAAAGTGGTTGATTTTTAGGAAATGTTCAGTGAATCAACATGCCTCTCCTTGATACCTGGATGGAGTGACTTAGTCTTGTCCACTTAACTCTGGGTCTCAGCCTCAGCCTCGCTCTGATCTCTAGCTCTCAAAATGGCCGCTTTCAAGACAACTCAGCTGATTTCAGATATGGGCTCAGCCCTGCTTGTGAGCCTGCTCCTCCCACATTCTCCTCTCTCTCAGTCACTGGCAGCCCTTCCGAGTTAGTTGCTCAGGCCTCAAACTGACTCACTCTGACCCTCTCTTTCTCTCACACGTCTAATCTATCAGCAAATCCTTTCAGAGTCCACCCCTGTTTCTCAACAGTTGCACTGCTAAAACCATGGTTGAAGCCCCCATCTTCTCTTGTGTTATTGCACCAACCTGTCTGGTCTCCCTGCAGCCACTCCTATCCTTTATCTATTCTCAACTCAGAAGCAAGGCTGACCCTATTCAGGTGTCAGTCAAGTCACTCAGCCACTCAAAACCCTCCAATTGTTCCCTGAATGCCTGAGGGTAAAAGTCAAAATCCTTATTTATTCTGGCCCCCAGTGCCCTACACAGACTGACCTCTATTATCTACTTTATCTCACCTTTTCCCTCCCTCCTTCATTCCATTCCAGTCCTACTGGCTTCTTGGCTGTTTCCCGAAAATGCGAAAACACCAGGCAGGTTCTGTCTCCTGTCACTAGGACAGAAGCTCAGTGAGAACAGAGATTTTTCTTTTTTTTCTTTCACTCCTTGACCCCCATGCCTACTACAGTGTTTGGAACACAGGAGGTGCCCACTCAATATTTATTGAATGACTATGTGTTGAGGACCCAGCTTGGGGCAAGTCTATATTTACCCATATTGGAATGATGCTGCAGCCCTTGTAGGCTCCAGGCCTTTGCCTGGGCCCCTAGCTTCCATGAAACCCCTGCTTGTTGTCTTTGCATTGATTTCTTCTGTGTGATTTCCTGCTCCTTCGCAAGTTGAGCCCTCTGAGTCTGTTTCATGCCTCTATGCCAGCTGCAATGCCTTGTCCTTTCTAACTCTAGACATTCCGTGTACCCTCTAGGACCCAGCTAAAGCCTCACTTCTTTCATGACACCTCTGACAATTTCACCTCACTTGGACCTCTCCTTTGAACTAGATATTAGGAAAAAAACGATTGTCTTTATGTTTTAGATTTACATGAAAATCTAAAACATAGTTTAGCGTTCCCATATCAGTTCCATAATATCTCCCTCCGAGTTTCCTCTGTTACTAACTAACGTCTGGCATTACTGTGATACATTTTGTATCACTGGGGAGCCAACATCAATACACTGTTATTAACTAAAGTCCGTAGTTTACATTAAGGTTCACTCTTTGTGTTGTACAGTATATGGGTTTGGACAAATGCATGACGTCATGCATCCATCTTTACAGTGTCATACAGAATCATCCTGTCACCCTGAAAATCCTGTATTCCACCTATTTAGTCATGAGCTCAAACCCCTGATGCCTGGCAACCACTGAGTTTGGACTGTCTCCATAGATGTGCCCTTTCCTGAATGTCATATAGTTGGAATCTTACTACAGAATGTAACCTATTCAGATTGGCTTTGTTCACTTAGCAATATGCATTGACGTTTCCTCCATGTCTTTTCATGACTTGATAGCTCATTTCTTTTCATTGAGGAGTAATATTCCATTGTCTGCTATACCATGGTTTGTTTATCCATTCACCTATTGAACGATATCTCAGTTGCTTCCCGTTTTTGTCGATTATGAATAAAGCTGCTGTAAACATTTCTGTGAAGTGTGTGTGGACATAAGTGTTCAACTCCTTTGGTAAATGCCAAGGAACATGATTGCTGGGTCATATGGTAAAAGTATGTTTAGTTTTGTAAGAAACTGCAAACTGTCTTCCAAAGTGGCTGTAGCATTTTGCATTCCCTCCAGCAGTGAATGAGAGTTCCTGTTGCTCCATGTCCTCACCAGCATTTGGAGCTGTCATTGCTTGGAATGTTGGCCATTCTAATACGTGTGTAGTGGAATCTCATTGTTTTCGAGTTAATTTTTTCATTGTTGCTTTAATTTGCAACTCTCTAATGACTTATGATGTTGAGCATATTTTATATGCTAATTTGCCATCTGTATATCTTCTTTGAGAAGATCTCTGTTCAGATCTTTTGCCCATTTTTTAATTGGGTTATTTTCTTATCGATGAGTTTTAATAGTTCTTTGGGTACCAGCCCTTTTTCAGGGTGTGTTTTGCAAATATTTTCTCCCAGTCCGTGGCTTATATTTTCATTCACTAGCAGAGGTCTTTAATTTAAAAAAAGAAAGTCCTACTTATCATTGTTTTTTTTCTTTCATGAATTGTACTTTTGGTATTGTATCCAGAAAGTCATCACCAAACCTAAGTTCACCTAGATTTTCTCCTGTTATTTCCTAGACATTTGTAGTTTTGTGTTTTACATTTACCTCGATTATACATTTTGAGTTAATTTTCATGAAAGGTGTAAGGTCAATGTCTAGATTCTTTTTTTTCTTTTTCTGCATATTGCCGGCCAATCATTCCAGCACCATTTTTTGAAAAGACTATTGTTTCTCCATTGAAATACCTATTTGGAAAAGATCAGTTGGCTATATTTGTAAGGGTCTAATTCTAGTCTGTCTAGTATGCTCATTGATCTATTTGCCTATTCTTTCATCAATACCACACCCTTGATTATTATAAGTTTAAAGTTGGGTAGTGTCAGTTGGGTAGTGTCAGTCCTCTGGCTTTGTTCTTCTTTTTCAATATTGGGTTTGCTATTTTGAATCTTTGGCCTTTCCATGTAAACTTTAGAATTAGTTTGTCAACATCTATAAAATAACTTGAGATTTTTATTGAGATTGCATTGAATCTATAGATCAATCAGGAAGAAGTGACAGCTTAACAATATTGAGTCTTTCCGTCTATGAACATGGAATAGCTCTCCATTTAGATCTTTAATTTCTTTCATCAAGGTTTTGTAGTGTTCCTCATACAGATATTATACATATTTTATGCGTATCTCATTTTTTGGTACTGATGTAAAACGTATTGTGTTTTTAACTTCAAATTCCAATTGTTCATTGCTGATTGATATGACGGATGAAGTAGTCTATAGGTGTCAATTAGATCAAGTTAGTGGATGGAACTGTTCAGTTTAACTATATCCTTACTGATTTTCTGCCTGCTCAACCTATCAATTCCTGACAGAGGGGTGTTGAAGTCTCCAAATGTAACAGAAGATTTGTCTATTTCTCCTTGTAGTTCTATTAGCTTTTGCCTCATGTATTTTGACACTCGTTTGTTGGCTGCATATACATTAAGAATTTTTATATCTTCTTGGAGAATTGACTCCTTTATCATTATGTAATGCCCCTCTTTATCCTTGATAATGTTCCTTGTTCTGAAGTCTGCTTTATTTGAAATAAATATAGCTAGTCCAGCTTTCTTTTGATTAGCAGTGTTAGCATGGTTTCTCTATCTCCATCTCTTTACTTTTAATCTACCTGTGTCTTTATAATTAAAGTAGGTTTCTTAGAGACAGCATATAGTTATGTGTTCCTTTTTAATCCACTTTGACAGTCTCCATCTTTTACTTCTTAAATTTACACCATTCACATTTAAAGTGATCATTGAAATAGTTGAATTAATATGCTATGTTTGTAACTGTTTTCTGTTCAGGTTACACTGGTTCTTTTCTTTGTTTCTTTTTTTTTAATCTTCCTCTCTTTTTCTGCCTTCTCTGGTTTTAACTGAGCATTTTATATGATTCTGTGGTCTTTCCTGTCTTAGGGTATCAATTACGCATCTTTTTTTTTTAATCAAAAAAGAAAACCAAATTTAATTTAAATTTTAAAAAATCAGAATTGTTTGAAAAA
>NW_017731564.1:1288140-1332132 GCF_001890085.2 Hipposideros armiger | reverse complement strand
AACTATAAGTGAATATATATATATATATATATATATAGTCACGGGATGTGGAGTATAGTGTGGGAGTGGAGTCAAGGGAATTGTAATAGATAAGCATGATATTGGGGGGGAAGTGGGGTGGCAGATTGGGGCAGGGGGTTGTCACCTCGAGGGGTAAAAAGTATAACTATTGCACTGTGTTGTACAGATGAAACTAATTCTAAAAAATGTGTGTTTCACACTAAAAAATAATTTAAAAAAATTTTAAAAGTAAACAAAAAAGTTTAAGAAAAATAAGAGCTTATTTTACCTTCATTTATTCCTTCTCAAAAGCTCTTCATTTCTTCATGTAGATTTGAGTGTCATCTAATGCTTACAACTTCCCTCAGTCTTTGGCTGAGAAAGTCTTTATTTTTTCTTCACTCTTGAAGGATAATTTTATGGGGTACAGAATTCTAGCCGCCCCCCCCCCCCCGTGAACTCTTTAAATATTTTACTCTACTCTCGTCTTGCTTGCATGATTTCTGATGAGATGTCTGAGGTCATTCTCATACTTATACCTCTATAAGTAACTCTCCCCACACCCCCACCCGCCCTGGCTAATTTTCCAAGTTTTCTCTGTCTTTTGTTTTCTTCAGTTTGAACATAATATGCCTAGATGTGGATTGTTTTTGTATTTATCGGGCTTGATGTCCTCTGAGCTTTCTGGAGGTGTGGTTTGGTGTCTGTCATTAATTTTGGGAAATTCTCAGCCGTAATTACTTCAAAATTTCTTCTGATGCTTTCTTTCTCTCTTCCTCTGGTATTCCATTATGCACATATTACACTTTTTGTAATTGTTGCACAGTCCTTAGACAGTCGCTCACTTTTTTTATTAGTTTCAGGTGTGCAAAACAATGTAATACAGAACAAACTCATGGTTGCTAGATGGGTGGGGGTTGGGGCTGAGGGAGAAGGGGAGGGAATCAGAAAGCACAAATTGGTAGTCATTTTTTTCTTTTTCCATTACCTTTTTTTCTTTTTGCACTTAAGATTCTTTCCTTAGCTGTGTTCAGTCTACTGATGAGCCTATCTAAGGCATTTTTTTGGTTTCTGTTACACTGTGGTTTTATTAAATCTATCATTCCTTTTTTATTCTTTCTTAGAGGTTTCATCTCTCTGCTTACACTACTGATGTGTTCTTTTTTTACACATATACATTTTTTGTTTCTATTATCAAACAATGTCAAACTTATAGAAAAATTATAAGTATGATACAGGTATCTTTTTTCCACTGAATTATTAGGAAACATGTTGTTGACCTGATGACGCCCATCGCTTCCAAATACTTCAGTGCATATTTCCTACAAACAAGGACATTCTAGTACATAATGACAATACCACCACCCAAATCAGGAAATTAACATCAATAGATGTTATTGATATCTACTATTGATATCTTATCTTGATACTTATGCAGGTTTGGACAATTATCCCAGTAAAGCCATTTAGAGCAAACGGGTCCAGGCTAGAATAATATTTATTTTACATTTAATTGCCATGTGTCTATAACAGTTGCTTGGTTTTACCTTGATGTTCATGTCCTTGACACATTTCAAGATTATAGGATAATTATTTTATAAAATGTTTTGAGTTTATCTTATATTTTATCAATATTAGATGCACTTCATACATCTGACAGTAGTATTGGAGAAATGATGCTATATTTTTCTTTGTGTGTTTTTTTAAATTAGTTTCAGGTGTACAAAACAGTGCAATAGTTATACTTTAAACCCCTCACAAACTGACAACCCCCCTCTCCCAATCCACCACCCCTCCTGACATCATACATATCTATTACAATTCCATTGACTCTGTTTCATATGTTGTACTCCACATCCTGTGACTATATACATATTCAATTATAGTTGACATACAATATTATACAACATCAGCTTCAGGTGTACAGTGCAGTGGTCAGGCCTCTACACCGTCCATGAAGTAGGCTCCCTAATAAGTCATGTGCCCATTGGACACCCTACAAAATATTTACAACATTGTTGATTATATTCCCCAAACTGTCTTTCATATCCCTGTGGCAATATTGTAGTTACCAATTTATGCTGTCTAATCTCTTTCCCTTCTGCCTGCTATATTTTTCTTATTGCATCCTGTTTCTGCTTGTCCCATCACTGCTGATATTCATGGAACTATTTTTTCTCCTCAAATTGCCACAAAAACTACAATACTGAAAAGTTTGAGGTGCAAGGGCAGGAAAAACATGGTCAAAGACAATAACAATAATTGGAAGCTGGAAACCAGTTGTGCATATGGTTTCTGATTCTGAGTACTGATCTGCTCTTGCATGTCGTTTACTTTTTCCATGTGAACTTTTTAACGCATCAATCACAGTTAAATTCCCTATACGATCATTCTGCAATCATTGTCATACTTAAATCTCATCCCTATGCTTGCTTTGCCTGTTCAGACTCTGCTTTCTCCCGCCTTTTAGCATGCCTTGCAATTTTTTGTTGAAATGCAGGCATAATATATTGGGTATTGGGAACGGAGTTAATCAGGCTTTTAGTTGGAGGTTTTATGTTAATTTGCCCAGGAGCTGAGCTGTGGCTAATGTTTGCTGCAGCTGTAGGTGCAAGATGTGTCAGTTTCCTCCAATATCCTTGTTTTGGCCTCATTTGTTATCCTTGGGTTTCCCTAAGAACTCCTTCTTACATAGTCTGTCTCTCTGCTTAGTTCTACCTCACAATCATACAGGGAACAGACACATTCTATCCTCTTGCGAGTAACCCTCCGATTTTTAGCAGGCCTGAGTCCCTGGGCTGTGATTTGCAGAAGCACTTCTTAGCCTGTTTTCTCCCTGTGGGTGATACAGGAAGGTTAGAAGGGGGCTAGCACTTGCCAGTAGCCCCTCTCTCAGGTCAGGAAGGCCACTGGTACAGGATTTCCTTTGGAGGGCAGGCCTTTATCATGGAGAACTCTGGGTGTATTTCAAAATGGTTACTTTCCCACTCTTCCTGGAGCAAACAGGAGGGATTGTTTTTTGTGTGAGGGCATGGCAGGTTTCCTGGAGGCAATACCCATGAAAGTTTAGGCCTTCCCGCAACACTGGTCCCCAAGGAGTTTTCAACTCTCAGCTTAGGCCACACCCAGACTCAAGCAATTTATCCAAACCCCCTTTGAGTGTTCCTAGTAATAATTGGCTCCAGCGGCTCCTGAGTTAACTTGATCTCTGCTGTGATTCTTTGTATTCACCTGTCTTTCCACATTTCGAGCTGGCAGCTTGCCCTGTGACCTCCGTTCTCTGGGTCTAAGAAAAATTACTGCTTTTCTGTTTGCTCAACGTTTTTCTTGTCGAGAGGCTGGGAGTGACAACTTCCAACCTCTCTACATGTCACAGCTCGATATTAGACATTTGAGCTGGAATTTCTCTTGTACCTTGGGGTTGGGTGTCAGGACTCCTGTTCAGAGCCAAACATCACCATTGAGCCTGCACAACTAGAAGTATTAACTTTCCAGGTCAGCTCGGCCCCCACTTCATTATGACAGAAGCACATTATTTTCTGTTTATCCACTCAGAACAAATTAACATACAATCTGCGGCAGACGGGGGTTGCTGAACTCCACCTCTTCCTCTCCTGCCTCTGCCCTAGAGGCTAGAAAACCTAAATATGCATGTTTCCATCCACCCTGCAGCTAGAGTAGCCTCGTGACTTTTTTTCCCCTTTTTCTTTTTGCAAATAAGATGTAAACACAAGCTTATTGGGAAGTGTCTGGGAAAGCTGTTGCTTTTTTGAGAAAAGGGGACACATGTGATGAGTGTTGCCTCTTCTTGTCTAAGGCCTGTCTTCATTGTGGATGCGATACCTACAGCTAGAGAAACCATGAGGGGTTGCCCAAGGGAATAGAATCACAGGGGCATCCGTGAACCGTTGCCAGCAGCCACCTACCACCAAACTTCTCGTGTGAGGAAAAAGAAACCTCTAGGTGAGTAAGCCTTTCTAAGGTGACTTTTCTACAACCTGCAGCCATGTGCACTTCTTACTGATTATCACAGCTAAGCTGTATGGAATCTGAGGCACAAAACCAAGAAACCAGTCTAATAGATGAACACTAGGAAGAGCAGGAATAAGTTTGGCTGCAGTGAAAGGGTAATGCTGACACCCACCTATTCAAGGAACTAAAGCAAAGATTATTAGTCTTAATGTTGACATACCAAGGACTAGAGCTTTGGCGATTGGCATTTGTTGTACACATATGTTGCATGGGGATGTGGAGGGAACATTGATTTTGTGTAAGTTCAAAGCGCCAGTGGGTGACAGACAAGTAGCATGAGAAAAGGGCAAGGAGGTGAGTGGGGGTTGCGGCAGCATCCCAGGGCTGCAAAGATGAAGCCAATCCAAGGATAGATTTCTCAAGTTTTCTGAATTAGGGACAAGAGGCTGTCCTTTAGCCAGTCTTCTTGGCCAGGTTATTTGATCTCTGCGCACTTCAGTTTCCTTGCCGATAAAATGGGGATATGCACCTGCTTGGGCACTGTGAGCATGGAATGAGGTAATCTATGTACAGAGCTTCACCGTTGTCTGCACACAGTAAGTGTTGTTTATCAACTGGTTTGCGGACCCAGCCCCCTGATTGGAAACCTAGCCCTCCGATTGCAGACATAGCCCGCTGATTGCGTTACCATTACCAGCCACACACTCACATAGAACTTTGCTCACTCTGGGGAGCAGCACACACGACCTGCTTGTTCTTCCCACACCAAGGAACACTCCAAGAAGGGCCCTTCATGCGGGAGCAGAGAAGTGTTTCTAAGCTGCAATGGACTTTGGTTTGATCATTCATTCGGGCGCGATAAGCCGCCAGGGTGAAGTGAAGTTTAACCCGAAGAGCAGTAAGCCAGGTCCTTCGGAAGTGAATTTGTTTAGTAAGAATCATGGTTCCAGTCTGTCCAGTAATTGGCTAGGCTTGGAACTCCGTATGTGCTTTTGAAATGTGGAATATTGTCTATCTGCGATCTCCTGGCATTTTCCTTATCTTCTTGATTTCTCCGAGATTATCTAGAGCGGTTACTGCCTATCATTGTCTGCAGCAGTAATGGGTCCGTACATGTTGCAAGTACGGCTCTGTTTATCAGTAGGATTGCACAGCACTTAAACCTGACAAATATTGGCTTAAGGAAAGGGGTTTTGATATCATTTTAGTGAAGTCTGGAGACAGGTGGTGTGGAGCTGGTCGGAGAGCTCCTGTTTCCCACTTACTGTTCTTAATGCCCTCATGCAGGAAAAAGGGGGAAGAACAGAGCACAAAAGGCACATGACAGCGGCTCCTTTTTGAAATCAGGAAGATGCTAGCTTTTTCAGAAGCCCCGTCCAGTAGACTTCTGCTTGGCCAGAATGATGTAACAGGGCCACACATCCTGACGATTGCCCTTTTCGAGCCAGACACATTGCTGCTTTATACAAAGCTGGATTTCTTTTGGAAGAAGATGAGCATGGTGCTGAGGACGCAGGTAGTTGTGAGTGACACACTCTGCGTCTACAGCATCGTGCCCGGCATAGTGATAGCTTGGGAGTCCCTGCTCACAATTGCAAACTGGTTGACAAAGAGGAGGGCGTAAGTGTAGAGATGCTTGCTCCTGGCCTCTCTGAAAAGGTTCCCTGTGTTGAAGGAGTAAAGGAAAGTCCAACCTCAGAAATATCACTTGTGGTTGTTATCAAGCAACATTCTAGAGCTTTCTTGTGCCGCTATTGACAAACCTGTCTTTTCAGAATTAATGGGAAGACATATTTTCCATACCTTTAGTATCTAGACAGAGCAGGGCTCAGACTCTTCCTGTAGAACTGACAGAAAAATATTTCAATCATTTAAAAATTAAAGTGCCAAGGTCAGACCAAAAGAGACTAAAAAAACATGATGACAAAATGCAGTGTGGTATCCTGGATTGGGTACTTGAAAAGAAAGGTAGCAGAAAAACTAGTGATACCTGAATAAGATCTGCAGTTTAGTTACTAGTAACACACACAAGTTGGTTTCTTAGTTGGGACAAATGTAACAAGGTGATACGTTATGTTAACACTAGTGGAAATTGGGTGGGGGTTATATGGGCACCCTGTACAGTAAGCCCTCACCTAACTAACATTGATCGCTTCTTGGAAACTGTGACTTTAAGCGAGACGACATATAACGAAAACCTATATTCCCATAGGCTAATTGGTATAAACAAGAGTTAAGTTCCTACTGCATATTTCTGACCACAAAACATCACCAAACTTTTGAAGAAAGACCCAAGACACTTCTAATATTAACTACTGAAATAAATGTGAACAATACATCCAGTTGAGAAAGATCAAGAAAAACAAAATCAGATAGCGATTTTCCAACCTGCTTATCCAGTTCAGGGTCCCGAGTGGGCGGAGCCTCTCCCAGCAGCTCAGGGCGCATGGCGAGAACCCTCCCTGGACAGGATGCCCTTCCATGGCAGGGCCTACCCACACTCACTCTGACTGGAACCATGTATACACGCCAGGTGACCTCATGTGCACATCTTTGGAATGTGGGAGGACACTGCAGTCCCCGGAGAAAACCCACACAGCCGTGGGGAGAACGTGCAAACCGCACTGACCATGGCTCTGGCTGGGAATCGATTTTTTTTCTCATTAATGTTATAATGAAGTCACATAGAAGCAAATGACGTTATTCAAGGACCTGCTATATTATCGTGGTAACTTTTCTGTAAATTGAAAATTATTCCAACATAAAACATTTATTAAAAAATTAAGGATCTGTTGGAGGAGAAAATTGTAACATGACAAACTAAGGGTTTCCATGTAATTAACAGCGACTGTAAGTAGAATGAATGGTATCCAACTGTACTGGTATGAGCCTAAGATATTTTCACAGCTGGAATTTTGGCATGTCCACAAGATGGATGGGAGGAAGGCCGGCCGTGGTTTTGTTTTTCATGAGGGACGAGAAACCTATTAGGAAAGAACTTATATTTAGAGGACAGAGATCAAACAAATGTGGTTCAAGACCTGGGGCTACCATGGGGCAGGAGGACTGACTGTAAGTAGTATATGGTTCAGACTGTGACCCAGCTCTAGAAGCCCTAGCAGCATGCGCAAGTTCTAGATATTAGGGAAGCAGTAAAAGACCTCATCAAGCTGGACTACTGCGGATATGAGGTATCGGCTACTCTCTGATCGGAGGGATCCTGCCTGCATGGAAAATGCCCCAGCAGCTGCACCCCCAGATGGAACTTAGGTGCAAGCAAAAAGCCATGGCAAATTACGCTACACCTGCTCCCATGGTGTGTTAGCATTACTGCTGTTCACCAAATCTTTCTAGTTCTCTCCCATTTCTGGGAACATACTAGCCTCTTAGGTTTCTGCCCTCTTTTTTTGTTTGTTTGAGTCTGTTTTGTTTATTATTTCTATTTTAACTTATTATTTCTATTTTTATTTATGATTTCTATTTTTTCTAACAGCAAAAGGGAGCTGGAACTCTGAAGGGAGGCCTGAATAGGTGTCTCAGATGGATGTCCCAGGTCCTGATAATGCAGTTGGTAACATCGGAAATTAGCAATGTCCAGAGGACCACCTTGCAACCCCAATTTATGAGCAGTTGCCAACTTTTCAGGTGTGGATTTCATAGCCCTCAGGGCTCTTACAGGTGGGAAGTGGTGACAGCGGAGATGAAAAAGCTTTGACTGTCATAGAGCTATGATGCTCATTGTAGAAATGGTGTAAAATACAGAGATTACAAAACTAGGGGGATTTAAATGGATACCTGAAGTTTTAAATATAGGAAGGGATAATAGTAATGCCAATTAAGTTTTAAAAGCTTTGTTTTTATTAGCTTTCCCTGAAAAGTGGATAAGGAGGAAATAGGTTTCAAGTTAAAGTTTTTTGTTAGAAGTCACTCTTAAAATATGTACTAAATCTTTGCCCTTTAAAGGCAGCAGGAACCTTTGAGCTCTGTGATTTATGTGAATTCTTTTGTTTTCTAAACTATGGTCAGAGGATAAGGTTTTAGAAATGATTTTCTACATGGAATGTGACCCTCTAAAAACAGTATATGTAGATGAGACATGCAAGTTCCATTGGTTAATGGTACAAAAAACCAATTTCTGTCTGACATTTTGCTTAAAAAATGGAGTGGATGCGTGCATTTGGGGCAGGTAAATCAGACAGCGTTTGGACTTTGAATGGGTTTGAGCTGTTGATCTCTAAATTTCAGCATTTCTGTGATGGGCTGTGCTCTCCAAGTGTACTGAACTGAAATGGCCTTGAAACAATTTACCTAAAGGATTAAAATAAGTATAACTTTTAGGAGTTAAGCACTTTGTTGATTTTACCTTGGGCATGCTTTTCTTTAAGGGAGAAGATAATCTCGCTGGGGTGGGATGCAGCTGAGATTGAGGGGAAGGGGGCAATTGTCCATAAACCCAGTGAGTTATTGAATAATTCCTCTTCAAGGCCGCAAGTCTTGGGAGAATAGTTTGTTTGCTTTGCTTTTGTTTTCTGCCTCTTGGAATGTGTTTAAAGCTTGGCTTGAGGCTGAGGTATCTGAGCTGGCAAACAAAATTTGGACCACCCCTTTAATAACCGTTGGGGACACGGAGATTGTAACAAAGAGGGGAGGCGTGTTAAATGGACTGTATTGGACAGGATGGAAATCTACGGTATTCACGGTGTGGCAGTAATTCTGGCATGAAGCACCAGCAAAGGAGAGAGTAGGGGGAGGAAATCCAACAAGACATCTGAGAGCCTCCACGTCCCCACCCTGCCAGGTCCCAGGGGGCTCTTCCACACGGACAGCCAGAGCCAGCCAAGGTGAAGGAAGGCGAAGTAAGTCAGGCAAGACCTGGTGGGAGAGAGGCCACACTCCTCCGCTCCAGATCTCAGAGAAGAGCCTGAGCACAAGGAAGAAGGGGAATTAGAAAAAAAACCTTCAAAAAAACAACTCTGGGGAGACAAGCTTGAGTGAGCCCTGCCCCCACACCAGATTGCT
Organism: Hipposideros armiger; assembly: GCF_001890085.2. Classification (NCBI taxonomy): domain Eukaryota; kingdom Metazoa; phylum Chordata; class Mammalia; order Chiroptera; family Hipposideridae; genus Hipposideros; species Hipposideros armiger. Next base: position 1,323,141 of record NW_017731564.1, on the reverse strand, counting down.
GCTGAAAGCAGGTGCTGATTGGACATGCAAAATGAGAACTGTTAGCATTCCTGGCCCCTAGAAAAGGGAAAAGGGCTCATTTAAAGCAGTTAAATTCCTGAAGAATACATTACTGGCCCTCGTCCCAACCAGGAATTTCAACCCCTGCTTGGCCTGTTATGGATCTGGCAAAACCATATCCCATCCTCCAGTCTCTAATGGGTCGTAATTCACTGGACTTTGTACTTGGTCACTGTAATGATCATGAGATAACCACAGAGTGCACAATTGGATTTTGTTTCTTTGGGTGGTTTTTATTATTGAAGGATAATTTACAGAAAGCCAATTTTACTCTTTTTAGCGAGTCATTCTATGAGTTTTGACAAACGGCAACAGTTGTCTGACCACAACCTCTCCCTCTCACAGCCAGCCCCTGATAACTTCTCTGATCTGTTTTCTTTCTCTGGGGTGTTACCCTTTCCAAAATATCCTATTAATGGAATCCTACAATGTGTAGCCTTTGGAGTCTGAATTTTTGCGCTTAGCAAAATGCAGTGGAAATTCATCAGTGTTGTTGCAGGTACTAATAGCTCATGATTTTGTAACACTGAGTGGTAACACATTATGTGCATAAGCACACATACCAGTATGCTTATCCATTTACTACTTGGAGGCCATTTGGGTGGTTTCCTGTTTGGGGAGGTTATAAGTAAACCTGGTATAAACATTTGTGGAGAGATATTTGTGTGAATACAAGTTTTTGCTTCTCTTAAGTAAATACCCAGGAGTGGGATTGCTATGTCATATGGTAAATGTGTACTTGACTTTATAAGAAATTGCCAACCTGTTTTTCAAAGTGGCTGTCCTGTTTTGCATTTCCACCAGCAATGCATGCTGCTCACCATTTTTGTCAGCACGTGGTAGTGATATTTTTAAAAATAGCCATTCTAATAGGTGTGTGGTGATATCACATTTCGGTTTTAATCTGTACTTCCTGATAAGCAGTCACACTGAGTTCATATGCTTATTATCCACTTGTGTGTCCTTTTTGGTAAACTGCCCCAAAATCTTTCGCTCATTTTTAAAATAGATTGTTTGTTTCTGTTATTATTCTGCAGATATGTTCTTTGCTAGATTAGTGCTTTGCAAATATTTTTTCCCAGTCTGTAGTTTGTCTTTTCATTATTTTAACGTGTCTTTTGAAGAGTAGTAGTTTTTAATTTTGATGAAGTCCAAATTATTGATTTATTCTTTATAGATTGTGCTTTGTGTGCCCTATCTAAAAAAAAAAAATGCTCACACCAATGTGGCAAAACTTTTTCCTATGTTATCTTCTAGAAGTTTTATAGTTTTAGCTTTTAGATTTAGATCTATCATCCACTTCAATTTAACTTTTGTATAAGCTGGGAGGTATGGGTTGAGCTTCAATGTTTTTCAAATGGATATTGCATTGTTCCAACATTAAATGTAGGGATTAGTCTGGAAGATAGGAGGTGACAGGAAGTAAAGGCCTTTCAAAGGGTAGGGAGAAGAAGGTAGAATAGAGTGAAACTATTCTAAATATTTAATCTTACTGGCATGGGGGAACACGGGGAGGAAATGGAGCATTTTTATGGAGGCAGCATTTGAGATCTTATTTTAAACAAATAATAAAGAAATATGTATATCAGAAGAAAAGGAAAATAGCAAACAGTAACACAAAATAAATAGTAAATATAAAGCAAGATGCAAAACACAAAATCAAGCATATACGGGGTGTGATCAAACAATATGGTGAATGTTTAAATTAAAAAAATATTACTACAGTAAAAGACACATTTCCATGAATCCCTCTCAAAATACTCCCCCTCACTTCAAACACACTTATCCCATCGTTCTTGCCACTTTCTGAAGCAGTTCTGAAGTCCTCTTCCATGAGTGTCTTCAGTTGTACTGTTGTGCCTGCCTAGATGTCCTGAATCATTTGGACTTTGGGGAAGAGCCAGAAGTCGCACGGTGCCAGATCCAGTGAATACGGTGGATGAAGACACACCGTAATGTTTTTATTTGACAGAAATTGCCATATATTAGAAGCAGCGTGTGACACGGAGTGTTGTCATGATGAAGGATGATTTACGGCACACTTCAAAACACACCTTCTCTCAACTGTAGCTCACACCCGACTGACTGCACTGAACAAGTTGAAACTGGTCTCACACTGTTACTAAGGTTCAACGCGCTGCTTCCCCTATTAAAGAGCCCTGCTTTTCCGTTGGATGGCACTCAGCAGCAGCATTCACAGTATTTTGTGATCAGAATGGAAAGGCTCATGTCATCCGTTGCTTCTGGTCCACCAATTTCTGTCAATTAAAAACATTATGGTGGGTCTTCATCCACCTTATTCACTGGATCCAGCACTGTTAGACTTTTGGCTCTTCCCCAAAGTCAAAATGACCATGAAAGGAAAACATTTTGAATTGATTCAGAACATTGAGGCAGCCATGACAGCACAGCTAAAGACACTCATGAAGAGGACTTCCAGAACTGCTTCAGGAAGTGGCAAGAATGGTGGGATAAGTGTGTTCGAAGCAAGGGGGAGTACTTTGAGGGGGATTAATGGCAATGTGTCTTTTACTATAATAACTTTTTTATTTAAACATTCACCATGTTTTGTGATCACACCTCGTATTCTATACATCATATTTGAATGGAATCATTTCTTCCAATACAATATAGAGAGTTAAGGAGATTAAAAATGTAGTTAAATAAAGTGATAAAGAAAGATTGAAATTAAAGGGGTGGCCAAAAAATATTTGACAAATACAAATAAAAAAGGATGTAGGAAGAATTTCAAGTTAAAAGCACCAAAGAAGACAAAAAAGGGCTTATGTAATTATAAGAGGACAGGCTATAATAAACATAAATATAAACCTATATGCAGTAAACAACATGGCAGCTAAATATATAAAGTAGGGGTGGTCACTGACCTATAAATAGAAATCATTGAGTGGGGTTTCTAGGAAAGCTCTTTAAAGAAGCCTGACTCACCTATAAGCTCTCTTTTACTCCATCCCTTTCCTCCTCCTGTCACCAGCAATGTTAGATGTGATGGCTGAAACTGCAACTGTTCCTTTATGAGCATGAAGCAAATTTGAGGAGGGAAGGTAGAACTTAAAATTGTACAATGGAAAGATAAAAGGAAACCAACACCTTAGTGTGTTAATAATATTATAGAGCTGCCATATCAGTCCTGGGCTAGCTATTGTCAAATTTACTCTTTTTTGTGAGAGAAAATAAACTTCCATCTTGTTTAAGCTACTGTTGTATCGGTTCTCTTTCTAGCATCTGAAGACAATTCCTGTTCGTTACATGGAGGACTTGAATAACAAGTACATAGACTTGAGTTAATAGCTATGTGTAGTTTGGTAAGCATACTATTTTGTGGGGGTAAGGTGGGAAGTAATGGAACATTTAATGCCATCAATCATGAGTTGGTCCAAAAAGAATGTTGAAACACAATTTTAAAAGCAGTTCCTTTATCTAGATTTTAAAATTGGGTGGAGGGAAAGTCTTCTTAAAATTTTAATTAAAAATAGAAATTTATTATTAATATATTTTTATTAGAGCTTAAAAAGATGCAAGCCCATGAAAGTATTGTAGTGTTTCAGAAGTTTCATAAGCCATTCTAAAAACCGGACAACCATGTTTGCATTTTCCCAATGATTTACATTAAACTTGTTCACCTTTTGTTTTTCTTTTTATAAGAGTGGAACTGAACAAAATCAATTTGGACTCTCTGTGAGTAGTTTAGGGAAGGGGAAGTATTAATTCAGTTCTGTGAATTTCTAGAAAATGTCAACTGATTTTGAGTGGCATAAAGCAGATCTGTGGTCATCTATAGACATGGGTGGGGAAGGGAGGAGGGAGGTATTAAAAAGGCTATAAATAAACTTTTGGAGTTGAAAAGAAAAAGTAGTTCCTTTACAGATTATATTCGCTGATCCAATTTAAATAAAATCTGAAATGAATAATATAAAGATGACTCTTATCTCCTTAGATATTAAAAAACACATTTCTAAATAGTCTCTGGCTCAATGAAAAAAATAAAATTGAAAACTATTTAGAAAGTAATGAGAGTAATTTACACTAAAATATACATTCTCAGAGGAAAATCCATGGCCTTAAAATATCCCCATTTTTACAAAGAATGGTGAAAAATAAACACGTTAAGTTCTTATCTAAAATTATTAGAAAAAGAACAATGAAAGAAACCAGAAGAAACTAGGAAAAAACAATTAAAAATAAAAGCCACAATTCATAAATTAGGAAACAGAAATGGTAGTAGATAGGATAAAAACCCAAAAGCTTGTTTTTCAAAAACAGCTGTAAATTAGATAAACCCTTTGCTAGACTGATCAAAGAAAAAAGAAATAGAAAAAACCCCCCAAAATTGGTAAAACTCATAAGCAGAAGAAGGGAGACATAAACTCATAGGTGACATATAGTGATAGAATTATGTCAGTATTATTACATACATGTGTTTGGCAGCAGATCTGAATCAACATAGAGGGATTACTGATTTCTTTTTAGTGTAGGATGACCCAGATTGACCAAAGTAGAAGCGGAAAACTGGAAAAGATCAATTTCACAAGAGAGATTGGAAGTGATTTAAGATGTACCATGGCAAAATCCACCAGAGAATGTTGGATAAATATCATCAACATTATCTCAAAAGCATATCTGAGCTCAAAAAAGTAATGGCAATTCCTAGATAATAAACCAAATGGAGCTGAAAACCAGATGGGTAAACGGGGGCTGGGGCCGAAGCCAATGTCAGTAACAAAGGGTTCAGAATACAATGACTGTGAAAGGACAGGAGATAAATCCACGGGGTTGCATAATGTGGGGGTTGAACTGAGACTCCCACAGAAAGCTGTGGCATTCTAAGCGAAAAGTGAACTAGAAAACTTTCATCTTCCAGGAAATGGGGAGAACAAGAAAACTTGTCTGTTTCATCCAAGGCCCTGGATGGTATATCCACCCGTGTTCTCCTTCCCTCTTCCATCTTCAAGCCTTCCCCCCAGAGGTAGCTAGTATCCTGAATTTTGTGTTTGTGTTTACAGAAATCTCTGCATATTTTTGTGCTTTATAAAAATGAAATGCTAAAGTAGTCTTGTGACTTGCTTTTTTTTTTTTTTACTCAGTATTGTATTTATAAGGTCCATTTATATTGTTGCATGTAGTTACAGCAAATTCATTTTCTTTGCTGTATATTTCATTTTCTGGATTTACTACCCTTTGTCTATTTTTTTCTATTTTTATTTTTTGCTATTATGAACTGTGTAGGTATGAGCATGGTAGGCATATACAAGAACATTATATATGCAGAGGGTGCCAAAAATTTATACACATTTTAAGAAAGGAAAAATGTATTAACTTTGTAATATTCAACATATACGATGACAAAAGATGAATACAAATCGTGCTTGACTTCTGCAATTACAAGAGGTGCTCAAAGTGGTTACCATCAGTGTACAGACACTTCTGATTACAGCGAGCTACTGCTTGAGCAATGTTGACCGAAGTGTCCACTTGTATACATTTTCTTTGGCACACCCGGTATATCCGTCTTAGGAGTAGAATTGCTGCTTTCCAGAGTTCGTGAAGGTTGAACTTGACAACACACTGCCAAATTGTTTTCCAAAGTGCTTATACCTGTTGCTACTCCCACCAGCAGTTCTCAGTGAATTGCCTCCTGACAAACACTTGGTGTTCTCATATTTCTTAATTTTTCACAACCTATTGGATATGAAATGATATCAATTGTGTAGTTTATATTTCTCTGATTATTAATGAGGTTGAACATCATTTTACATGGTTATGTGCCACTCATTTTTCTTTTGTGATATATCCGTTCATGTCTTTTGCCCAGTTTTCTGTTTGGTTGGTTGTCTTTTCTTATTGATTTGTAAGACTTCTTTATGTATTCTAGATATTAGTCTCTTGTCAGGCATATTTATTGCAAATATTTTTTCCCAATTTATCACTTGTCTTCTCACTTTCTTTTTTGATGAACAGAAGTTAATCCTTTTAATGGAGTCAAATTTATCAATATTTCCTTTGTCATTGCTTTATGTATCTTATTTAAGAACTGCTTTCTTACTTTGAGTTTATAAAGATAGCCTACTATGCTGTGTTTTAAATTTTTAAAAAATTGGTTTTTGTCATACTAAAGTTTTAATCCACCAGCAACTGATTTTCGAGTATGGCTCATGGTAGGATATCCAGTTTTCCCAGCAGCGCTTGTTGGATCATCTGTCCTGTTTCTATATATCTATGGATCTATTTCTCCACACTCTAGTCTGTTTCATTTTTCAATTCTTTATCCCTATACCAACCAGTATCACATTAATGTTGCTTTATAGTAACTTTTGACATCTGATCTAGCAGAGGCAAACCTCAGATAGTCTAGAACATATAAATTTAGACTACCCCCTTTAAGTTCCTTTAAAAAAATCTGTTGGGATTTTAGTTGGACTCACATTGAATTATAGATCGCTCGACCAGGAACAAGGTATCCCTGTTCATCTTTAAGATTTTCTTTCATATCTTAAGGATTTCAAGAAGCTGACAGTTGATCATTAAACCCAGCACTTAGCATTCTAGGGCTCTGTGTGATTGCACAAGTGGCAAGCCTGGGAAGCCAGCCCTGTCCGCAGTCCACCTTCTATATTGTCTAGATTGCTTGTATTTACATTCTGTCCAAGACATACCTTCAAAAATTGATAGAACAAGAAATGGAACTTTAAGTACAGTATTTAAAGTTACCAAGGTAACCAGGGAGAGAACTAAAAATAACAAAGATCAACAATCAGGAAGATAAGCGAGGGCCAGAGGGATCTTGTGCTTCTTTCATATCAGGGCTATTAGGACGCCAACAGGTACAAATCAAGAAATAGGTGTCTAAGTATATCCTCCATACTTCCAGAGAGCTCAAAAGAGCAACAGTGGAAATGGATTGCTTTTGACAAGTGGGGCTGAGGAAGGGTGAGGTGGGAGGGGGCCTACAGCCTCTTGTCCTAGCGTTTTCTGCACCCTTTGGTTTGTCACCATTTATATGCATTATTTTGATAAAATAAAAATAAAGTCAGGGAAAGCTGCTTTTTGTTTTGTGTTGTGATAAGCTAATATGCATGAATTACCATAATTCATTCTTAGCTGATTGTGGACAGAGTCCATTTGATTGCTTTTTTGAATATGAAAATACAAAGTTTATAATGATTAATTCGACCCAGATGCTTTCTTATTCTCGTGAATTGGATATTAATAGCAATGAAATTTCCTTATATTTTATATTCTTAAAAATGGTGTGACCTGCGTCGATGTTTACTGAATAGGAGACTTTATTTTATTAGGCAGCTGGTACTTCCAGCTTTTATATTAACTGTGGCTTTCTTCTGTCAGGATGAACTGAGATTTTGTTTTCAGACTGGTCATGTATTTGCAGGGGGCATTTTCAAACCAATCCTGGGTTGTAGGCACTAGAGAGAGACGGTTAAGATTGTGGAGCCATAGTGCTAGGGCTTCAGATCTTGGTTCCTCTGCTTGCTAGCTGTTGGGAGTCCCGGGCTCTGGAAAGTTACTTAGTAACTCTGTGCCTCCATTGCCTCCGTTCTAAAATGCAAGCAATAATAGCACTCATGACAGAGGATTTCCTGACAATTAAATACAATAAAATGTGTAAAATACTTAAGCAGTATCTGAGATGAAGCAGCCGTCGAGTTTGTATAGATCATAGGCAGAAATGTGCTTTAAAATGTGCTGTCTTTTTAGCTAAGAAATGGTGACAAAAGCCAATAATTTCATGTATTTTAACTCTTTTGAAAGTCAATTCTAAAGAACCATGGTCTGGTGATGAGAATATTGTTTGGTTTTTAACTTCCCTAAAAATCCTAATGGACTCTGTGTCCTCCATGGTGAATAACATAGAGAAACAAAACCAGAAATCTGGATCAAGTATTTTGATGGCTCTAAGTCCATTTCAACTGGCCTCAGATATGTCTAGTAATGCAGGGTTTATTGGATTCTTCATTCTGGAAACACATGACATTAAGCTGCAAAGGGAAAGTGAACTGAGTTTGCAGCTTTCTTCCCTCTGAGGTACTGCGGTAGGGAAATACATTCCCCTGAGTTACTGTTTGTTTCTATCAAGTTTAGAACACACCCATTTGGGAACCTGGCTCGATAGAATTATAATTATGCAAAAACCTTCTGCCTTGTATTTTTGTACCTGAAAATTTGCAATTATGCTTATAATTAACAAATATTTCAAGTCCTACTTTTTCTTTCTTTTTCTTTTGTTCTTTCCCCTCTCTGCCTCCCTCCCTCCCTCCTTCCTCTTTTCCTTCCTTCCCCCGCTTCTGGAACAGAAAATACACACATTCAGTTGCTGAAAGAAAAACAAAGTTGAACCTCACACTAATCAGAGTCCCACATAAGCTTATTGCTTATCAACAGTGTTTGAAAACAGTTTTCTCTTTTAATTCTGAAAATGTACCCTGAGGAGAATACATACAGACAGACGATGAATAGTAAATTATAATGATTACAAAATAAGGTTTGGAAAATTAAAGAGGTTCCAAAGGACTTGTGAAACAGCCGATCAGAATTATAAACTCCTTTTATCACATTTCTGAAAATGACACTGCCTTTAACTTTTGCACACACATCAGTAATGTTGAATTACAGACACAAAATTCCTTGATAGACCAATAGGATCTTTCTCTATTTCCTTAAAAAAATGTCAGTGAAATGTGGGTAAATCCTGGAGGCAAAAGCTTTTATAGTTGTTACTCGAATTTTTTGAGTGTCCTAGGAATGCTTGTGGCAGTTGGAATCTACCCTTGGGAAATTGACAAAGTTAGCATTTTCTGGTGATGACTATCTCATATGGTTCTTCTCCTTTGAAATACCGATGCAATGAATTATTGAACTAGTCAGGACTCTTGGTTTTAAGTGACAGAAACTTATCTCAGACGAGCTTAAGCAGAAAAAGGAGATTGGTTGGCTTGCGTAACCACGGATGGCCAAGGGTAGAGCTAGTTCCAGGCATTCTAACAATATCATTTTAATTCTTTCCATCTCTTGGCTCGACTTCCCTCAGTGTTGGCTTCGTTCTCAAGCAGGCCTCTTGTACTTGGCTGCAAAGACAGCCCCTGGCAGCTCCAGGCTTACACAGTCCCTGGTGCTTTACAATCTCAGAAGAGGCCCTTTCATAACCAATGTCTATATCAGTTCCTGAAAAAAAGCCAGGCTTGGCAGTGTTTGTGAAATGTGTCTATCTCTGAACCAACCAGCTTGCTCAAGAGGAGGAGGCACACTGATTGGCTGGGGGCAGGTAAGTGCACTATCCCGAGGTAGGGGAAGCAGAGCATGTCATGATGCATAATCTCCCCAGTGGGACAGTGGAAGGTTCCAAACAGAAAAGACACAGGACAGTTAAAAAAAACGAACAGACAACTGTAGGAACTTTTGACCTCAGTGTTCGGAAATTTCTCAATAAGATAATGTGGTTCTCTTTTCATCCATTGGATTGGGCATCTAATGGATCCTTTCAAGTTGGAAACTCATGTCCTTCCATTCTGGACAATTTTCTTTCTTTTTCATATTTCTCTGAAGTTTTGCTCCTGTAGCAGATTGTACATTCCAAAGATGACGATGCCAATGTATCTCCTCTCTCACTTGCTCTTCTTACATTGTGACCTTGGCATTCCTCCAAGGAGTGGTAGAGTCTGATTTCCTCCCCTGGAGCATGGGTGGACCTTGGTAAATGCCTCAATCAATGGAATGTGGCAGAAGCCACACTGTGTATCTTCCAAAGCTAGGTCATAAGAGGAAATATGATTTCTGCCTGGCGATCTCTCTCTCTCTCTCTCTCTCTCTCTCTCTCTCTCTGTCTCTCTCTCTCTCTCCCACTCTTCCGCTCCCTCCCTTCCACCCTCCCTCCATCTTCCTCTCTCCCTCCCTCCCTCTGAACACTTATTTTTGGAATCCAGCCACCCTATTGTGAGAATGCCCAGGCCACATGGGTATACCAGTTGACAGTCCCAGCTAGACAGACCTTCAATCTTCAATCCACAGCCAGCACCAACTCCGAGATATATGGATCAGCAATTGGATGATTCCAGCCTCCAGCCTTGGCACCTTCCAGCTGAGGCCCAGACACTGTAGAACAAAAACAGACCCCACACTGTGTCCTGTCTGAATTCCTGTCCCACAGAAACCACCAAAGATACTCATTATTGTTTAAGCCACTAAGTTTTGGAGGAATTTGTTGTGCAGCAATAGATAACTGATACACTTTCCCTATTTTCTCTCTACTCTCTCTCCTGTACTGCCGTCACTTGTGGGCTGTACCTATCTCTCGGACTGGTCCTCTAATTTTCTTATCTTTTTTTCCTGTTATTTTGTTTCTTCATATTTCTGCCCCACCTTCTGAGAGATTTTCTCAACTTTATATTCCAATCCATCTATTGAATTAAACCTTTGTTCTTTTACCATAATGTAATTTAATTTCCAGGACCTCTTTTTGTTCATTCGTTTTTGGAATGTTCCTTATGTATAACATCCTGTTTGTATTTGAGATACACACACACACACACACACACACACACACACACANATGAGAAATAACACATCTATAATGCAGAACTCCCACGCCAATGATAACATACATAATTGGTGGAAGCAGGTACTTCCGGCAGGATGAAAGAAGTGATCACTTGAATGTATACCTAGAATGCAGTTAAAACTCTAGGTCCTCTCCCTTATCCCAACTGAAGGTTTGTTTTCTGCAGGGGGTAAAATAGAAGGTCTCTGGACAAGGGGAATCGGACACAGTGGTGGGCTGGGTATATTATAACCATTAATAAAAGCTGCCAGATTCAGTTCATACTGAGACCTCCAGCTCTCTTCTCCTACTCAGCTCTCAGAGTTGTGGTGACTCGGTTTATACTTTCCAGGCAGAGGTTTGGAAGAAATCTAATCATCACAAGGAGAGACCTAACGGTACTTCTTAGGGGCTGAATTGTGTCCCCCCCCCAAATTCATATGTTGAAGTCCGACCCCCAGCACCTCAGCATGTGATTGTATTTGGAGACAGGGCCTTAATGTTTTCGTTGCGACGTTTGTCTGTAGTCGAATGATATTTCCAAGCCACTGCCTGTGGCATTCGACTTGACCCCACAAGCTCAGTGTTCCAGAAAGGAAGCGTAGGAAAGCAGATGTACATTTTTCGAAATTTTTGTCTTTTTCAAGAATGAATAACAATAGGACATTTTTATACGTTAAAGCAATCATCTATTTTCATAAAATGCCGCACCTTGACTGTATTTACTTAAAATACAAATATGGGAATTATTTTCTGTGGATTTTTGACAAATCTTGGAGAACAAACTTGAAATCAATTAATGCAGAGAAAAGGTGAAAGAGGTAATTAAGTTAAAATGGAGTCATCAGGGTGGGCCCTCATCCATCCACTATGATTGAGGTCCTTATAGGAGTAAATTTGGACACAAACACACACAGAGGAAAGATCATGTGAAGACACAGGGAGAAAATGACCAAGGAGAAGCCAAGGAGAAAAGCCTCAGAAGAAACCAACCCTGCTGACAGCCTGTCTTGAACTTCTAGCTTTCAGAATTGGGGACAAGACATTTCTGTTGTGTAAACCACCCAGTCTGTGGGACTTGGTTATGGCAGCCCAAGCCGACTCATACAGTGAAACTCTAAGTTAACAAGGCCCACTCAGCGGCAGCTCAGCTTGGGTACAGCTCACTGGCCCATGTGGGAATCGAACCGGCAACCCTGTTGCTCAGAGCTCACGCTCTTAACCAACTGTACCACCCGCCGGCCCCTGGTCCCCCACTCTTAAACATTAGCAGATATGCAAGGATTATCAAACATCTATGGAACACTTTCAACATGAAAGATAGAATCCAAAGCAAACAAACAAAAATGATTCAGAAAAAGCAGGGACTATTCATGAAGGGAAAAAAAGAAACACCTCTGAAGTTCTGACACATGCGACAACATAGATGAACCTTGAAAACATTAGGCTAAGTGAAAGAAGCCAGACACAAAAGGGCACATATTGTTTGATTTCGTTTATATGAAATGTCCAGAACAGGTAAATCCATAGAGACAGAAAGCAGATAAGTGGTTGCCAGGAGCTTGGGGGTGAAGGTAACAGGGAGAGACTGCTAATGGGTATTGGGTTTTGGGGTGGAGTGATAAAAATTTTCTGGAATTAAATAATAATGGTTACACAACTCAGAATATACTAAAAATCACTGAATTTTATACTCTGAAAGGATGAATTTTGTGGTGTGTGAATTATATCTCAGCAAGCTGCTATAAAATTATATAATCTCAGATACAAGATTATATATATACATATATATGTATATATATAATCTTGTATCTGAGATTATATAATTTTATAGCAGCTTGCTGAGATATAATTCACACACCACAAAATTCATCCTTTCAGAGTATAAAATTCAGTGATTTTTAGTATATTCTGAGTTGTGTAACCATTATTATTTAATTCCAGAAAATTTTTATCACTCCACCCCAAAACCCAATACCCATTAGCAGTCTCTCCCTGTTACCTTCACCCCCAAGCTCCTGGCAACCACTTATCTGCTTTCTGTCTCTATGGATTTACCTGTTCTGGACATTTCATATAAACGAAATCAAACAATATGTGCCCTTTTGTGTCTGGCTTCTTTCACTTAGCCTAATGTTTTCAAGGTTCATCTATGTTGTCGCATGTGTCAGAACTTCAGAGGTGTTTCTTTTTTTCCCTTCATGAATAGTCCCTGCTTTTTCTGAATCATTTTTGTTTGTTTGCTTTGGATTCTATCTTTCATGTTGAAAGTGTTCCATAGATGTTTGATAATCCTTGCATATCTGCTAATGTTTAAGAGTGGGGGACCAGGGGCCGGCGGGTGGTACAGTTGGTTAAGAGCGTGAGCTCTGAGCAACAGGGTTGCCGGTTCGATTCCCACATGGGCCAGTGAGCTGTACCCAAGCTGAGCTGCCGCTGAGTGGGCCTTGTTAACTTAGAGTTTCACTGTATGAGTCGGCTTGGGCTGCCATAACCAAGTCCCACAGACTGGGTGGTTTACACAACAGAAATGTCTTGTCCCCAATTCTGAAAGCTAGAAGTTCAAGACAGGCTGTCAGCAGGGTTGGTTTCTTCTGAGGCTTTTCTCCTTGGCTTCTCCTTGGTCATTTTCTCCCTGTGTCTTCACATGATCTTTCCTCTGTGTGTGTTTGTGTCCAAATTTACTCCTATAAGGACCTCAATCATAGTGGATGGATGAGGGCCCACCCTGATGACTCCATTTTAACTTAATTACCTCTTTCACCTTTTCTCTGCATTAATTGATTTCAAGTTTGTTCTCCAAGATTTGTCAAAAATCCACAGAAAATAATTCCCATATTTGTATTTTAAGTAAATACAGTCAAGGTGCGGCATTTTATGAAAATAGATGATTGCTTTAACGTATAAAAATGTCCTATTGTTATTCATTCTTGAAAAAGACAAAAATTTCGAAAAATGTACATCTGCTTTCCTACGCTTCCTTTCTGGAACACTGAGCTTGTGGGGTCAAGTCGAATGCCACAGGCAGTGGCTTGGAAATATCATTCGACTACAGACAAACGTCGCAACGAAAACATTAAGGCCCTGTCTCCAAATACAATCACATGCTGAGGTGCTGGGGGTCGGACTTCAACATATGAATTTGGGGGGGGGACACAATTCAGCCCCTAAGAAGTACCGTTAGGTCTCTCCTTGTGATGATTAGATTTCTTCCAAACCTCTGCCTGGAAAGTATAAACCGAGTCACCACAACTCTGAGAGCTGAGTAGGAGAAGAGAGCTGGAGGTCTCAGTATGAACTGAATCTGGCAGCTTTTATTAATGGTTATAATATACCCAGCCCACCACTGTGTCCGATTCCCCTTGTCCAGAGACCTTCTATTTTACCCCCTGCAGAAAACAAACCTTCAGTTGGGATAAGGGAGAGGACCTAGAGTTTTAACTGCATTCTAGGTATACATTCAAGTGATCACTTCTTTCATCCTGCCGGAAGTACCTGCTTCCACCAATTATGTATGTTATCATTGGCGTGGGAGTTCTGCATTATAGATGTGTTATTTCTCATCAGTTTGCCTTATCATCAGTTCAGAATTCGGCTCTCTTGGTTCTATGTTACTGCTCAAATGCTTTCTGGCTTCCAAAACTCTTTTGCTGTTTTCTCCCATGCTTTTTCCCTTGTCAGTTTGTACCTTTAAAAAAATCTTTTTATTGTTGTTTTGGTGGAGTTTCAGGAGGAAGTAAAAGCAAATGTGGGTGTTTAATCCATCATCTTTACTCAGAAGTCCCACACATTCATATTTTTAAATGAGCTCATGCTATACAGACTGTTCTGTTATCTGCTTTGATCATCAAACAAATTCTAGTGACTATTTATGTTTTTTCCATGTCAACAAATAGAAATCGATATCAGTGGTTCTTAAGCTTGGCTGCACTTGGAATCTCTGGGTGATGGAGGGGGTAGGGGGATCAAATATATGGTGATGGAAGGAGAACTGACTCTGGGTGGTGAACACACAATGTGATGTATAGATCACGTATTACAGAATTGTACACCTGAAACCTACATAACTTTACTAACCATTGTCACCCCAATAAACTTTAATTAAAAATAAAGAGGTACTGATGTCTGGTCCCACCTGCCGAAGTCCTGATTGAATGGATGCGAGATGTTGTGGCTCTGGGAATTAGAAAATCTTCCCCCAGACAATTCAAATATGCAGACCAGTTTAAGAACCACTAACCTACGCCGTCGTTTATCATGCTAGTTAAGGCTTCCCCGGGAGGGATGGACAGTAGTGTGTTTAAACCTTTTTCTGGATACACAGATTGTTTCAGATCGTTTGATATTATAAACTATGCTGTTCTCAACAACTTTGGGAATCAAACATTCTATATTTCTGATTATGTTATTGGCTAAATTCCTAAAAGTAGGATCACTGTGCCAGAAGGCATGCATCTTAATACGACTTTGGGGTGGGATTTACCATAGTTCTGCCAAAGTGGTTTGGCCACTTCAGACTCCCACCAGAATCATATGAGCATGGCTGTTTCCCCACACTCAGACACTCTGTGTACCACCATTAACAACATTTTTCAAGTTTAAAAACGTCAGTTGCTACAATGGAAAAATACTATTTCCTTGCTATTTTATTTTTTCTGATTTTATTGTCTTTTGATTGTGCTAAAGTATATGTAACACAATAGTTAACCATTCTGATCATTTTTAAATGTACACGCAGTTCAGTGGCATTAAGTACATTTCATGATGTGCAACTGTCACCAACATCTGAATTGCAGAACTTTTCAATCTTCCCCATCTGAAATTGTCCCTTAAACTCTCACTCCCCACTCTCCCCAGCCCCTGGCAACCACCATTTCACTTTCTGTCTATGAATTTGACTATTCTAGACATCCCATTTAAATAGACTCATAAGATATGTATCCTTTTGTGACTGGCTTATTTCACTGAGCATAATGTCCTCAAGGTTGCTATTTGATTTGAAATATATTTTATTATTTGTGAGGTGAAGCAATGTTTCTGCATATTATCTATCTGAATCTCACATTTTGTGTATGACTTGCTTAATCATATGAGGAGTATCCGTGAGGAATATTTTTGGCTCCAAGTATCTGAAACCCTCATTAACGGTGGCTTAAACTAATAAGGGTTCATTTTTTTTTCCACACAAACAGGAGTCTGGAAGTAACCAGCTGCTGGTGGTGTTGGTCCAGCAGCTCAAAGATACCATGTTTGCAAGATGACTGCCTTAGCTTCAGCCATCCCATCCTCGTCCAAGGCAGGAAGAATGAGGTAAGGGATATAGGACTATGTGTGACATGTGTCCTTTTAACCAAGAGAACATAAATTTTCCTAGAAACGCCCCTGTCCTCCAGATACTGGCTTGCAAGATTGTGTCCCATTAGTCCTGGTGGTTGGCAGTAAGGGAGGCCAGAGAGAAGGGGGTTGGGAAGGCTTGCTGAGTCAATCAGCACCGCATGGTCCTTTGCCTGTTTATCTGTTAGAGTGTTTGTCTTCTCACTGATTTGCAAAAGTTCTTTGAATAGTTACAGTGTTAACCCTTTTGTGTCACATTTGTTTGGCAAATATATTTTTGCAGCTTCTTGTTTGCAGTGTAACTTTGTTTTCACAGAGAGATTGGTATTTTTTATTGTTGCCTCCATACATCTTTCAGTTTATGGTTTCTTCTTTTGTTCTTGTGCTTGCAAAAAGCCTGGTCCATTCTGAGAAAACATGAATATTCTTTCATACTTCCTTCTGGATCTTTTATGGTTTTGTTTTAATTTTAAAAACCTGGAGTGGTGCTCTGCTTCACTTCTTACCTGAGACTGGGAAGGGGGTGATTCAGTGAGGTGGGTGCAAAGGAACAGTGGAAACAAATTGAATCTACTACCACTGAAAACAGGGAAAACAACCCAGTCCTGACAACAACGAGGCAAGAAAGTATCTCGTGTTAAAATGTTCAGTGGTGGGGAGTGAATAAGGTAGACTTTGGGGGGCCTGTTTAAAGGCAAGTAATGTTTTGTGGCAGACAAACCTCAAATGCTGACTGCAGAGAATATGAAACAAAGACACTGGTTCAATTTCAGAAATAAGAGGTGGGTATGAATACACAGACAGAAAGACAACGCAGAGATCGGTTTTGTAAGCAGCTGTGCCGTGGAAAATCCTGTTAGCCTGATACAGGGTCCAGAATTTGCTGAGAGAGAGGCGCCAGAAAAGTATCGCTAGAACTACTCTTAGCTCAGTGGTCAAAAGTAGTTTTTATGACAGGGAGAGAAAAAAACAGCTTGCTTAGTAAAGCCCTTTCCTATATTCTTCATGAACCTAGGGCTGGACAGCCTCTGTGTTACAGATGATATTACTTTAAGGTGACAGCCAAGTGACAGCCCAGCTCTGTATAATAATGAGAAAATATACAAATATACAAGACATTTTAGGCTTAGAAAAAAAATATCTTCCCATATGTTTGCATCTAGTCCCATCTGTCTTTGATAGAGAAAGACGACAAACTGAAATTGACAATGAACTTCCCAAATTATTTTTTCTGTGCTCCAAATAGAAACTACAGAATGGCCTAAAGAATAGTCTGGAAATGACCGCCCCCTAGCATCAGACACAGTGGCATCATATTATATTCCAGTTATCTTGAAACTGCAAGACTAAATTAGAGAAAGAAAAGTCTTGTACGACAATGCACTATTTCTCCATGTTTGTCTTTCCTGTGTTGGATAGATTATTGGATGGTGGTACTCATGGTTGCCTTGAAAGGCATTAAGAACTTTGATGAATATTAGCCTTGGAAGGGACCTTTGCATCAGTCACTGGTTCACAGACTCCTGGTCATTATTTCAGACATGCGTTGCCTGTTCTTTGAGACTTCAGTTCACTTCAGAGGGACTTTTTTTTTTTTTTAATCAAGGAGGAGGTAGAAAACTCTACAGAAAACATCCATTTAACTAATTATCCCTCCCCAGCTGGTCTGTAATGTTACTCAGTATCTTCTCAAGAGTTGAGTTAGGCTTCTTCCCACATTTTAAGCAAATATTTTCCTGTCTAATGGGCTGGCTACTTCAACTTCAGATCATTTTGGGAAATTGCCTCAATTGAGAGCTCTGTTTATAACTTTCAACCTTTGGATTCAAAATGACACATTTTCATTTCGCTTTTCTTAGTACAATGGTCCTTGGGAAGATGGGTTAGTTTGACATCATACTATGTACCCATGTTATTACATTTGGTTCTCCCACAGGATGCTATTAGTGACTAATGTTATAGGCTTTTTTCTGTTTCTTTCTGCTTTGTCCTAATAGTTGTTTTGATCACAGCTAGATCCAAACAACAACTGGCTTAAGATGTCTTATTCCTTTTTTTAGCATGTTATTTCCATCTGTAGAAAAGCAAGGCTAAGGCACTTCAATCAGGAGCACATAATAGAGAAAATTGGAACTTAGGATTCATAAGGCCAGTAGCACTAGGTCTCTTTTTGTGTGGTTCTGCCCAACAACTCAGCAACTTCGGCCGGTTCAATCTTACCTGCACAAGGCGTTTCCGATTGTGGGACTGTAGGCTTTGTTGGATCTAATTGCACTTCCACTGACACAGCGCATATGCACTCGCCGTAAGTGCACTTCTCCTGTATGTACAGCATGTTTAGGAACCGTAGGCCCGCATGCTCTCAACCCGTCTTTTGCCAGCCGGGGACTTTGGAATAGGTGGAGCTTGTGTTTCCCGATGCTTTGAGCAGGCGCCACACTGCTGATAGATGCAATTGGTAAAACTGGCTTTCAAAATACAGTGTTCCGCCTGGAATGAACCTACACTCTTAGTGATCATGGATGAGCAGCCTTCTATTTTCTGGAGAATGGGTCACTGTATGTTGTTCTCCTACCAACATTAAAGAGGTCGTCTGTTGAGGAAACGGCAACCGCATGGCGAACCTCCTATGAGATGGTAAGGGGGGGGGTCACAGATTTGATTATATGGCAGCCGAGTCTCCTTAGAGTGTCCATTTGGATTCATGACCTCCTTTGCAAAGATGAAATTGAACCGTTGTCGTGGTATTGATTTATTCTGTGTAAGCCTAGGAGAGAGAACAGTAAGTTTCATGATGATGGATGGATAGTTCAAGGTGATGGGCCCTGCAAGCCTTGTTTGGTAGCTTTCCTTCTTCATGGCTTCATTGTCTTTAGGCTTGGCTGGTGGTGCTGGTGAGCTCCAGGATAAAGAAGGTGAGATGGGAAGGAGGAAGAAACTTGAGACACAGATTAATGCTCTGGTGTAAGTTTCACTAGGTTTGTTCCTCAAAGCTTTCATGAAAGCAGACAGTAGATGAATGCTGAAGTATACCATCTGATCACAATTATGTGAAAAAAATATGCATTGCAAAACAAGGGGAAAAAATAAACCAGAATGTTAGCAGTTGTTATCTCGTGGGTGGGAATGGAGTTGACTGGCTTTTTTCTCATCTCTTCTGCATTTTCCATATTTTCTGTGCTGATTATGCGTTATTTTATAATAGAGCAATACTTTTATAAATTAAAAATGTAAAGAAAAAACGTGTGCATGCCAAAATGGAGGTACCTCTGAGCTTTAGCACAAATATGTTATGCCATGAAATGGAATTACTAAATATGTTTTCTTGATGCTGGGAGTAAATAACAACATGAAATCTTGGCTTTCATCAGCATCCTGGGAAGAGCACACATTTAAAACACAGAAGCAAAAGCACATCATTGACTATTACTCTAAAACCAACAGTGTTTCATCGGCAATTTAAAAAATTCAGTAGCAAATAAACTCAGCATTAAGGAACCTCCAGATTTACCGGGTTCAGGAAAAATCCTATCTCCATATATCTCAGCTTTACTGAAATATAATTCACACATCATGTAATTCACCCACTTAAAGTGTACAATTCAGGCACTTTTAGTATATTCATGGAATTGCGAAACCATCATCACAGTCAATTTTATAACATTTTCATCACCCCCAAAAGACATCCCCTGCCACTTAACCATCACTCTCCATTCTCCCCAAGTCCCCCAGATCCTGATAACCACTAATCTACTTTTTGTTTCTACAAATTTGCCTTTTGACGTATCTTATAAATGGAGTCATACAAAAATGTGGTGTTTTGTAACTGGCTTCTTTTACTTAGCACGATGTTTGTCAGGCTCATCCATGGTGTAGCGTGTGTCAGTACCTCATTACCTTTTCACGGCTGAATACTATTCCATTGCATGGAGAGAGACCACTTTTTGTTTAGCTGCTCATCAGCTGATGGACATTTGGATCGCTTCCATTGTTGGCTCCCATGAATAATGCTGCTCTAAACATTTATGTGTAAGTTTTCATGTGGATATTTGTTATCATTCCTCTCAGGTTTATACATGGGAGTGGAATTTCTGGGTCATATAGTGACTCTGTGTTTCACTTTTTGTAGCACTGCCACACTGTTCTGCAAAGAGCAGCTGCCCCGTTTTACATTTCAACTAGCAGTGCATGAAGGCTTCAGCTTGTCTGCCTCCTTATCCAACACTTGTCATTATCCATCTTCTTGATTCTAGCCATTCTCCTGGGTGTGGAATGCTATCTCATTGAGCACCTTTTCATGGGCCCCTTGGCCATTTCTCTGTCTTCTTTGGACAAATGTCTGTTCCCATCCTTTGCCCATTTTTAATTGGGTATTCTTTTCACTGTTGAGTTGTTGAATGGTGGAAAGGACGTGGAGCCTGATGACACAGAATTTGAGCCTGAGCTCAGGCACTGAGTGAAGTTGCTCAATAAGAGAGAACCATTCTTACTACTTGTCGTTGAGCCCTGTAGGGGAGGAGGTGTTCTCTGTGAAGGCAAGGTAGTATTCTTTGTAACTGCATTTTTCACATAACTGAAGTTTATCCCTTTGCTTGCCAAAAGTTGAAACATTTCTAAACTTCCTTATGAACATTCTGTGCTTTATTCAACAGAGAGCCCTGAACTTGAGTTAACCCTTTCTTGACAACTCCTTGGAACACCCCAGATTGCATTTATTTGCAGCCCTGTCGGGGTACTCTGGGGCCACTAAGGTGTGGAGGGTTGTTTGCTGAGGCTCTTATGGTTCTTCTAGTGACTTCTTTCCTCTGTTTGGGGTTCACTTTTTAACGAACCTATTTCTCACAGTATTCTTCCACCCCCTCATTGTTTCTAATTTGACTGTAATTTTAGAAAGAATGGAAGGCTAACAGGGGAAACCAAGTAAGGAAACTGGTTAAATATCGCACATACTTAAAAAATAAGAGTTTCCAGTTCAAAAGGCAGAGGGTAGCTTCCTTGTCTATTATGTAATAAAGTGCATGCGCATTGTTGCAGGTTCACATACATTTTCATTTACTTTCAAGCTCCAGTTTGAGCTTTAATTGGTTAAGTTGCTGGAAGTTATTCTATTAAGATAGTGGAATATTGTACCCATTCCATATTTCAAAAGGGCTTTGGCTTCATTGTCAATATTCTTCCAAGTATATATGTGAAATCTCAACATTCAAAGCCACCTAGGATCAAGTTTTAAGTAATATTCAATGAAACAAGTCAACCTAAACAAACTCCCAAACCTTTCATTAAGTGGGAGAGTTTTTGTTTTTTTTCTTAATCAGACTCTTATATTCAACTTTTAATTATCCCAATGTGAGACGCCTGTCTTTGGCCTTACCCTGGGGACACATTACCTTCAAAGTACCCCGTATAGGTACTTGAGTCAACCAATACTCCTGGTTGAAAATGAGCACATATTCTATACAGTTTCTTTCATTTATTCTTTTTGGCATGTAACCTGCACCCCACCGGAAAATATTTCAAACATCACCCTAGTTCCAAGGGAGGGTCATGACCCTGATAGGCATGACAAGGTCAATGGCAGGGGTGGGGGCCCACGGATGAGAGGAAACGGCTCTGGGAGCTTTGTGCTCCAGGGGGTGGCTGGTGTGCAGGTGCCCGTCCGTGCTAGATATTACCCTGCACTGTTGATCTGTTCCACATCTTTTTTTGAGGATTATCGGATCATAGTTTTGGTCATGAGAAACTAGCCTGAACATTTGCCGACAGATTTAGTAGATGTGGGGCTTCAAAAACAAGGCCATGGAATGCAGGAGGACTCAGCCTGGACTCCTGTTGAAACTGCAGAGCCAGGTGTCACGTCCCTTGGGGGAAAGCATGACCTGTAGGGTTAATTGCTGGCACCAGCTTGCCTGGAGTGAGTGGAGCTGCAGGCCAGAGGTGGCTGAAGTGGCCCCAGTGGCTGAAATCTTGACCTCCCAGAGAGCCAGCTGGATGGGGCTGGTTTGAGCGAGCAGTGTCTGTCAGGACAGCATTTCTCACTGGGAAGGTCACTTGGGAAGCTGATTTTACAAGCAGTCCACACCCCATTATGGCAGGCACACCTCATTGTAGGTCCTGGTTCTGTCTGTCCTACCTGATTCCACTGGACTTCATTCTCTCACGCTCCGCCACATCAAGAAACATTAAATGGTAGGCTCTGTCTCAATTCTGGTTTTTTTTTGTTTGTTTTTTTGTCTTCTTTTATCCTCTTGGCAGCACGTGTCATCCCTATTTTGGATATCTCATTAGTCCTTGCCACTGGACATCTGGGGCTCCCAGATTCCCTCTGCGTTTCCCAGTGTCTGGGATTCTGATGCAAAATCATATACGCTTTCTCTGCCAGTTCTCTGCTGCTGCTGTCCCCGCTGCTCTTATGGTAACTGCCATTGGCACCATTTTCCCTCGGCCTCTGCACAGCTGATCCTTGTGCTGTCTTTTTGGGTTCAGGTTTCCTTGTTTTCCCATCTTTTGCCAGTTCTCATCTCTCAGTGCTGCTCTGTACCCCCTAGAACATGGGCTGTCGGTCTCATGTTCCTCCTGAGAAACTCCCCCCCTCGTTTGCATGCCCACAGGGTCACACCCTCACTGTGGACTCTGCTTTGGGGTCTGAGTGACAGCCCTGACTCCCAGGCTGCCCTGCCCAGGTGCTGCTGACTGAGCCGTGTAGCCCCCTGACCTGTCTTGCTCTTACACCGGACATCCCAGCTTTGCACACTGCCGACTTCCCTGAAGCTCTGTTTGCCACTACAGTCTGGCTCTGTTTGTTGCACTCCGCTTTTCATCTTCTCCGTGGCTTTAGCCAGGAAGGGATAGCAGCTTCCGGGCAGGATGCCAGGAGAAAGACTATTCCCTCAGGAGCAGTACTTTTCTGCTTCTCATTTTCAAATGTTCCTGCTTTAAATCTTCCTTCTCTTCCCCACCATGGCATGCGGGTTCCTTCCCAATCGACAGCCTTCAGCAGAAACTAGGTACATATACACGTTCCACAAAAGGCCTAAATGCTAAGAGATAGCAAGATAATCTTGGCGGCTGCTTTGAGAAAACAAACAACAAAAACAAAAAACTAATGAAGAGCAAAGAGGAGTTTCCAAGGGTTTATGATAATCCCGACCACGAAGGAGTTACACTGAAATGTGGTCGTGGAAAATATCGCCCAGAAAGTACTGTGTGACTGTGAAATAAAATGCAGTGCTTCTAAGAGAAACGAGGCGACCAAGTACTCAATAAAGCCAACTTTAGAATCCCCCAGTAATATGAACTTTCTGTAATGTGTTTACTGGAAAGCTTCCAGTGGGGAAATTTTACTTTTTCCTTCTCCAAGGTGAGCGTTTAGTCCAAAGAAATGTTCAGATTAATGAACACACAATGGCAGCTTCCACTCGGTAAGTGTTAACATACAGAGAAGGCTCACTTTACAAAACATGTGTGTTCCTGAATGGCTTTGTGCAGTTACAATTTTGGAAAATCCAGTCACATCTTAAGGGCACTGAGGGAGCAGGCTATTTAAAGGAACTGCATTCAGAGAACATTTTTTTTTCTTTTTGGTAAAATGAACACTGCCCTAACATCTATTTTGTGAGTTTCGGCTCTCTTAGGGCATCAGGCCCCGGCATTTTTCTTTTACTTCCATAATTTTATAAAACAACATCAAAAGAATGGAGATGACAGTTTTAATTCTTTGTTGATTGATCCAGAAGCAAACATTCATAAGAATGTTTTAACAAACCCTTGTGTGGCCTAAAGGAACAGCCATTCAGTGGAATCCATCAAAACCAGACCTTGACGTTCAGTCTTCTCTTTAGGGTTTAGACTACTCAGTCACCCTTCTTAAGGGCCTCAAGTCACTTGTGACTACTCCCAACATGTTGTTCTTTTAGTATCTGACCTTGGTTTCTTGCTGCAGAAAAATTCTTTATGGAAAGCTTTTAAATGGCCACAGCAATCTTTTTCTTGGGGAAAAAGAATCTAGTCAGGAATGCAGCATGGCTTTTGAAATACACATATGGGCACATGTATACGTGCACGCACGCATGCACTTCCTTAGCCAAAATTTCAGCCCTTCTCTGGATGGAGAAGTATCACAGCAGGATCTCTGAGAAATAGGGGATAGGATAATTGATTTAATTTTTATGCATTAATGTATTGAACAAATATTGATTAGATATTTATTAGCAGCCAGACGGGTAGTCATAGTCAGCCCTCTGTATCCGTGGGTTCCACACACTGTGGATCAAAAATAACTTGAAAAAATAGTTGCATTGTTGGTGACATGTACAGTATGTCCTCACTTAATCTCATCAGTAGGCTCTGAGACTTCCAGCAAAATGACATTTAATGAAATCAGTTTGACCATTGGCTAATTGATATCAATAAGAGTTAAGTTCCTATGGCATCTCATCACCATGATGATGAAATGACTTTAAATGAAATGACGGTATCTGAGGATCTGCTGAACCCTGTAGTTAGGCCACGATGGCTGCCTCTGTACCGAATATGTACAGACTTCTTTTCTTGTTATTCCCTAAACAATACAGTAGAGCTATTTATGTAGCACTTACATTGCATTAAGTATTATAAGCAATCTAGAGATGATTTGAAGTAAATGGGATGATATGTGTATGTCATACGCAAGAACTACAGCATTTTATATAAAGGACTTGGAGCACCTGTGGAGTTTGGTATCCATGGGGGTTCCTGGAGCCCATTCCCCGCCGATATGGAGGGATGATTATATTGAACGTTTCCCTTCTGTAGGGAGAACAGCAGAATATAGATCACAGAACTCTAAGCTGGGAGAAGAAGGAAAACATGGAGGCAGGTCTCCATTACCCTCCTCCCCACCATATTAGGTCAGTGGCCTAATATGGTGATTTATCCTCACCAGCTCATAGAATATTAAGGTTGAAAAGAACTTTCAAAATCCTCATCCAAAAGCTTCCATTGTACAGAGGAGGAAACCGAAGCACAGAACAGAGAAATGGCTTGGTCAGTGTCACATCATGAGATAGTCATAGAGCCAGAGCCAAACCTCATAATAGTATCCATCTCAAGGGCTATTAAGACGATTCAATGAGTTCATGTTTATAAAGTGCTTAACACAGTGCCTGGTACTCAGTAAGCATGATATTAATATTTGTTAAATAACACCAACAACAGCAATGAGATACCGTGCTGCATCTCTGAGATCTCATTTTCCCTACGTGATTCTTTCTGATGCCTTCAGAGACTTACAGAGACTTGGAGGCTCAGATAAGGCACTCCCTTCATTTTGGTGGAGTCAGACTTGTCTTATGAGAGGGGATAAGATAAATGGTGTTAAGATTAGAATCTGGAAGCTTCGAAGGCCCCAGGTAAGAGAACCACATCCACACACATCCTGAATTATGCAGGCCATTCTTGATTTCATCTTCTATCATGTTTAAATGCATTAGCTCATTTCAAACCACATATACTGTTTTTTCTTTGTTTTTTGTTTTTTTTTAACCAACTCTCTTGAAGTGCTGTTCAATGCCATGGACACTTCACATTTCTTGTTTGACCTTGGGGCAGCATTCCACTGTTTTGAAGATCCCCTCCTACTTAAAGAATGGTTTCTGTTAGTCCACATTCTTCATCTTTTTCTGTGTATCCACATTCTTTATCTTTCTCTGTGTATCCACATTCTTTATCTTTCTCTGTGTATCCACATTCTTTATCTTTCTCTGTGTATCCACATTCTTTATCTTTTTCTGTGAATCCACATTTTTTATCTTTTCCTCCCATTTTTTTGTCTAGCCTCTCCCTCTGTCTCTCCCCTCTCCTTTCCATGGAAAATTTCAAACGGACACAAAAATAGAATAGTATAGTTCCTCCCTGTGAGGTTATGCTGCCAACTCAGTATACAGTTAGGTCTCTTTGCTTTGTTTTGCTTTTGATTTTTCTGGGGTGTTTTTAAAAATTTAACTTTGTCTTATAATTATGTATGATATTTCTGTAGTTCTAATATCAATTCCACACAACAAGGCATATCCAGGGAAATGTCCTCTCCACCATGGTCCCTCTCTCGCTCTATAGGTAACCATTTTACTTTTAGTTTTTGGTTCATTCTTCCATTTAAAAAATGCATTATGTGTTATTCAGGTTTGACCCCCGTTTTACACCTGCGTTTCCTTCTGTATCCCTGCCCTCCTCTACAAACAATACTGCAGCCAAGTCATCATGAATTATTTGAAGTTGCTCTCTACGCATGTGTGCGTGTGTACCTCTCCTGCCTAATTTCCTGCCTCTATCCCCATCTTCACACCTGGGTTTACATCTGCCTCCCTGCCCCCCCAATACTATCCTGCAGCCACACTGAATTATTTGAAGGGCATCCGTATACTATGCTTCCTGTTGCCTCTGCGCCCTCTTACAGGCTCTTCTTTCACACAAAATCCTGATTGGACAGAGTTCAAGGGACAATGAAGGGTAAGGCTGTATGGGAGAGTGTCATACATTGCTAGTGGGATGCATGTAGTACAACCTCTACAGTAGAATGTCCTACCAAGTTTCAATCCTCTATTCATCAGTTCCACACTCCACATGTACAAATGTGTATGTCTCTGTATGTACCTCTCTCTGTATGTATTTAACAGCCACGAGTTAGAATAGGATGCAGCTGAAAAAAAATACTGGGGATGCTCTCTGTGCAGCAATACTGGAAGATCTCTAGGATGTTATATAAAGTGCATATGAAACCACGTACGGAACAGTGCATGCTACATGCGGTGTAAGAAAGGGTTGGGGGCAGAAGAGTGCATTCATAAATGCTCTTTTTAAAAAAATAAAGAAACACTGGACGATAAAGAAAATAATACACATTGCTGCCTACACAGAGGAAAAGGGGGATGGGACATGGAGAGTTAATAAAAAAAACTAATGACAGAAAAAAGAGGAATTAGAATTGAAAAGAGAGAAATCAGAAAGAATACTGGCAACTCTTTTGAGGAGTTTTGCTGCAAAGCAGATGTGAGATTGCTTTCACAAAAGTAACATTAAAATTCTCATGGTTTTCATCAAATTCAATATTTAATTGCTCTTATAATACTTGATATTTTATTTTCCTTAATATATTTTCATAATTATACAATGTAAAGAAAATGTAGTGTATTTTTTTTTTAACAACTCCATCTTAGATGCCACCGGAGCCCTCCACTTTACCCCACGGCACTATGTAAAAGTCACTTCCTGTGTGTGCCTTAGTATGAAAAAAAAATGGGAAGCACTGCTTCAGAATGGTGCTCAAGCAGGGCGATTCATGTATGGGTCATATAACTCAGTACAGGGACTTTGGAAAGTCAGGGCAAGACCAAGGGGCCATTTGCATAAAGGTCCCTGGACCTCTTAGAAAGAACTGTAGAGACGACTTGGAGACCAGAGTTCAGTCCCAGACATACAAGGGATGATCAAAAACTGCGGTGAATGTTTAAAATAAAAAAATATATTATTACAGTAAAAGACACATTGCCATGAGTTCCCTTCAAAACACTCCCCCTCACTTCGAACATGCTTATCCCATCGTTCTTGCCACTTTCTGAAGCAGTTCTGGAAGTCCTCTTTTGTGAGTGTCTTTAGTTGCTCTGTCGTGGCTGCCTCGATGTCCTGAATTGATTCAAAACATTTACCTTTCATGGTCATTTTGACTTTGGGGAAGAGCCAGAGGTTGCACGGCACCAGATGTGGTGGATAAGGTTGATGAGGACACACCGTCATGTGTTTTTTTTTAAAGATTTTACTGGGGAATTGAGGGGGGGGAACAGCGTTGGGGAACCGGGGAAAGGGAACAGAGAAGTTGCTGTCCTTTTGTTCTTCAGTCTAGTTGTGGAGGACATCGCTTCACTGGCCCATGTTGGTATTATCATTACGCTCTTCCCGGGTGAGGCAATCGGTCACTGGCCATTGAATGGCCACTCACAGTAGCTCACGGCAGCTCACTGCAGCCCCGCTGCAGCCTACGCCATTGCCTGCGACTCACGGCAGCCCAGCTCCAGGTCGAGCTGTTGTTCACCATCTTAGCTGTAGAGGGCGCAGCATCACTGGCCCTCATGTGGGAACCGAACCGCAGCCCTGCTGCTCAGAGCTGGCATCCCACGCCAACTCTCAACCAACACGCCACACAGGCAGCCCCGTCATGTTTTTGTTTGACAGAAATTGCTGTATATCAGAAGCGATGTGTGATATGGAGGTTGTCATGATGGAGGATGATTTACGGCACACTTTAAAACACACCTTCTCTCAACCATAGCTCACACCCCACTGACTGCACCAAACACATTGAAGCTGGTCACACATTGTTACTAAGGTTTGACACGCCTTTTCCTGTATTGAAACGCTCTGCCTTTCCATTGGATGGCGCTCGGCAGCCACACTCACTGTATTTTTTTTATCACACCAAGGCAAATAGGGGAAATGAAAGCAGCACAACCTTTAGAAAAGGATGCCCTGGGAAGGCTGAGAACTAGCCATTATGACTTAGGGGTTGTGGGCAGATCGGAAAGTCTTGAGATTTTATAAAAGGGTCTTATTGAAATAGGTACAGCTTGACATTTTTTCATGAGAATATGTTGTTTCAGCCAAATTCACAGTTTTTCCTGATCCAGGTTAGACAAGTCCCAGTTTAATGAGATTTGGCCCCATTCTTTATGAGGCATTGGAAAAGGGGAGTGAAAAACAGATCTCTGGGTGGGGATCTAGGAGTGATGAAGCAAACATGCTAATTTATGTTTCAATACTTCAAAATATTGAAACAAATCTTTAAACTCTGGTCAATGAAAGAAATTAACACTAGCAAACAATACACAGGGTGTGTTTCTAAGATGAATAGATACTACAAAAGGTTATAAGAGAGTGACTCTCCTATTCAGAAGTGCATTTACATGTTGAGGTAGGTGGTCAGCAGTCCGTGTGCCTACCTGAAACTCTGGCATTGCAAGGGCAAGGTTTTTGATTGTTTGGTTCACTGATACATTCCATGCATTAGAACAGCACTGGGCACAGAGTAGGTACTCAAATACATATTTCTGAAAGGAAGGAGTAAAGAAAGATTTTATGCTTGAAACACACCTTGTAATTCTTGATCAAGACTTTTTAAAAGACCACCTCTTCAAATTCTGGATAATCACGATGGGTGAGAAAGTTTGGACAAAATATCAAATCATATTTTATAATTCAAAATGGATGGTAGTCAAAATTATAGAAAGAATTCAACATCTCTTTTATTTAGTTCACAAGTGTCATTCTGATTTGTTGGTAATAATAGAAGTGTACTTTTGTATCCAATCGAATATTTGCATGTCAAGTTATGAAAAGTAATGCAGAACATCTGTGCATTCTTAGAGCAGTGAACATGCCACTACCTTGGGTACCACTAAAATGTCAAGTCAGCCACGAATGGATGGCAATGTCCAATATATGTGAGCACAGAGATTGGGTCCAGTGCTTGGAGTCATGCCAGCCCCTGCCACCCTGAGTGCAGGAATGGACGTACTGTGTGCATTCCGTATGCCAGTTGGGACATGGAGCTGAGAGAGAGAGCACTTGGGCTGTGATGAAGGTTAAGCCTGGCTGTGACCCTTGCTACAGGGGTTATATCCTAGATGTAGGTTATTTCTCAGAACAGGGTGTCTGCTGGAACTCATTAAATTTAACCGTTCTAGAGCAGCACTATTTAATAGAAATGTAACATGAGCCGCTTATATAATTTTAAATGATCTACCAGTCACATCAACAAAGTATAGAGGAACAGGTGAAATGAATTTTAATATTATATTTTATTTAAAGCAGTATATTTGAAATGTAGTACCATGTAGTCACTATAAAATTAATAATGAGATATTTGGCATTCCTTTCTTTTCATGTGAAGTACTTGAAATCTGGTGTGTATTTTACACTTACGGCACGTCTCAATTTGGATGCTAAAATTTTAGTGGTTCAAGTGAAATGTAGTTCTAGCAAAAAGATTACAACGTAACAGAAAAATATTTGACACTGCTTCAGCTTTGAAAATTTAAATGAATCAAAATCAAATACAGTAACATAAAACAAAACATTCAATTTCTCAGTTGTGTTAGCCACATCTCAGGAGCTTGGTAGCCACATATAGCCAGAGCCTACTGTAGTGAGTGGACAGCCCAGATCTAGAACATTCCCATCACTCTAGCAGTATGGTACCTATAACTGAAAATAAGGTATACACATCATTAGGAAGACAGGTACATTATGACATATTTCCGAGTATTAATATAATCACTTAAAAAGGGAATTTGAAAATAGTTGTCTCAAAAATATATTTCTCAGACTCAAGTTTCCAGGCCTTGAATGCTGGCTTTTATCTTTTCCACTTCACTTTTGGAAAATTCACTAGATTATAAGATATCTAAAAGATCCAAACTGTAATAGTTGACTTGTACCACAAGAGGACCTGCAAAGACAAGCTTGCTCAAATTTCAGCCATGCTTAAGTTATTAAACTGAAGTGTAATTAGGAAAGCATCTCACTGTCAGTATGAATATTCTCACATCTGCCTTTATTAAAATCTACAAAGGTAAATCATTTGCATCTTATTTGAAAATAACATGGTATGGGGGCTAGAAATGGTAACTTGAGACTACCAAAAGCGCCATTTCAGCAGGAATTAGGAGGCAGTGTATCATGCTTAAGGACACTGGGTGTGACGCCATACGAGGCCGTGGTCAAGTCCTGGTTTGCCCCCACACCAGCTTTATGGCCACAGGCAAGTCTCTACCTCCTACGATAGAGCTGATTATCGTAGCTACATCCTAGAATTTTTTGAGGATTAAATGAGATAGCCCATGTAAAGTGCTTCTATAATAGTGCACATAGTAAGTACTAAAAAATGGTTGTTATTATTATGTTTATTAGTTTTTACTAGCTCTTAATCGTCTCAGGATTTAGAACATTTCTTTGGTAGGGAAGAAACCTTGCTTTAAGCCTATCACACTTTGTAAGTTTACTTCTCTATAAGCAGTGACAAGAAGACTTACATTCAGCAGTGTATCGAGACAGGAAGTGACAGTGTTATGTGTGTAAGGGGTCCAGCCGTGCCTGGCTCCAGCCCACACTCGCCCTTAGATTGGAATCAAGCTCCTTGAGTCCTTTCAAGGACCTGTTTCTGTCCTAGGACCAACTTCCCCGGCTATCACCTGTGGAGTTCATGCTCTCATTTTTATCAGAGCCGCATCCTTTTGAAGTTTGATGCTTGGTACCATTTTCCCAGCTGTGACCTTGACCTTACTTCTTGGCTTTTCCCCCTTTGCCTGCTTCGATAAACATCTTTGCCAGTTTGACCTGGCATCTTCCTAATGAATCTTATCTCATTCAGCAACGCTCGCATTCCTCATCTATGAGCAAGAATTTGCTGTGAGAGATCAAAAGAGCTCTGACTACAGAATGCCCATGAAGTAACTTGAGCTCATTTACAAAGATATTTAATTGAATAATAATATGCGCCTTCAAAATTGGTCACATTGTACAAAATGTACTTTTGCATTTGCAATAGCCGGTTAAATATGTACTATTTAAATATACACATCTTTATAATGTCAAAGCAGTTGCTACCAAACATTTAATAAACTTTGTAAAGGGCTGGCTGAATGGCTCAGTTGGTTAAGAGCTCACTCAACAGTGTGAGCTCTGAGCAACAGGGTCGCTGGTTCGATTCCCAGCCTGAGAAAATCACATGCTCATTATCTCCTCTATAGCAATATCCCATATTTGTCATTGTAGTTATAGGGAAGACAGCTACTGTTATCCCCCATGAGTTTACATAACTTCCCCATTGTCGCAAAGCTATTATGTGGAGGGCCAAGACTGGATTCAGTTTTGCGACTTTAACTCTTGTACTTATTCCCTTAAACCACAATGTTTCCATCATTCCCCCTCCTCCATGCCAAAAGATGACAAGGATGAGCTGGATAGGCCCAAACGTCTTCTTTAAATTCTGAGCCTCTAGGTCCAGAGGTCAGGGACTATAGGTCTTGTTTCCTGGGGAGCAGCAGTGGAAATCAAATTTTCCCTGGTTTTGACCTTTATATAAATGGAATCATTCTATCTACATATATTCTTCTGTTCTCCTGAGACTGGCTTATTGCACCTATTACTGCATTTTTGACATTCATCCATATTGATGGATGTGGCTGTAGGTTATTCATTTTTACAATTGCAAAGTATTCCATGATGTAAAAATACCACAATATTGTCATCCACTTAATTGTTGGTCAGCATTACAAAAAATGCTGATGGAAACACTTTTGTATATGTCTTCTAGGACTTGCATGCAAGACTTTCTCTCAGATTTATTGACACTGACAATCAGTAGGTCCACACTAGTATAGTATTGGGTATAGGCTGACATCCATTCTGATTGGCTGGGGCCGTGACTTTCTGGTTGTTCAACTGTTTGACTGTTAACTCCAGATATATCTAGGAGTAGAATCGTTGGCTAATAGAGGATGTGTGTATTTAACTAGGTACTGCCAAATTGTTTTGTAAAGTGGTCATGGCAATTTTTACTCTTATTAGCAGTGTATGAGAATTCCATTTGTTCCACTTAGTCTTCATCTCAGCATCCACAAACACTTTAATTTTGGCCATTCAGATAGGGGAGGAATGGTATGTCATTGCAATTTTAATTTGTGTTACCCTGGTTACTAATGTGGTTGAGTATCTTCTACTGGCCATTCTCTTTCCACTTCTGTGAAATGTCTGCATGTGTTGCCTGTTTTTATATTTTTCTTATAGATTTGTGCAAGTTTCTTATGTTTCTGGATACCAATCCTTTTTTTTGTTTGTTTTTTCCAATCCTTTGTTAATTATATGTACTGGGAATGTATCTTCTCCCACTTTGTGCATTATTTTACCAGTCACTTTCTATTTTCATTTTTGGTTTTTGACCATACATTCTTAATTTTAAAATTGTCAAATTTACCAATCTTTTCTTTGATGGTTTGAACTTCTAAAATCTCATTTAATAAATCTTCCCTTATCCCAAATCCATAAATATATTTTCTACGCATTATCACAAATTTTTAAAGTTGGGCCTTTCACATTTAAGTTCTTGAAGCATCTGAAACCCTCCCTGAGTTCCTTGTCTTTCTAGCACAGAAGCAGCAGGAAGACTCAAGGTCTTAAAGTAACAAAAAACATTGCAAGGGATGTGTGCTTTCTCCAGGGCCAGACTCTGCACCCCCTTTCGCCTTGGCATTTCACGTCCTTGGAATGTAGATATAACCCTGGGGAAATCGGAGACCTTGAATTGACTGAGATTATGTTTTTTCTATCCAGTGAAATGGAGCTCAAAATAGAAATTAATTTGCACTGTAGAAAAACAAAGAAAGTGATTATTTCTTGTGCATTTGACATTGTGGACTGAGATTCATACCTGGTATATAATCACAAATAAGGTCAGTTATCAATTAATATTAACAGTCTACTTGTACAGGTGAGAGAGAGTGGAGCACATCTTTCTCAGAAGGAAAAAAATGAGAAATTGTGTGCATATTATATAAATCTTTTACGAAAAGGTAGAATAATAGTTTTCTTTAGAGGCTTTAAATGATCATATGCAAATGCAATTGCTTTGGAACTCCAGTCCAGCATCACTCACTTGAATTAATTGGGAACAGACTTGTTTGAATTAATGAAGCATCAGAATTTTTGACAATTTTCCAATACCTGCTGTAACTTGGGGTTGGTTGTAAAGCCCATCCATTACAAAGATGTGACCTTGTATAGATTATTTAAAGGCTCTGAGCTCATTTCCTCAGGCCAGGAGTTGATATAATGATCCCTATATTGCATGGTTGTTGTGAGGATTCAATGAGAGAATGCTTATAGAAGTACCCAATAAGAGGCCATCACTCAATAAACCTTTTCCTGAATGTGAAATTGATGGAAATGCACTGGTTTCTCTGCAAGCCCAAACTAAACCTCAGCGCACAACAATGACATAAGTCCTAGGAATAAGGGCTCCAGACAACAAATGGAGCATTAGAGACCAAGGTCATGTCTTTTGAGTTCAGAACTCATCATTTAGCTTGCTTGTTACTTTTCAAATATAGTTGATGTTTCTGATATATTTCATTCTGCATCTGAGCCTTTTTAACCAATTTGGAGGAAAGTGATACGTATTTTAACTTAAAAATTGCATCATTTTGTAAAACTTGGATGATGTCAAGAAAAACAACCAACCAGCTTCAACTCGGTTTGTAACGGTTTCACCCTAGAGGTTCAATGTCAGCATTTCGATTTCTTTTGCCTTGACCTAATCACATCTGCTCTGAGCGTAGCTCAGTCTGAATAACATTGAACAACTCACTTAAAAAAATCTTACTATAAAGAGAACAGGCACAGCAATGACTAGTTGACAGTCTGTGATGTGTGGGGTTTGTATCCACAAGCTCCAAACAACCTATGAATAAAACAAGTTTTACAAAGAAAAACAAAAGCAGCCCTTGGTGCTGAAGTTTATGTGATTTATGTTTTTATTGAACAGAATCAGGCTTTGAAAAGTGTGGGTGTGGGCGGTGGTCTTAGAAAGGCTCATATTTCTCGCTTTATGAGTGAGGTCAGGAAACTGCAGTCATAATAGATGCGATTTCATGAATGGCTACTACGTGCCTGGTGCTGCAGTGGCTCCTTTACATATGTAACTGGAGGAGCATATTTGGTCAGGAGAATCATCAGCTCTTAGTTTACTCCCCTTTGTCTTAGAGAAGATAGGTTGGTGACACTTAGGTACAGGAAAGGGGTCATTTCAGAGCTTGTGGATGTTGTTTGTGGAGCCATCATTAGGTGGATAATAGCTTTGTAATGGCTTCTCTTCCCCCTCACACTGCTTTTTCCTGGTGTGGACAGAGATCTGTGCAGACCATGTTTAATTTAGGAAAATTTTCTTCTTGCTCAGATTGGATCTAGATTATATGCATGTATATATATTTACATATTATATATATATCAAATATATAATA
>NW_017731564.1:1278749-1287823 GCF_001890085.2 Hipposideros armiger | reverse complement strand
ATATATATATATATATATATATATATCTACACAGACACACCACACACACCACACACACACACACACACACACTATATACTGGGGGTGCCAAACAATGTATACACATAAAAAGTGTGTGTGTGTGTATGATATGTGAACATGTGTATAGATATGCATAGGTATTGTATGTGTGTATAATGTGTATGTGTATGTAATTGGTACATGTGGGGGTATGACTCATCAATTAGGTTCCAGAGTCAACTGAAACTTGAAGCCCTTACTTTCATTGTCCCTTGAACTCTGTCCAATCAGGATTTTGTGTGAAAGAAGAGCCTGTAAGAGGGCGCAGAGGTAACAGGAAGCATAGTATACGGATGCCCTTCAAATAATTCAGTGTGGCTGCAGGATAGTATTGGGGGGGGGCAGGGAGGCAGATGTAAACCCAGGTGTGAAGATGGGGATAGAGGCAAGAAATTAGGCAGGAGAGGTACACACACATACACACACACACAGACACAGAGAGAGAGAGAGAGAGAGAGAGAGAGAGAGAGAGAGAGAAGAGGGGAACTTCAAATAATACAACACGACTTGAGTGTGGTATGTGGAGGTGTTTTCTGGGAGAGAAGGGTGTTGTGTGTGTCTGGTTTTCTATTGCCCTATTGATGGGAAGAATGACATCCCCCAGCCATTTTGTTCTTTCTATCGGCAGGAAGATCTTGGAGCAGGAGGCGGGGGGATGGGGGGGACCAGGTTTAGAGGACAAAGGCCACTCAGACTGTTGTGCCACCAGGGCAGGAGGAAGGACCTACTTGTCAGATAGGACCAGGCAGAAAGGCTGGGAGCTGGGAATATCCTAGATGGGAACTCTGTGAAGAGCTTAACTTTTGGGGGTGCTTTTCTCCTGGGCCATGGGAATAGTCATATGAAGAGTACAGTTGGAAATCTTTTCCCTCCTGTGTTGCAATCCTCTTTAGTCACTCACACCTCCTCAGTAAAGACTCACCTGTCGTCAGCTTGGGTGGCGGGAGGTGTGAGGAGTAAAGGAACAAAGCTGCACAAGGAAGTGTGCATCACCCCACCCTGGCCCCGTGGCTGGTGCCCACGTGCAGGGAGCAGCTTGCTATAGAGTAAGCAACTGTGTTCCCATGTCTCTGGAGGCTACTGGCCGGCAATCAGCATCCAGGAAAGAGGTTGTTCATGGCTGAGCTGAGAACAGCCAAGAGGAGCGCCTGAGAGATGGAAGATTGAGGGGCCCATGTGAAATAATCCCTTTTCCAGTGTATCCTAGAAGGTGATCCTTGCAACGGAGAAGACTGACGTGGGTTTCACACGAATCATCTTTTATTGTCCCAGGAAACCCATGCGATAGGTATTATTCTCCCTACTTTCTGTGTTAGAAAATGCTAATCATTTTCTTATTTCACGCTATAAAGAATAATAATAGCTACCGTTTATTGTGTGTCTCGTATGTGCCAGGCCCTCTGCAGTTGCCTTTCCATGCATTATTATTATGGAAAGATCACTGTAAGAAAATCATTGTTTTCTGAATTTTACAGATGAAAAACTGGAGACTCAGAGACTAAATAATGTACTTAGGGTCATGGAGGTAACACTTAGCTGAACTGGGACGAGGATTCAGGACTGTGAGGCCTAGAGCCATTCTGACCCCTTCACACATCCCAGAGACAGGAGGTGATAGAGACTGTTAGAAACCAGCTTCCTCAATTCCCCTCTTGCCTTTTCTACACTTACTTACTGTATTTTGCCATGTATAATGCACACTTTTGTGCCCAAATTTGTGAGGGAAAAATAAGGATGTTCATTGTACATGAGTGGTACTAATTCCACATCTGTATAAATGTTTTCAATTATTGATTTATGTTTATGAGTTAAAAGTATAACTCTAGAAAGCAATAGCGACATCTGTATGCAGAATACTACCCTGGAATACGATAATCGGTTTTGTTGAATTATGACGAACTTGCAATGACGAAGAGTTCTTGGCCTTCTATGATGCATAACAATCACAAATTTGTTACCGGCACATAAAATTTCTTGTACCTTTTACTGTTCTTGTGTTTTGTAGCTATTGTTTCATAAAATTTATCATACTATAATATGTCAAAAACTAAAAGCTAAAATCCCTTTATAATACAGAAAAACAAGTACCTAATGTAAACAGATAGAAATTTGAATTAAAAAATTAAAACGAAAGATTCATTTTTTCCCTGAAAGTTTGGGTGGAAAATGTGGGTGCGTGTTACACATATGCATGGCAAAATATGGTATGTGTTTTTACCTTCTTCTGATTTCTCTACTTCCTTCTCTCTACGTTCTCCAAGGAGCATGCGGACTCCACCTCTTCCTGTCCCCTTGGTACCTTTCTCCAGCAAATATCTCTCTTCTTTCCTAACCTTACAACAATGAGCATAAAAGAGAACCCTGTCACTCTATCCTTTCTGTCTTTCAAGCTAATCATCTTCAAAGAGAAGCTTCTTTTCACTGTATCCGTGTTGCGTTCATTTGGCAGTTCACTTCAGTGATGCTGACTCTAACCTTCCAATTACCAAACCCAGTGGCCTGTTCTCAGTCGCTGTTCCTCTGAATGTTTCTGCAGCTTCCACGCTATATTATTGCCTAGGTCAGAGTTCTTGAAATTTTCTCCTTTAAAAAAAAATTTATCATCTCTTTTTTAATTAATTTATTAATTAATTTTTATTGGGAAACTGTGTTTTTCCAGGACCCATCAGCTCCAAGTCAAGTAGCTGTTTAATCTAGTTGTGGAGGGCACAGCTCAGCGGCCCATGCAAGGATCGAACCGGCAACCTTGGCGTTGTGAGCCTGCGCTCTAACCACCTGAGTTAACTGGCCGCCCCAATTCTCTCCTTCTTCAGCATCCATGACAACAGAGTCTTGTTCTCCTCCTACTTTTCTTCACATCCCTCCTCAGTCTCACTCAGTTGCTCTCTCTCCTTCCTTGCCCATCTCTTACACATGAGTTTTCCTCGGGGTTTCATCTCTTCCCTTCTGAGATCAAATCATTCCATCCCACGGCTCTAAGTTCCCAGCCCAAGTCAGACATTCTTTCTGAGATTCAGAACTGTATTGGCTAGTGGAATTGTTGTAAAGTCTAGTTTAAAAAGAACCTTCGTGCTCGCTTTGGTAGCACATATACTAAAATTGGAATGATACAGAGAAGATTAACATGGCCTCTGCGCAAGGATGACATGCAAATTTGTGAAGCGTTCCATATTTAAAAAGAAAAAAAAAGAACCCTCATCTGTGGAACTTTCTTGTTCTCCCAACGAGATGCAGTCTCTCTTTCCTTGGACCCTCCACAGTTTTTCCTCACTTCTCAGCTGACACTCCTTCCACCAAACTTTGTCAGGTAGCCGTTTGTGTGCTTGTCTTATTCCTTCTCGTAGATTATAAACTCCTTGAATGCTGGAACCTTCACCTTTCTTATAATTGCATTTCCTTTAGAATTGAATGCAGTGCCATGTCCATGATAGGGCATCACTATTTATTGGATTTAACTTAATCTATTTTCACAATTAAATGGACTCTGATTCTGTCTTCTAGAATTTCTCCAGGTTGAGCCTTTTCGAGCCAGGCACCCATACTTGACAGGGACAGGGCCAACCTCCTCACTGAGCCGCTGTTGGTTGAGGGTCGTAATTGGATGTCCGCCCAGAATACCAGGAAACATCCATTCTGCCTCAGTTTGGGGCGGAAGGCATCTGCAAACTCTGACATTATTTCCATATTTACACTCTAGGAGATCCAGTTTCAAAAGGAGGCCAGCCTGATTTGGGCAGGTCAGCTTTCCATACTGTATCTTTGTTGTTTGTTGCCTGCCTGACCC
Organism: Hipposideros armiger; assembly: GCF_001890085.2. Taxonomy (NCBI): domain Eukaryota; kingdom Metazoa; phylum Chordata; class Mammalia; order Chiroptera; family Hipposideridae; genus Hipposideros; species Hipposideros armiger. Next base: position 1,283,979 of record NW_017731564.1, on the reverse strand, counting down.
ATGCTAACCTGCTCACATGTCCCTTCCTGTCCGCCAAAACAACTTGCCATTGGCCTGTCTGCTGAGTGCTTACAAATCTCCCATTGCTCCTTAAAAGAAAACAATATAGGTTGATAGTTGTCCTCCAATACAAAGCCTTACAATGCTTGCTTTCCTTTTCACTACTCTTACTATTTCTTTTGTGTGGACATAAATATTTAATTTTAACGTTTTATTTGCCTAATGCCTCCTCTTACTATGTGTGTCTCGACCCAGATTGGTTGGGTATATTATGCTATAAATTCCTAGAGGATAGGAATGAGACTGCTTGAGTCACTCTGATGAATTCTTATCTCAGCATCATTTAAAATGTGCACTCAATAAATGAAAATACCTCTGCTGATGATTCAACACCATCTATGGGTCTTCGATCTGGGTATTTCAGTCTTTCAAGTCTATGGTGATTTATAAGCAGTGCAGCTATATAGCCTGTGTTCTCGTGATTTCAACCAGACTGGAATGACTTTGAGACAATAACTGACAGATATCTTTCATTATACTGAAAACTTAGAATGTGGCAGGGGCAGTGTACTGAGTCAAACATAAATGACTGCATTGTAACAAGGCCAAATGTATGTGCCGTCCTGATGTCAGTGCCAACATGCGCTCTGAAAGGGAGCAAGAGTTGCATCTGGCAGAGGGCTCAGGAAAAGACTTGGTGAAGGACTTCAAAGACGAGACACAATCAGATTTGTGGTTTAGATGGGAGTCTCCTGGCTGAAGTGTGGAAGATGAGTCAGAAGACACGGATTAAAATTGGGATAGTAATGAGAAAGAAAAAATAAAAGAGCAGCCCCTGATATCTGGAAGCTGGCCTGGCACTCATGACCTGTTGGACATAAACAATCGCGCAGAACACCAACATCAGGGAAAGTGACTCTGAGAACGGGATAAAGTGAAACAAAGCAAGGTCACTGCACAATTTTGTCTAAGCACAGACAAATGCAAGGTTACTATGCCACCCACAAAACACCAAACCTTCTCCTCTTTGTGCTGAAATGAATTGCTGATACTTTTTAACCTCCCTGGCGGTCTGATTATGTCAGTAATTTTGTACCCAAAGCGGTACATTGTTTTGCATGGAAATTTGTTGTTTTATACTGTAGGCCTGTAATTCTTAGGAATTACTCACTTAAATCTGTCCAACCAAGAGTCTAGTAGGTGTCCCAGGTATGATAAAGTTTGAAACACAAAATCATAAATTATAATAAATAATTATAAAAAATGCTTCTGGCAGTGAAAATTACCCCCGAGCCACACTCGGGGTTACCGCCAGGGTAGTTAACTAAGTATAGGTTTATTTCTGCTCTAGTCTGTCCTTCATATAGATAAGGTTTACTGAGATACACAATCATAAAATTGCCCCTATTTTCTGGAAGCATCCAATCCAGAGTAAAGCTCTACTTACTTAGACCAACTAAACCTAAATCTTGTAACAGGTTTTATTAACCCATGGTTTCCTATGGTATGCGTTCTTCCCACTTTAATAGTGAGTAATTAACCCACCTTGTTCAACTACTGCTGTGTTCCTGATGGTCTTTGGCTAGAGGATATTGTCACTAGCAAGAGGATAGTTACAGGTGTATATGCAAGCAGTGGTGAGGGCATGGGAAAACAGTGGTACCAGGGATGGAGGAGAGTATGCAGATTCTAGAAACAAAAGGTACAATCAATAGTACTTGATTGGATTTGGAGGTTGAGAAAGGTTAGGTCTGGGCCAAAGTTGAAGTCTCTAGTGTTAGTAACAGGTGGATAATGGTGGTGCCATTCACGGATATGGGGAAAACAGGAAGAGAGAAACTTTTAAGGAGCAACATTTTGAGTATTTATAATTGAACTGCCTGTGAGACATCTACGTGGAGAGGCCCAGCGGGCAGTTGGACATATGGATTTGAAGCTAGGAAAGGTCTGACCATGTAGTTAAACCCCAAAGAGGGGATGAAATCACCCTGCAAATACATATAAAGTGAGAAGAGCATTTGGCTGAAGATTATTCCTTGAGATTTATCAACACTTGAATACTAGGCAGAGGAAAAGGAGAGCTAGGAAAGGTGATGCAAGGGAGTTGAAGGTTTTAAAGAGTGGGGAGCCATGAAGAGCATCAGATGCAGTTGCGAGACCAAGTCTGTTTGGTTTGGAAGTTATGAAATCATGGTGGCCGGAGAGAGAGCAGTTTAAGTGGGATGGTGGGTGTGTATGCAGACAGCAGGGGATTGAGGAGTTAATGGAAAGTAAGGAAGTGGAGGCAGTAAGCGTAAACAACTCTTTTGAGGCATTCAGATGAGAAGAAAAGTAGTGGGTCGGGGTGGAAGTTAGAGATGTGCAGTCCAAAGGTAAAGAAGGAGAAAGTAAAAATACTGCTAGAGAGTCTGTTTTGTTCACTGATACATTACCAGTGACTTTTAACAGTATTTGGCATATAATAGACATTCAATAAACACACGTTGAATGAATGACTGAATAATTGGTACAGAACTTTCCAGAAGATATAGAAGGGGTTGGAGTTGAGGGAGCAAATGGCAAGGTTGTTGTTAACCAGAGAAATCACACGTGTTCCTTTGCAGTGAATTCGGAGACACCATCCCATTTAATCCCCAGGATTTTCCTTAGGACCACCGGACCTCTTATTATCCCGCCATGCAGAGTTTCATGGAGCTCCAAACTTGGAATCATATTAGCGCCATGGAGTTCTTTTGGTAATAGAAAGAAACATCTTCGTTTAGAGAAAATTTGTGAATTGATTTATTTCAGATTTGAATAATTGTCTTTTACGTTCACTTGCAGAAATATTCCTATTTATGAAGCAGTTGTAGTGTTTTGTAATCTTGTGAAGGGCTTTACTACAGTCTGAATTGGCCGCCGATAGACTGGATTGCCCCAGAATGTACTGATTTCCCCATTACTGGAGGGGACGTTCATGCGGAGGATAGCTGGCCCCTTGCTTGGGATAAAGTAGTTCGAATCCAAGCATCATGGAAGAGTTGAATAAGATAACTTTGAATGGTCCATGGTAACTCAGAGCTTCTAAGATTCTGCCTCTGTGTGTCCAAATAATACCATTATTCATTTTAAAAGCAATTGTGTTTCTGATGTTGTCATGTCATATTTTAGGTTGTTTGGGTTAAAACTTTTAATGTTGGAGAACAAATGTAAGGGTTTGACAATCATGTCATATGCAGAGGCATTTACATTATAAGAAGGATTCTAAGTGGTCTCTCCTGAGAATGTTGGGTGTGGGGGGTGTGTATGTATATAGCAGCAAGGGCGAGAGGGAGAGAGCGGGAGAGAGGGAGAGAGAATGAAAATGAAAATGAATTTCATTTGCTTTCTACTAACAAGTTAAGATTCCATCTCCTCATACATACCCAGAAACACTAGACTGATTGCGGTCTTTTTTTTTTTTTTTACAAGGAAAGAGTTACTGTCAGGAAGCTATATATTTTTTCCAGTGGAGCATAAAACTGTGGCTGTTTTCTTGAGGTCCCTGAGAGATTTATTGTTTCGGGAGCTTGCTTTGTCAATTCTACTGGAGAGTTTTACCAGCAAACTGACTGGCCTTCCAGAAGAGCCTGTTATCTGCTTGTTGCCAGGTGTCCAGTGATGAGAACAGTATGAGGTTGGTGTGGCAGAAAAAAGACAGTGCAGGGCCGGCCGAGTGGCGCGATGGTTAAGAACTGGCTTGGGATGCCAGAGGGCCCCGGTGCGGATCCCACATATGAGGGCCAGTGACACTGCCCTCTGCAGCTAAGATGCTGAACAACAGCTCAACCTGGAGCTGGGCTGCCGTGGGTCGCCGGCGACGGCGTGGGCTGCAGCCCCTGTGGCAGTGGGTTGCCATGGGCTACCGTGTGTAGCCAGCAGCCAGCGTGAGCGGCCAGCAGCCGCAGTGAGCGGCCGTCCAGAAGCCGGCGACTGATCTGCCTCCCCCGGGAAGAGCGCAATGATGGTGCCAACTTGGGCCAGTGAAGCAACGTCCTCCACAACTAGACTGAAGAACAAAAGGACAGAAACTTGTCTGTTCCCCTTCCCCCAATTCCCCAGCACTGTTCCCATCCCCCCAATTCCCCAATAAAAATCTTAAAAAAAAAAAAAAGACAGTGCACACATGAATGAGGGAAAGTGGTGAAAAGGGCTGTACTGTGGAGATACTCCCTTTCCCAAACATGGAAGTCTCCATATAGCCCTAGCTCAGAATGTAGTCTTTTTCAAAAGCCATGACCTTGGCCCCTGGATAAAATATAGAGGAAGGCCTTCATGGAAAATCAGGAGTGCTGTGGTGTGACCTGGGTCTCAGATAGGAAGTCCGTGAGATGGGTCTTCACCAACCCCGCTGCGGTTGTCTGAATCCATCAAAGCTGCTCGGTTAAGTCCTGACCCTACAATGACCTGAACTTGTAACACCTCTTCCTCTCTCGTGATCTGAGACTTTGTGACTCTTGTTACAGCACACACTCATGCAGGACAAATAAATACTATTTATTGAGTGCCCATATACCGCATCCATGCTACAGACTCTCCTCATCCTAACTGTGTAAAGCTGGCATCATTGTTGTCATTTTACAGATGAGTAAACGGATGCTCAGGTTAAGTGACTTGCCCAAGGCCACACAGACATTAAGTAGAAGAGCTAAGATTTCCATCCTGGTCTGTTCAGCTCCAAAGCCAGTTGTTTCACGCCATTATTTGTTCCTGAATTAATTAATGATGGTTCTGACTAATGTGTTTTTACACTGAAATCACCACATTTGATTTTCTTCATTGGTTAAATCGGCTAGCTAATTGGCCAACATGGTATATGCCTACTGAATAGGGGATATGTATATACACATGCTTAGTTGCAAGATACAGTTCTACAGTAAAGATGGTTTTTTAAGCTAACATTTTCTTTTTGCCACTGATTAAATTTTAAGCTTGTGAAAAATTTGAATTAACATTAACATTTGCTGGTTGGTCCCAGGTTGTCAACCTCTCAATGGCATAGAATCCCCCAAACTCGAGTTCCTGAGCATTCTTTTCCTATCCCGATCACTCTGTCCCCTCCACGGCCTCCTCATAGGGCTTGCAGGTTGGACATTGAACAACTAGGGGACACCATTCCTGTCATAGTCTCCGTTAATGTCATCTGCCTTCCTTTCTGCTCCACATTTATTTTTGAACATAGTTGTTTTATGTAGGGTGTGTGTGTGTGTGT
>NW_017731564.1:1267553-1278732 GCF_001890085.2 Hipposideros armiger | reverse complement strand
GAGAGAGAGAGAGAGAGAGAGAGAGAGAGAGAGAGAGAGAGAGAGAGAGGGAGAAAAAGAGAGAGAGAGAAAGGGAGAAATGTGTATGCACACACATAAGTAAAGAGGATCATCTGACAGGAAAACCAATTAAGGGACGGTGGCAATGCTCACAGCATTAATTATGCTGTCAAATAATGCACAAAGAGTGCCACCTGAAATTTTAAACTCTGACACCGAATCCACCTCAGAACTGAAAACCAACAAAGTGGCAAAACAAATTAGGAATTCTCTTAGATATGCAGTTCCTGAAAACTCAGACACAGATACATCCAGTCAAGTCCCCAGCTTGTTTCTGGTGTTGAGTGACATGTTTTGAAATGTTAACTGTGTCAGAAGAGAGGGAAGGATAAGAAAAAGCTGACGAAAGCCTTCCCCTTGACCTATATTACAAGAAGAGTCCCAGTAATGAATGGCTTCCTGGTCTGCAGAGCTTCAAGCCTTCTTTCTGGGAAGCATTTTAGATTAGGTCAGTAGGGCAGAATCGAGAAGGTGCTCCAGCGCATACAGGGAACTAACTATTGGGAGTTGGAAAAGTCAAGACGCATTTTTGCAATGAAAAACATAGAAAAAATACGTCATGACTTTTCTGACAACCCAATAGTTGCCACCACTGGAGTCTTTGCAGGGAAGTCATTGGGTGCCCTGAAGGTATACGAGTACTGTTGTCGGTCCAAAGCAGGGAGGGTGATGGCAGCGGTGAAGGCCAAGTGGAAGGGGCTGAATGCAGAGCAGATAGCATTACAGGAAGTTCAGATGAAGCAAAAGAAGAAAATTACGCTGTGTTTGCATGAGACAGGTTTTCTCCATGCGGGGAAGATAAATGGTGGGACGCTGGAGACATCATGTTGAATGTCTTCCTTACGAGCCTGTATTAGTTTGTGAGGGCTTCCATAGCAGAGGACCCCAAACACGCAGCCCATGACAGATCCCATAGAGTTCTTAGATGGCAGAGATGTATTTCCAATATGAAAGAGATATGACGCATACAGTTAAATCATATTTTGATATTAGTTTTAGAAAACCTCCTATACTCTGCATATGAGGGAAGGCCCAGTCGTAACGTTTGCAGAGGGTGGGACAGGCGTACAAATGGAGGCTGACATATCATTTTATCTAAACATTTAAAAGTTGTAAATCACACTAACAGGCTGTTAAATGAAATATGTTCTATCCTTCTGCCTTGACAAATGGACCTTCATAATAATATTGAAGGCAGGATCCAATTTAGAATTCTCAGACTGCTCTGCGCCCTTCTTTCCCCAGTCCAGCTCAGCCCCACCTCAGGAGGGACGCCTATAGAAGCGTGTGGATACCACAGAGCACATATTCAAGTCCCTTCTGAATGGCCATGCTTTGGCAACCCCTTAGGTCTAGCGGTGCACATGCCTTGGTGTGGTTGGTTCTAGGAGAACAGATGTCGGGAGGACCCATGGGCAGGCCTCAGAAATGGGCTCAGGTCATTTGGGAAGTAGATTCTTGGGTCCTGGGTGCCCATATCAGTATCTAACAGGGCTGAACATGGGATCCAGGTAAGCGCATCCCCTTAGCTCTGGGGACTCTTCACCCCTGGGGAGGGAGCATAGCCAGAGAGAGGCCAGAACAGAATTCATTATGGAAACCAAGGAGGTGTAATAGGCAGAGTAGGCAGAGCACTGTGCAAAACAGGCCGAAGGTCTGCTCCTTCCATGGTGACACCGCAGGCCACCCTCTTTAAGCCCTCTAAGATGGTTTAAGGACAGCCCAGTTAAGTGGCACGTGCTGCCCAAACTAGGTGGGGGCCAGGGAGGTTTGTGTCACCCTCTGATGCGGAAACCAAATGAATCAAGCAAGAACAGATGAGTTGAGAAAAGGCCTGCCAGCAACAAGCCACACAGAGGGGGCCGCCATTGCTTCTGCTGAGACCTTGGTAGCAAGTTTGTCTCTAAGGTCTCCTCTGTGAGACGGAAGTAGTCCCTGACTTCTGCCAGAGACCCTTGGAACTCATGCTGTTGTGTTGTCATCACAGACAGGTGGGGGCTGCATGCAGCTAGAAAATGAGAGAGAGCTAAAGAGAAGGAATTTGGCAGTGTGGCTTCTGCCAGCCCTGCCCAAGGGAGGCAGGTGCGAGGTCTTGCAGACATCTCTGCTGCTCGCAAGGTGTACTTGGGAGAGGAGTGAGAGTGAGGAATTCTCGAGCCCTCATCCCCGCCTGGAGACAGTGGCCCAGCAACTGGGGTCAGTCCCTTGGCTCTCATTCCATACCAGAAAAGTAACCTTCCAGGACTTGCGTTTCCCAGCCACGTCCTTAGCAGTGAGGCGCCACAGACCAGTCATGTCCTTCACACAGCATGAACCCCTTGTTTTCTGCTTTGTCAGTTAACTTGGCCTGAATTGCTTCCTGCAGAGGATGGTGGGCTTTTAGAACATGAAGTGCTTGAGGGAATGGAGCTGAGGTGCTGAACCTATGAAGTCTAGCCTTTAGCTTTTCTCCCTGTCTCCCAACTTTTTCCTTGCCATCTCCCATCTCTTTCTCCCTTTTTTCTTACCTTCACTCTTCTTCCTTCCTCCCTCCTCTCCCTTCCCCTCTCAGTTCTTTTTCTCTTCTTCTCTCCCTGCTTCTCTCCCCCTCTCCTTCCTCCTCTCTTCCTCCCTCCCTCTCTCCATCCCTCCTCAGCCCCTCTGTCCCTTATTCTTTCCCTCTCTCTCCTCTCCTCCCACTTTCTCTCCTCTCTTACTCGTTCCCTCTCTTGCTCTTCTCTCCTTTCCCCTCACTCTCATCCTCTCATTGCCTCCTTCCCCATGTTTTCCCTGCTTTTTTTCTAGCTCCCTTTAGAAATTACTGCTCAAGTCAACAGATCGGCTACATTTTAAAATATGGGAGGCCGGCTGAGTGGCTCAGTTGGTTAAGAGCTCGCTCAAGAGTTTGAGCTCTGAGCAACAGCGGTTCGCGTCCAGCCCGAGCTGAGCTGCTGCTGAGCTGCCAACAGGTGGCAGGATGGCTCAGCTAAAAAAAAAAAGTTGAAATGTGGGAGCCTGTTGCTTATTAATATTTCCCCAGAATATGACTCTCTTTTTTAACTAGAGAGTTTCATGCAGTGAAACAAACAAGAGAACAGCATATTTCCAGAACCATTAGATTAGATCCCTCACCTTTCCACACAACCCACACTCCCACCCATCCTGAGATTCGAGGGACAAACACACAATGATATCTTAGACAGACAATTCTGCTTATGTCTTTATTGTTTTTTTTCCCAGTTCTGGATAAGGCCTCATGGGGGAGCTGCTATCTCACTGAAAATAAGAGTCTACTCTTGTTCGCAACAAGGAGTGACCTTTATAGAGAGGAATGAAGCGTGACTTTTGCTTCAGAGAAAAAGGTTCTCGATTGTTATTTTCTTGCAGGTGTCTCTATTTCGTCCCCTACAACCCACAGATACATTTTGATCAAGTCTAGAGCCCCATTTTGCCTTAGCAAAAGAAAATCAAAATGAAAAATAAGATGTTCATCGTGGAAAGATTTTACTTGTTGAACTTTCGAATCAAACACAATTTCATGTACTTCTTTTCTTCCGCAGAAGAAGAGTTCATTGCATATTAATTTTGTTATCATTGCTACATCAGATATGTAAATCTTAAAAAAAAGATTCAGAATAGGAAAAAGAAAATGAATTTTGTGGGCACCACTTGCAAATTAATTTATATATGCAACTCTTTTCAATTTCTTTTAAAAATCGTTCCTGGATAAAGTACAATAAATAGAAGGTTATCAGTGCAAAAGCTGGTCTGTCTGGCATTCAGTCAGTTGGGAATTCCTGCACATCCACAATTCGGTGCAGCTCGAGGTCATGAGGATTAATGTCCTATCGATGACCCATAGGCACTGAAGAGCCTCGGCATCTCCTGACTCATCAGAAAAGAAACAGTTTTGCCTACCAAAGCTTTAGGGCTAAGCAGATTTTTCTTTCTGGGTCTATATGTTTTAAAAAAACAAAACAAAACTGATTAACCAGGACATTTGACAGCTTGCAGATTATTTAGTTCATGTTCCTTCTTCTGCAACTGAGGAAACTGAAGTCTCAAAAGGAGAGGGACTTCCCCAGGGTTTCCCAGGCAGAGTCCTTTTCCAGCTGTGTTCCGTGGAGTCCCTTAACGTACATACTCGCTCACTGTCAAGGTGCAGGGGCATGTGCTAGATGCCTGCCTCAACCTGGTCCAGGGATTCTTCTACATGTGCCACTAATTCTTTCACCAACATCATGGCATGAGAGATTTCTTTCTTTCCAGTCGGTATAACTTCTATTTCTTTATGTAACCAAAATGTGAACTTTCGCTTTGTTTCTGGCTTCTGCATCAATTGCTTTGCCCTGAACACACCTGGATGTAGGACTCCACCCCGCATCTTGTTCCCTCATAGAATCCCCTGAAGATTTCCCAGCAGACCTGGAGTCCCACAGTAAACTATGGAAACATTTTCACTTACCATCTCGATTCCCTCTCAGTATCTCTACTCTCTTCCATGCTACCTCTGGGCATCGGCTCTCTAGCTCTGATATCACACAGTTTCTATAGCTTTTCTAAAGCCAGAGGAGCCAAGCCCAGGATAGCGGGTGTGCCCTCTTAGGAGCCGTGCCTGCGATGTGGCCGCAGTCTTCCAGGGAAACCCTGAGCAGACTCATCTCCAGCATTGGTCTAATTCTGCCACATGGCCTTATGAACCATTTGTCCTCTGAATCTCCATTTGTGAGACAGGGGTTTGGGGCATGGTTGAAAGTTTGAATACCCTCTTGAATCCCTCTGTCACTTTACATAGTTGTTGCAACACTACGCTTGTTAGTGGGATGGGGGAAGTCATATGGTTTCAGGAAGTGGAAGTGCAGTGAGAATCTCCTGGACACTCCTGGACACCAACAGCAGCCTTGTGTGGTCCCAGGAGTTCCCAGTGCTCAGCTGCAGAAAGAACCTTCCTCGCTCATCATTCAGAAACAATAACCAGAATAATTGCAACCTTCTGTGACTGTGTCTGAATGTGGGAAATAGACCTTGGTGCCAGAAAAGAAAAATGGGTGAGGGAGTGGCCAATTATAGTTACATTAGTTACCAATTCAGGCAGAGTCAGAATGATCAACTGCCAAATTCACCCCCGCAGAGGCAGAGAATTGAAGTGGGGGTCTCGGAGGGACAGCTCAGAATGCTGGCAGTGTAAGTGTGGCCTCTTGGGGGGTTTGGGCCACCTTAACCACCTCTCCCTAGCCAACCAGTGGATCTCAGTGGTATGTTTGAAGCAGAGGAGCCACCAATCTGTACAGGGAAACTCACGGCGTCTTGTCCAGGCAGGGTGACTAAGAAGAATCTAGGTCAAGAACCAACACCCGAAATAAGTCAGACAGAAAAAGTCAAGAACCATATGACTTCACTCATATATGGGATATAAAACTGAAAACAGCAAAGGAACAAGACAAACGAACGCACAGAAACTCATAGACACAGGCAACAGTTTAGTGGTTACCAGAGGGTATGGGGGGAGGGGATGGTAGATGAGGGTAAAGGGGGTCAAATATATGGTGATGGAAGGAGAACTGACCCTGGGTGATGAACACACACTGTGACATATAGATGATGTATTACAGAATTGTGCACCTGAAACCTATGTAACTTTACTAAGCGTTGTCACCCCAACAAACTTTAATTTAAAAAAAAGAACCAACACCCAATTAGTTTCTGACTTTTCTCTGTATGTCTGCATGCATTTTCTTTAAAAATTCAATACAAATGTCTTTCATGATACTTACATGTAACAAATTATAGAATTGTTAATCATGGTTCCCAAGAAAGTCATAAGACAACAGCAACTGAAATAGAACGAAGGCCATGAGATTTCAAACCTCCTTTCTTTCCAAATTTTCCCCACCAAGCAGACCCCAGTGGGACGTGTGGTACAATGTGTATCTCTCAATTCCTTAGAGAAAGATGTTTCTGTTACAGAGGGAGTTGCATTTAGTCCTTTAAAATAGAAACCACTATGGTAACTGAAAACATGATTTGCAATAACCTTGTATGTATGACTATTCAGATAAAAGCACCTGGCAATAAAAATAGATTAAAAAAATATGGGAAGTGCTGTAATGGATTTGAAGCCTGCCTAATGTGTATCCACCTCAACGTTTTGTGAAAGTATCTCTTCAGTTTGAATTTCATTCTTTTACATTTCTTAAAAAATGTGAAGGTGAAGGACAAACTCAGCAACTTGGTCAAGGCCTCAGATTGAGCTGGTGAACAATCATGAACAATTTCCTCTGTAATCTCATAATAGCCCTTTGCCGTTAGACATATCAGGCACGATGCAAACTTTGTACAGAAAAAATATCTGTCTGTAAATTCCAAGAATGGTGGGTAATAAGAAGAGTTTAGTAACAGTAACAGCTATTTTGAAAGTCAGTAAAATGTTATCTAAAAAAATCCCATCCTGTGCCTTTTTCAAAACTTGTAATTGCTGTGTATAGGGGTTACTGAATTAGTGTTGGAATTATATTGTTGCAGTAAAAATAAGTACATTCTGTTCTTCCAGGATTAGAGCCCAGGGTGAGCTTTGGACCACAAAGGTACAGTTTAGGGTGAAGGTTTCCATTCCAGAGTGTAAATGTGGACTGTTGGGGAGGGGGTCTCTCTTTCTATTGATGGTGCTTCCCATCTGGCACTCACAGACTTAGGGCTCCTGGGAGCCTGAACACATGCAAAAGACGTTCTAGCCAAGCACATTTTCATGACTAAGCCATGTTGCCCCCTGAAACCTCATTTGCTTTTCTTCTGGGATGGGCCCCCTAGAAGGAACACTCATGTTGCTCCTCTCTCTCTGTCGTCTTTAGAGCCTACAGTCAGTCTTGGAAATCCAGCTCCCTACCCTCTCCTGTCTAGGCCCTACCTTGTTCTGTCTTAGGTATCCAGGGTCAAAGGTACCTCCAAGAAGGTGTCCCACAAACAAAGCTCAGAAACAGTAGAGGGAAAAGGCCCCTTCATGCCTTCCTTTTTAGCTTTTAATAATTATTTGCTTTAGTCTTCCTCGGAGAGGTTCCATTTAATCACTCAACACTGTGATGCCCTCTACTGGGAGGGGGATGAATGTGTGACAGAATTCTTCATGCTACCCAGGGTGGGGCTACCCCCGACCTCCTTCCAAGCTTTATCGTTCCCTAGTGGTAGGTCCCTGATGGCCACCACGGTGACCTCTCCCCAAAGAACCTGGGATGGAATTTCCCAAGGGCTCTTCTAACAATTCCTGGTAATTCTTGCTTTCCCATCTTCTGCACAGAGTTTCTGAACTTCAACAGAGAGGAACAAAATAAACAAACAAACATAACAAAAACACTCATTTTGCTTGGTTGCCAGAGAACATTTTGATGGTTCCCAGATGGGAGGGGTTTGGGGAGATGGGTGGAAAATGTTTAGGGATTGAGAAGTACAAATTGATAGTTACAAAATAGTCATGGGGATGTAAAGTATAGCATAAGGAATATAGTCAATAATATTGTAATAATAATGTATGGTGTCAGATGGATACTAGATTTCTAGGGGTGATCACTTCATAAGTTATATAAATGCCTAATCACTATGTTATACACCTAAAACTAATATAATATTGTGTGTCAACTGTAATTAAAAATTTTAAAAACTTAAAAAAAAACCCAAAAACAAAAAACGGAGAGGAGATGACCAAGTCTGGGGACTGGATTCTCCCCGTGTCTCTAAGAAATGAGTAGCTCTCTCTCATGCATTTCTCAAAGGGAATGTACTTTGAAAAATCGCATCTATGAATGAGTTTTCCCATAATTCTGTTCACCATTAGAAAACAGGAAGTTCTATGTAAAGCATTTAATAAAGGTAAATACTCAGAGAAACTGCCTTAATGCAGAAAAAAAAATTGTGTGAACACCATCTACTGCCTTGAAGAGATTGAAGCAAAGCTAATACTATTGACTCTGTAAATCAGTTCCACTCCATGATGTCCAAGGTCTGCCCAAGACAAATAGCAGTGTTTGCCTATGAAAACATATCACTATACACAAAATTTCCTAATCATTGCAGCATAGTGTGAACTTAAGACTTGGATGGAAGACTGAGCTTGTGGCAGGTCAACAGGATGTCATTGCCAGCAGTAGTGTTGGTGGGGTCATATCCTTCAGAGTTTTTATGATACAGCAGCAGGCTTCAGGGTCCTTTTTGCCAAATAACCTATGAAACTCAGCTTATTTTAATGTGTGAATGCTTGATAAAGGCCTCATGGGTTCCCTACCCTAATTTCTAGGCAAGGCCATTCTGTTTGTCCTCCCTAAAGGTTGTGCTTGGAGTATTAATTGGAAAAATTGGATCAGAGCAGCCTCCAGGTAGCAGTGCTGTTTTGCTGCCAGACAGCCCTGCATTCTCTCCCAAAGTTCGTTCATAATGGTTTTGGCTGCAGGCCTCCTAACAAAGTTCTTTCCACTTCTTTTCTTACCCTAGAAAGAGAGTCTTGCTGATGTTCTCCGGGGTTTTATGTAATTGGAATCAATATAACAGACGCCATATTTTCCTTGTTGTGTCATTTAGATTAGTTCAGTTTAAGGGCATTGGGTCCACTCTGGTATTTGTTATGCAGACCTAAAAACAGTCACTGAAAAGCTTAAAATAAAAATGGATTGTGTGTTTTGCAGGATTGTCCCAAGAGAGATCTTTCTTTGGAGTGCCAGTGATGATTACAATCAAGCTAATAGTTGATACTGATATTTAATTTACATTGAGGGTTAGACATTAAGAGCTATGGCAGTGCTTCCTAATTTGATAAAGAGATAAACACGCAGAGAGTCGTGAACTTGACCACTTGAGGACCTCTAGTGTGTGCCAAATATGGATGCAATGGTTGTTTGCTTTCCAGATAAATAGATTATACTGAGCTGGAAATCTTTGTGAATTAGTGTATCTTGAATGGATGTTCTGTTTGGTTGGTGAGTAATACTGGAGTTTCATAGTGAATTTTTTTTAGCTTCTTGCAGTCCTGTGGAAGTAAATCTGTTGTTGTTTACAGGTAATAATTATGAAAAGTCGGGTAAAATTATACATGAAAGTATATAAAGAATAATTATTGCTTTCATGTTTGTTAGTCATGATCATTTTTGCATATTTTCTATACATTTGTGGTATTCCTAGAATAAGTAACAGTGTATTCCTATGAAAACAAAAGCACACTGGGGACATAAGCAGGCAGGAAGAAAAAGGAATTCACTACACAGAAAAGATTGTACAGACATTACATTTCACCTGAAGGCAAAATGTCTTCCCTTTGCTCATTACCCTGCATAGGCTCAATGTCACCACTGGGGAACTCAGTGCTGGGTTTCTTATTTCCATGATGTATGAGATAATCATCATTCCAAATATTTTGGGTTCCTCACCAGTACTGAATTTGTGTTTTGAGGTGAGCACTCTGCAGAGTCTTGCCTTATGAACTTCACAACTTATGTGTGTCTGTGTTAGCGTGCTTTGATTTCTGGCCCTTGAAAGCTGACAGCACATCTAATGTTGAATTTATTGTGTATAGACGGGGTAGACAAACTATGGCCCATGGGCAAAATCTAGCTGGCTGCCTGCTTGTGTAAATAAAATTGTATTAGAACACTGTCAGGATCATTCGTTTACAAATTGTCTGTGGCTACTTCCATGCTACAACATCATAGCTGAGTATTTGCAACAGAGGCCGGGTGGCCCACAAAGTCAAAAATTCTTGTGTCTGGCTCTTTATAGAAAAGCCTGGTGACAGGCTAGGCCATGGGGGAAATACCAGGGGTGCCAAAAAAATGCATACACATTTTAAGAGATGTTATGTATGTATTACTTTTCAAAGCTGAATTTAATTACAGTAGCAATTATAGTATGACGTTCGCTCAAAAGATGACGTTCATCAAATGTATGCTAGCATCACCATGCGACAAACAGGACAGTCAAAGAAAATGGCGGAAGCACAGTTGTCGTTCAAGGAGTGCAAGACAATTTTGAAGTGGTATTTGAAATTAGAGAACGTTGTGGCAGTACAAAAAGGGAGGCGTGAGTATGCGACAGAACCTCCAACACACTTAACAATCGCATGCATTCATGGTAAGTGTGAGATGCATGGTCCTGTGTGAGATATGCACAAAGGAAGATCCAGGAGGCCTCGCACAGCAGCAAGTCCTGCTTCTTCTGCCGTGGTGTTGGACCAGTTTACACGCTCGTCACAGAAGCCTACCAAACAATGTGCACATGGGACAGAAGTTAGCAGAACAGGCATACGACACATTCCTCAAACAGCAAAATGGAAAGTTTTCAACCCAAGATAAAAATGTGGGTACATTTTTTTGGGCACCCTTTGTATTTGCACAGAGAAATGACAAGATCAAAGTGGTAACTCATGACAGTTATTCTAAAAGTTGTGCGTAGGAAATTTGAGAATGACAGGTCAATTAGGAGGCTTTGGAGTATAATGTAGATCTTAAAAACTAAGGTGGTGGCAATACCAATACCAATGGAATGGAGGAAGCAGATGTGAGAAACTTTGAACAAGTACAATCAACTGTACTTGACAACAGTTGCAATGTGAGAGATGTAAGAAGTAGAGTTAAATAATCTGGGTTTTATTCCTGAGTCACTTGATGATGCTCGTATTATGAATCAAGATAGGTAACATGGTGGGGCCATCATATTTTAGAGGCAAAGCTAAGATGAGTATGGTTTTGGACATATTGAGTTTGATATGGCAGTATGACATCCACGTAGAAATGTCCAATAGGTATGAGTTTGGACATTGAAAATTAGATCTGGGCTGCAAATTGGGAATTACACATATAAATAGTCTACATGGAAGGGATTTATGAAGCCAAAGAGAAAGTGAGTGTGCTGAGAAGAGAGTGGTAGAGAGTAGCCCCATTGACAGTTAGAGAGAAAGAGGGAACCTTGAAAATACTGGAAATGGCCCGGGGCGTCGGGGGGAGGGGGAAAAGAAAAGTGAAAGTGTGGTGTGTTCTAGAAGCTAAAAGAAGAAGTTCAAGAAAGAGGGCATTGGGCCGGCCGAGTGGCGCGATGGTTAAGAACTCGCTTGGGATGCCAGAGGGCCCCGGTTCGGATCCCACATAGGAGGGCCAGTGACACTGCC
>NW_017731564.1:1230527-1267296 GCF_001890085.2 Hipposideros armiger | reverse complement strand
CTTGGGCCAGTGAAGCAACGTCCTCCACAACTAGATTGAAGAACAAAACGACAGCAACTTGTCTGTTCCCCTTCCCCCAATTCCCCAGCGCTGTTCTCCTCCCCGCAATTCCCCAATAAAAAAAAAATTGGAGAAAGAGGGCATTGTCTGCAGTGTCAGAGCTGAGGTGTCTGGGAACTTGAGGAATAAAAGATAACTGGGCTTTGCACCAAGAGTACATGAGTAGACTTCAAAGAGCAATTTTGGAGAAAAGGTAGGGGCAGAAGCCACGCTTCTAGAAGTTAAGAAATAAATGTACGTGGAAAGAATGGACTTTTTGGGAAATGTGGTTTAAAAGGAAAGGGAGGAGTTGGAAAATTGTTTGTGGGGAGGGTGGTAAGCTGTCTCCCCTCCCTAAAGCCTTCCCTTGATCCTGGTGCCACTGAGAGAACAGAGCTAGAGGTAGGACAGGATCCTTGCTGGAGATATCATACGTAAAAGTCCTGCATCAGGGGCAGGGAGTCAATGGACGATGTCTTCTTTGTTCCCTTCCACTCAGGGATTCTGGATGCTGTGGCCAAGCTGAGGTAGTGAGGTCGCCTTGAATGCCAATAAGACCCATGTAGAGCATGGCTGCAGACCTCTGAAGTCCATACATGTACCCATATTGAGACGGAAACCTCAGCTTGATGACTACCTTCTGAGGCTTTCTCTACAAAGACCGAAAGCAGAAGGCAATGGGCAATGAGCTTGTGAGAATCCCTGAAAGCATCCCTGTCCTTCCCAAGTAAGTCCTGCACTTGGGGGGCCTGGAGCTTTGCTCACTTTGTAGTTTGGGGAAGTGTGGCTTGGGGGCTCCGTGTGAGCATTGTACCTACTGGAAAGAGCTGATTTTCTCACCCGCCTTGCTCAAAGGCCACCTGGGTCAGAGAGCATAACACCGGTCCTATGTCATCACGACAGCATTAGCTGGCAGACAGCGTAAACTGTTACTGGGCAGCGTAAACAAAAGGTGCAGAAGTTACGAGGAAATGGGCACGTGGGAGGCATAAGACTGCTAAATTTATACCCCAAACTCAGATATTTTCCTGGCTTTACAATTGGAATGTCTAAAGACTGTCTGTATATGTCCCCGGAGAGTTACACCAGGACTGATGGGGAGGGAGTTAGAAGGAAGCCAAATTTCAGCTCGACATATGGAAGAACTTGGAGACTCTTAGGACCCCGTATTCTCGGACTTACTGTTTAAACCTACAGTTGGACACCTAGTGTTGACTTCCCTTTTGGGGTGCACGGCACGTGGAGACTATGCACAGACAGGGCACTGCGCTGCGAGTGGGGGTTTATGGACCATGCAGGGCCTCCCCTCCCCTTTGTAGGCCCGTAGGCCCTTTCCCCTGTTTGTAAATTAAACGTGGACTGAAGGACGCCGACGTCCCTTCCAGCTCTCATTTCCCACCATTCAGTTTCTGTGGTAAGACACACTGCTACAATGCCTTGTGTGTGTGTGAATCTCATATTTCCATCATTTTTCTTTTTAAGAATAGCCACCATGAGGCAGATCTTGTTGTAACCCTCTTTTCCCATTAAAGTTTCCCCAAACCCCAAGGCATTGAGATGCTGTTGTTGAATTAAAACTTTTTACGTCTCTGTGAACTAAAGATGGACTAAAACTTTGTCAGATGGTTAAGAGTACAGACTGGAGTAGCGCTGTGTTACAATCCAGACTGCCTTGTAAGTGCTGTGTAAGCTTGCGCAGCCTGCGTACTCTGAAAAATTGGGGTGATAATAGTTCTCATATTTCAGAATGTTGGTGGAAGAATGACACAAGATCTCAGCATTTTTATGGGTGCTGTGGAGTGTGGGTAAAGACCCCACAACTCCCTTGGGTCAAAGTAAGGTTAGGTGAACTTTCTGATTCACTTCTTAAGATATCTAAAATCTTACATGAAGTGCGAGAGGTGTAGCTTTCCAAGATCTCAGAGCCCCAGCCCCACTGCTGGGGGGAAAACTGCCTCATTCAAGGTGAAGTCCGGTCAGATTTCTGAAGCCTCACTTTTTGGCTACTTCACAGTCCTTTCATTTTTGTATATTGTATCCTGCAACCTCAGTGAACTTACTTGTTCATTCTAGGAAGGTTTTTTTTTGTAGATTCCTTAGGATTTTCTACATAGACCATCATGCCATTTGCAGATAAGGCCAGTTGTAAGTTGTATGTCGTCCTTTAAGATCTGTATGCCTTTTCTTTCCTTTTTGTGCTGGCTAGAATGGCCATTATGGGGTTATGTTGAATCACAGTGCTTCTGTATTCGGGGGTTATTCCACCATTCCCAAAGAAGTGACTCAAACAGCCGAAGCACTAAATGTGCCCATCTCAGAGAAGGTTTCGAGACAGCTGGCCTTTCCCGAACCTTGGGTCAGAACCAGGTAAGGGCTTTTCAAACCTGGCTTAAAAGACAGAATCAGCTCTCGGGGGTTCCCGAGCAGTTTCTCCGGTTCTAGCTTGGTGGCATTTAATTAAGGTAGCCCATGTCACCACAGGAAAAGGTGTGTGCATCACTTAGCAGGGTGCCCACTGACAATCACAAATGTTACTTGCTATTATTATTATTACCATTATTATTATTATTATTATTACAGGGCATCTCAGACTTTAATGTCTGTACAAATCACCAGGGATCTTGAAAAAAAAACACAGGTTCTGACTGGTAGTCCTGGAGGGATTTTGCATTTCTGACAAGCTCCCTATGATGCCAACGCTGCTGGCCTTAGGACCAGACTTGGAATCTGAGGGCGGAGAGGATGCCTACTATTCAGTCTGCTTAGCATTCTCCATCTTGGGGGAAACTATCCCTCATGAGATGGTTATGGTGATTCAGACCTGTGTCAGGGCCCGCACTCCTGCTTCTCACCGGTCGATGTCACCTGAGATAGTTAAGCGAGACACGGGAACTTTTTTCTTACTGGCCTACGTTTGAGGTCTGATAGTTAAGTTCACAAACTCATCCTAGAAAAAGTGCTACATACCTCATTGCTGAATATCACTATGGTCACCTTCGAAGTACTCCCTTTAGGGAAGCTATGCACCAACGCCAGCACCTAGTCCACCCTTCAAAGCAATTTTGGAACTCATTTTCTGGAATGGCCATCAGAGCTGTCATCGTATTACTCTTCATGTCCTGAATGTCATCCAAATGTCTTCCTTTCAATATTTCCTTTATCTTTGGGTAAAGAAGTCATTGGGGGCCAGATCAGGTGAGTAAGGAAGGTATTCTAATACAGTTATTTGTTTACTGGCTAAAAACTCCCTCACAGACAGTGCTGTGTGAGCTGGTGCATTGTCGTGATGCAAGAGCCATGAATTGTTGGTGAAAAGTTCAGGTCGTCTCACTGTTTCACGCAGTCTTTTCAGGACTTGCAAACAGTAAACTTGGTTCACTGTTCATCCAGTTGGTACAAATTCATCATGAATCATCCCTCTGATCTCAAAAAAGGTTAGCAACATCGTTGCAACAAGTTCACGAACTTAATGGTCAGACCTCGTATGCCCAAGACCTGCTCAGAGGGAGGGCATCTATCTGATTTTTGTTGGCTCAGCCACTTCATCGTGCACAGGGAGAATGCTAACAAATACAGAGAAGTCAAGCTGTGGTGGCCAGACCTTACTGACCAGGACATTTTAAACCAAGACATGGTTAGTATGACTTTGTTTTCTCCCTTATCGGGGTAAAATAAACACAAATATAATTTTAAGAAGTGTCTCATGTAACATTACTGAAATCAGAACAAGATGATGGACAAGCTCCTGTAAATTTCTCTTTTTCCAAGGTCACCCTTGGATCCACACACTTGCACAATGGAGACATCCACAGCATCTCATGAGGGAGGCATCATGTCTGGCCCACTTGTTTCCTTTAAGCACCACCATCTGCACTAGGACATGGACTAACCACCAGATGTGAGGACAGTTTCAGGCCACACTCACCCTCCCAGGCTTCGTTCTGAACCAGTTCCTCAACCCACTGGATTTTATCCTGTTTCTGATCTCGGGCTGTTGACCTTGCAATTTGCTTTCCTATTTCTGCCTTTGTTTTGCCCTTGCACTTGTGGGTTGAAATGCCCTGCAAAGCAGGCGCTTAAGGGGAATAGGCATTCAGGATATCTGTGTTGATTGAATAAATGAGTGTCAGGGAGCATTGCTGGGAGGCAGGGTTCAGCTCTGGGGCACCATATCTCAGGTGAGACACAGAGAGAGGCTTCCAAAAAGCAAGTGAGAGAGGAGTGGGGA
This sequence comes from Hipposideros armiger, assembly GCF_001890085.2. Taxonomy (NCBI): domain Eukaryota; kingdom Metazoa; phylum Chordata; class Mammalia; order Chiroptera; family Hipposideridae; genus Hipposideros; species Hipposideros armiger. The sequence continues at coordinate 1,263,029 of NW_017731564.1, read as the reverse complement.
GGGGAGCAGCAAAGTCACTGTCTTCCAGTGACCTTGAGAATAACTGCTGGCATGTGTTCTCTTCATCCTTTGGTGTTGGCTGAATATAAAGCTCCAAATAGTAGGTGTTAACAAGAGTGGACTGTGAGGGTGGCCAGGTGGCTCAGTTGGTTAGAGCGCATGCTGTGAACAACAAGGTTGCTGGTTCAATCCCTGCGTGGGCCACTTTGAGTTGTGCCCTCCTAAAAAAAAAGAGAGAGAGAGTGGACTATGAGTGTGAAGTTCTGGGCCTGAGTCCCAACGCTGGTAACAAGCTCAAGGACCTTGAGTACGCCATCTTCCTTTCTCTGGGTCTCATTCCCCACCTCTAAAATGAGCCCAGGTGGTTCCTGTACCCCATCTCTGTGGGCAATTTCAGCAATGACAGTCTAGGATTTTACGTGATAACCAGCCACTGAGACTAAAGCCAGTCAGCTCTGTACTTACACCGCTAATCTGCTGGGTTTTGTTGTTTTTAAATCACATTTCCTTAGGTGGCTTGGCTTTTAGGTAAGTAATGGCGCTTGGGTTTACCCCAGGTCTATTAGCCTTGCTAATCTGTGAGTGTACCTACCAGGCAAGGGATTGATTGATGTTTTTTTCTGAACTTTTGTAAAGAATGTTTTAAAGGCAAGTGCTCTTTTGCTCCCTGTATCATCATTTACCAGCTACTTTCTTGTTGAAACTTGTTCAGTTCAAAAACTATTTCTACAGCAATTTAATTTCTTCCATTAATTCAAATATTGATTTCACTTTTCCTAGATACATGAAATAGATGACATGTGTTTTTATCTGAGAGATTTAGAATGCCTTTATACTTTCTTAATTAGAGCTCTCTCTATTAATTAAAAAGTACTTACACTCAGGTAGGGTGGACTTATAGAGCTAAACTCCTTCCCTCCCTCTCTCCCTCCCTTCTTTACTTCCCCCTTCCCTCCCTCCCGCCTTTCCTTCCTCCTTTCCTTCCTTCCTTCCTTCCTTCCTTCCTTCCTTCCTTCCTTCCTTCCTTCCTTCTTTCCTTCCTTCCTTCCTTCCTTCCTGGCAAGTATAGAAAACAGACATATTGAGTGCCTGCTATGGGTCAGGTCCTGTGCTAAGATGCTCTTAAATGCATTTAATCATCACAAAATATTTTTAGTTGGACTTAATTATTACTGTTTTACAGATGAGAAAACTGAGGACCCCAGAAGTTAAGTGATTCATTCAAGGGTATATGATTAGCACATCTTCCCCACCTATGCCTGCTCTCGCTGGTGTACCAAACCCAAATTAGCCCTCTCTCAAAACTATTTCATTAGATTCCCCAACCTAATTCACTAAATAGAAGCAACTCCTAATACTTGCACTGTAATTTATAGGAACATGTAATTTTTTTCCTCTGTGGACATCTGAGAAATATATAGATGACCATAGTGAAGAAAATAAAATATTATTTATATCATGCAGAAGTAACCAGCTAATATTACAGTGAATGTCCTTCCAGTAGAAAGCATACTCATGTCACTTGTGCTTCTGGGTAACTCCATACAGCTTCATCTTCATTAAATATGAGAGGAAGGGCCGGCCGAGTGGCGCGATGGTTAAGAACTGGCTTGGGATGCCAGAGGGCCCCGGTTCGGATCCCACATATGAGGGCCAGTGACACTGCCCTCTGCAGCTAAGATGCTGAACAACAGCTCGACCTGGAGCTGGGCTGCTGTGAGTCGCTGGCGACGGTGTAAGCTGCAGCCCCTGTGGCAGTGGGTTGCCATGGGCTACCGTGAGTAGCCAGCAGCCAGCGTGAGCGGGCAGCAGCTGCTGTGAGTGCCTGTCCAGAGGCCAGCGACTGATCTGCCTCGCCCGGGAAGAGCACAATGATGGTGCCAACTTGGGCCCGTGAAGCAACGTCCTCCACAACCAGACTGAAGAACAAAACGACAGCAACTTGTCTGTTCCCCTTCCCCCAATTCCCCAGCGCTGTTCCCCTTCCCCCAATTCCCCAATAAAAAAATATTTAAAAAAATATGAGAGGAAGCTGAAGTTCAGGAAATAAGGAACACACCCAAAGCACAAAGCTGACATGTGGTTGAACCTAGACTCCCTCCTAAGGTTGACTCTGGTCCAGAATTGACGTTACTACATGAGCAAGTTATGTTAAGGGCAGAGAAAAGAGAACTTTTCAGCAATCGCTTATCCCCATCATTCGAGCAGATGTTAGTACAGTAATACTTTGGTTTGCGAGCATAATTTGTTCTGGAAACAAACTACTTATGTTACAAGACATCACTCGTTTGCCACGTTAAAACGTATTAGAAATGTTTGCTTGTCTTGTGGAACACTCGCAAACCAAGTCACTCGCAATCCAAGGTTTTGCTTTAGTAAAATGCAAATCCTGTCAGAGACCCACCAGTGATCATTTGCCAAGCACTCAAATGAACCCAATATTCTTTTGTTGTTCTAGAAGGAGGGTGAAGGATAGCCTGCGAAAAAGGTGCCTTGTTAGCAGCCTCCAGTAGACAGAGGTGGCTTTCATGCCTGGTGTGTTCTGTGGTCACGCTCCAGTTGTTTGGCCACGCCCCAGATTGTCACCAGCTTGGAAGGTGTCTGGCCTCTTAGGAATTTCATAAACCCACTGGGGATCTGAATCCAAGCTCTGGTTTCCTCTAGACATATGTAAATACTCATCTGAACACTTGCAGCGACAGGTACTTGAAGGTACCATCACAGTCTGATGGCCTCTGAAGAGAGGCCCTTTAAAAACGGGCACTTTGGGAAAAAAATAAGAACAGGCACTTAGGGATCAGAGAGCATCGTTAAGTTTGCCTCAAGCCTCATGGCCGTCAGGGTAGGGGGGCCCTTCTGCTCCCTCAAAGGCACATGTATCTCTTCCCTCTAGTTAAGGATTTGCCCTTTGGGAAGTGACTGAGGGCAGGTGCTCTGGGAAGTAAGCCCAAATAAAATTCAGGATGTCGATCCCTAGCTATTTTAAAAGATATTTATTTTTTTAAGTCATACAAGAAACACGTGCCTATTTTGAAAAATTTAAAACAATGTAGAAGCATATAAAATTACAAGAAAGCCCCATTTCATTCCATCCCCTTCAATCTAACTCTTCAAGAGTAACCTTGATTGGCAGTTTGACGTATATACTTAAAACCTTTTATCAATGCACAGACTAAGTATAAATGAATGAATGAATGAGTGAATAAGTTTATTTTTAAGATATAATATACAGAGGGTGCCAAAAAATGTATACACATTTTAAGAAAGGAAAACTGTATTAAAATTGTGATACTCAATATATACCAATAACAAATGATGAACACAAGTCACGTGTGACTTCTGCAATGACAAGAGGTGCTCAAAGTGGTTCCCATCAGCATCCAGACACTTCTGATGACGGCGAACTACTGCTTGAGCAACGCTGACCAAAGTGTCCACTTGTATACATTTTTTGGCACCCTCGGTATATAAAGAGATGCACACAATTATTGAATATATATATATATTACATTTGGGGACACCTATGTAACCACTACCTAGATCAAGATAAAAATCATTTGTATAGTTTTTAAAAACCTAAATTAGGATGGTAGCATACATGCAGCTTTGCAATTTTATTCTATCACTTATTTGACCAAGTCAGTGTACACAGCATTCCAGAGTGTGGCTATATCATCATTTATTTTTTATTTTTTTATTTTTTTAAATTTTTTTTTAGCTGAGCCATCCCGCCACCTGTTGGCAGCTCATGGCTGCTCAGCTCGGGCTGACTCGAACCGCTGTTGCTCAGAGCTCAAACTCTTGAGCGAGCTCTTAACCAACTGAGCCACTATATCATCATTTATTTAATCGTTGCACTGTTGATAGACATTTAGGTTGCCTTCACATATTTTGCTGTTACTGACAGTGCTTCAGCAACTATCTTTATACATACATTTTTGCACATGGCTCCTGACTTTTGTGTAAAAATATTAGGAGTAATGAATGTAATAATCCCTAACATATGCACAATGTTTTCAAGATTCCACGAGTGGCCACAGCTATTATCTTTTTGGCTGCTATTAACTCAGAGAAGCAGGAGAGGTTCTGATTACTTGTATTTTCTTCTTGGAGTCAGACATTGAAGTCGCAGAGGTTACAAGCGTTTGACACCTACGAGTCACATGGCCTTGGGTGGAGGCAGGAGCAAAAGCCAATCACAGATGTGTGACCCCAGCTTCCATGGCCCCTTTCATTGCTTCTCAAGTGCCTCGTAATAGAGATCTGTAGACTGTCACCAAGTGGCGCCTCTGAGCAGGAGAGTTTATGCAGTCCAGCGCAGAGGATAAGAGAAAGCGTTCTGGTGCCAGGCTGACTGGGTTTGAATCCTAACTCCACTGCTGATTAGCTGGGTGACAGGGGACCAGGTCTAAGTTGCAGCTTCCTTAGCTGTAAAATGGAATGAAACATAGCACCTTGTCACAGGTTATAGTCAGACTTAATGAGATAATGCATATAAATAATTTAGCAAAGTTCCTGGCCATAAGAGTTTGATAAGATAATTTAAATAATAGATTTATTGAGATCTAATTCACATGCTACAAAATTCAGCTCTTTAAAACGTATCATTCAATGGTGGTTAGTCTATTCATAGAGTTGTGCAGCCATCACCATGATATAATTTTAGAATGTTTTCATCACCCCAAATAGAAACCCTGTATCCTTTAGCTCTCACACTACAATCCCCCTCACCAAACTCCAGCCCTAGGCAGCCTGTAATCTACTTTCAGTGCTCAAACATTTACTTATTCTGGGTATTTCACATAAATGGAATCATGTAACACTTTTGCTTTTGTGTCACACTTATTTCACTTAGCATAATGTTTTGAAGGTTCAATCATTTTGTAGTGTGTATCAGTATTTTGTTCCTTTTTATTACAGAATAATATTTTATTATATGGTTATACCACTTTTTTGTTTATCCATTCATCAGTTGATGGACATTTGTGTTGTTTCCACTTTTTGGCTATCATCAGTAATGCTGCTATGGATAGTCATGTGCACATTTTTGTTTGAATGTCTGATTTAAATTATTTTAGGCAAATATACACATACATACAAACACGTATACCAGTGGTGCCAAAAATGTATACAAGTGGACACTTTGTTCAGCATTGCTCAAACAATAATTCACCGTAATCAGAAGTGTCTGGACGCTGATGGGAACCACTTTGCGCACCTCTTGTCATTGCAGAAGTCACACGTGACTTGTATTCATCTTTTGTTATCAGTGTATATTGAGTATTACAATTTTAATAGTTTTTTCCTTTCTTAAAATGTGTATACATTTTTATGGCACCCTCTGTATATATATTCCATTAATCCATATACTCCATAATTCATATACGCCACTAAATGAACTTGAATATTTTCCACCAGGACTGGAATTGCTAGATCACATGGCAACTCTATAGTCAATCTTTTGAAGAACTGCAAAACTGTATTCCAAAGGGGCTACATCACCTTAAAACTACACCAGCAATGTCTGAATATTCTTGTTCCTCCTCATTCTTGCTAACACTTGGTAGTTTCCATTTTTGGAAATTGTAGCCATCCTGGTAGGTGTGGAGTAGTGTTCCAGAGTGGTTTTGATTTTCATCTCCCTGATTACTAATGATGTTACGCATCTTTTCACATGTTTTTAATACGATTCTAGCTCTTATTTGTTCAACAGGTATTTACTAGTTCCTATTTTGCACAAGTCATCCTTATCCTTTCCTATGGCCGAAAGTTCCCCAAGTAGACCGTGAGTTTTTCGAGAGCAAAGGACATGGCATGCATTGCCATACCTCCAATGCCTTGCTCAGCGATGGCCACATCAGAATACCTAATAGAAACATTGACTAAATGAATGGGCGAATCCTCACTGGATATGGGAATTCGCTGGGGGAGTTGTAAGCAAGCATTTCGTAAGCACCTGTCTATGGTTGGGGTTTAGTGACAGGTTCAGTTCCACATGTGGTTGGTCATGGCCCCAATCGTCTATCTGCTGTCCACTAAAAACTTTTAACTCTCACAAGGCTTTGCCAGTACCAGGATCCTAATAAGTGTGGGTACTACATTTAAACACATGGAGGAAAAGCAAAGCCTGCTCCTGCCAGGAAGTCAGTGTGCCCCCTTTTGTGGGGCTGGGTTAACCCTGACCACTGGTGTCCATGTGTACCCAGTGTGTTGGAACCCGGTGCTGCTTTCTAGCACCAGTGCATCTAAGAAAGCGTTTTGTGTTTAAAGCGCTTTCAGTTCTGCCCGGAGTAAGCAGACTCAATCTCAAATGAATTAGCAAAACAATTCTGATCCTTTTTTATCTACATTTATTGTGGAAGGTATACGTAGGCGTATTTAATAGACACTCTCATCGCTCTTTTGGAACATGGAATGAAATGACATTGATTTATTTGCAACTTTGAGAGTTTTGAGGACTTGAATCCGAAGGTATAAATCATGCTGAAAATTGGAAACAGACCATATTTACTAAATACATGTCTGCTTTGCTTAACACACTTTTCCTCCTCTGTTTTCCCATTAATTATATGCTCTAACACATTAACTATGTTAGGAAGGCCAGGCGAACCCATAGGTAGAGCTTGAGCCTTAATGCCAAATAGACCTGGTTCACATCAACCTCTGTCACATGCTAACTATGTGATCTTGGTAATGTGGAAGTCGAATTAATGCTGCCCCCCGGCCCCATGGCGTCCACATCCTAATCTCCAGAACCTGCTAATATGTTACCTTCTGATGTAATTAAGGTAACAGGCTTTGAGATGGGGACAGTGCCCTGGGTTATGCCAGCGGGCCAATCGCCTCGCACAAACCCTTCAAAGCGGAGAACTTTTTCCAGCTGAAGTCACAGTGATGCAGGGAAGTGGGAAGCAGAAGAGACTGGGCAGGAGGGCAAGTCCGAGAGATTGAAAGCATGAGTGGCACCGGGCTCACCTTGGCTGGTTTGAAGATGGAGGGGCCATGCGATGAGGAATGCAGGGGGCCTCAGGGAGCTGGGAGAGGCTCCTGGATGACAGCCAGCAAGGAAATGGGAACCTCAGACCCACAAGCGCGATGAACCGAATGCTGCCAGCAACCAGTGCTACAGCGTCCAGTAAGTAGCACAGCCCTGCCAGCAGCGGCACTTCCACGTGTGGGACCCCAGGCAGAACACCCAGTTCAGCCGTGTCATCCCTGGGTTAAGCTCTTGAGAACTGTGAGATCACCAGTGGGTGGCGTTTTAAGCTCAGTTTGTGGTACTTTGTTACGGCAGCGGGGGGGAAAGCTTGCACAGTAAATTACTGTTTGTAAATTGGGAACAACCTGGCAGGGTTCTTGTAAAGATTAGAAGTTACCCTTTGATTGCCTGGCATATAATAAGGACATAACACATGATAGCGTCATATGTGGAAGCACCAGAATGAGAAATGGAAAGAGGAGAAGGGATCTTTTTTGTTTTTTTAGTTTTTTTGTGTTTTTAAGAATTTATTGGGGAATTGGGGAAGGGAACAGTGTTGGGGAATTGGGGAAGGGAAACATTGTGTTTTTCTAGGACCCATCAGCTCCAAGTCAAGGTGTTGTCCTTCAGTCTTAGTTGTGGAGGGTGCAGCTCAGCTCCAAGTCCAGTCGCCACTTTCAATCTATTGGGCTGTCGGAAAAGTCATGATGTATTTTTGTATGTTTTTCGCTGCAAAAATGTGTCATGACTTTTCTGACAACCCAATAGTTGCGGGGGCCGGTGGGGCTGGGGCGCAGCCCACCATCCCATGCAGGAATAGAACCGGCAGCCTTGTTGTTAGGAGCATGTGCTCTCACCAGCTGAGCCATCCTGCCACTTGTTGGCAGCTCAGCTTGGGTGCAGTGTCACTGGCCCATGTGGGAATCGAACTGGCAACCCTGTTGCTCAGAGCTCGTGCTCTAACCAACTGAGCTATGTGGCTGGCCCCAGAAGAGATGTTGATAGAAACAAAAAGGTATGTATTCTTATGTGAAGCTACTTTTATCTGAGGTCAGATGTGGCTGATTTGTGCTGCACTGATTGGCTACTGGTGGAGGGTAACATCTGCTCACCTGCTTCTACTGAGCATTTCAAAAATGTAACATGTTTCTGTGATAAGTAATGCAAGGAAGTATTGTGAGGCAGTAAATATTTAAATGGGCTTTAACAAATCACTGCAGATATTATGCTGCATTACTGCACCCTTTTCTCACTACTGATAAAACTCCGCTCTGATTTTCTGTTCTCACAGTGAAGACAGTAGGAGGAGGAGGAGAAAAAAATAAAGTCATTCGTGTAGAGCTCTACTGGCATGAATTCCCCATTTAAGACACCCCAGGGCTGAGCATGACCCCAAGGAATGAGTACTAGATCCCCCAGAGACATGGTACAGCCCCAGTCCCTGGGTCAGCAATGAAAGACCTCATGCATCTCCATGATACAAAGATGGAATTTCTCTGGGTGAATCCTGGGAAGCCAGAAAAAATGATTGTAACACACTTATCTCCCATGTCCCTCCCTCTCCACTTGCCTCTGTACACGGCCTAGGCATCCCATGTGTATTAGTCACCTTTGGCACAGTAACGAACAACCCTACACTCCCGGGGGCTAATGGCAAGTATTTCTTACACATAAGAAATAATTGGTGGATCTGGGTTTGCTCCTGGCCGTGAATTGGCTTCATGTACTTTCTCATTCTAGGACCCAGGCTGAAGGAGCAGCCCCTGTTTGGGATGTGTGACGTTAATGGCCAGGGGAAAAGTGCAAGAACCAGAGCAGTTTAGCTTAAGACTTCTCAGATGTGACATATGTCATGTCTGCTAGCACCCCATTGGCCAAATACAACATCAGTGGGGGGAGAAGATATACGCCTGCCAAACGATGCACTACAAGTCACATGACTGAGCCCCTTGACACTGACCCTCTGAGGGGTTCTGGGGCCACACCCCATGGTCCAAGACCAGGCGCCAGCAGGTCAGGTGTCTCCCAGCTGGTGGAAAGTACGGCAGTGAGCATTTGAAAGGTGTTCAGGTAGTCAGCCATGATCATGTGATCCAGCAGTAAGGATACTGCCCCAAGGTATGAAGACCTAAGACTAAAACAGGACCCCAGTGGGAAAGAAATTGGGGCACACATCATCAGATTAACACAACTCATAGGACATAGGCAGTAACTGGACATAACCCATGAATGTGAGTAAAGGATAAGGTCTCTGCTATATAACCATGGTAGATTAGAGACAAAGTTATTCATATCCAGTTATTGGAATACATCTTTTTGCATTTCTTGATCAGAATAGATTGTCAATTACATGGTCCGAAAGCCTTGGTTGGGACTCAGCTTATGTTTCGGGTTAAGTCACCACAGCTTCACAGATGAAGAAGCTGTTGGGGTGTTAGGGGAATGGGCTGCAAATGTTATGAGTCATTTACTGACGTTCAATTTCATTTTAAAGCAAGGTGGTATTGACTGGGCCTCCACTAAGTGCCCAACACTAGGTATTGTGAGCACTATGAGACATTGTCTTTACTTTTCTGTAAATCCATTTCTTTCTGAAGTAAATGATTGTGTTAGGACTTCCGTCTGTACAAGATGGTTTCTTCCTGCTCCTGTCTGCTAAGTACAACTATAATCCCTGGAAAAAATGCAAGAGACAACCAACAAGAACTTGTACAAGGAGGGGGGAAAGGGTAAGAAGAACCCAAACTGGTTTTTGGGCCCCAGCATCTGACCTCTTCCGCACCCAACAACAGAAGACAACCCAGACCTGACATTGACCGATCCCCGGCTCTAGCAATAGAAGGAAGTCATCTAGAAAACACCAGGTGAGCCAGTATCTCCCACAAGGGGCTTAGATGGACAGCCCCCACTATATGTTTGCTATAACAAAACACCATAGATTGAAGGAAGCCTGCAGCCTGCACATCTCTCAAACTCCAGACTCAATTGTATACTTAATATTTACAAATGGTTGACAAATAGACATCTAGAATTCAACATGTCTAGACATGAATTGATTGTTTCCACAGCTAAACCTGTTCCTTCAACATCCTTCCTTTTCTCCATTGAGAGCAACTCCATCTTTCCAATTACTCAAGCCCAAAACTTCAGGATTATTTCTTGATTTGTCTCTCTCATATCCCACATCCAGTATTTCAGGAAATACTGTTGACTCTACCTTCAAAATACCAGGGGTGCCAAAAATGTGTATACACATGACGTATGTTTATCTTTTGTTATCGGTATATATTATTACAAATTTAATAGTTTTTTCCTTTCTTAAAAGGTGTATACATTTTTTGGTACCCTCTGTATATACAGAATCTCACTATTTTTCATTACCTCCACTTCTACTACCCTGGTCCAAGCCACCATCATCTTCTTCCTGGATTACTAACTACAGTAACCTATCAATGGTCTACCACTTTCCCCCTATTCTTCAATTTAAGCTAAATATTAGCACCAGAATGGTCCTTCAAAGATCTAAGTCTGATCATATCACTCTTCTACTTAGAACCCTCCAGTGGTTCACTAGTTACTCAAGAGTAAAACCCAGAGTCCTCACAAAGGTTTATGAGGCCTTAAGTAATCTTGTGTCTCATCACTTCTGGGATCTCATTCCTTCCTGCACACCCCCCTCAGTCACTCCCCTCCAGCCACACGGACGTTCTACCATTCTTCAGACATGCCTGCCTTCACATTGGCTGTTCTGCTCTCCTCCCATGCATCTGCATTGCTAGCTTCCTTCACTCCTTCAAATCTGCTCAAATGTCACCTCAGTGAGGCCTTCTCTGATTGTCCTTTCTAATAATGCGATCAGCCCCCACCCTGGCACTCCTCACCTCCCTTTCCATTCTCTATTTTTCCATAGCATTTATCACTTTTTAATACACTCTATCCTTTATTATTCATTACCTGCTTCTCCCCACTAGAATGTAAGCTCCTTGAGGGCAGGGATCATCTGTTTTGTTCACCATTGCAGTCCAAGTGTCTAAAACAATGCCTCTTTCATAATTGGTGCTTAATCAGCTCTTACCAAATGAATGAAATAATGGCCTGTATTCCTGAGAATAAGGCTCTGTGGCATATTTGTGCAAGAAGAATTAGGCCTTATGCAAGAGTAATATTATTAATAGTTATTGGTTATTATTGCAATACTATTGGGTCAAGAACCTTGCTGAGCAAGGATTGTCTACTCCCAGTTAGAGAGATAAAAAGTCCTCTTCATAGATAGGCAATATTTTAGCTACTACCTAGGTAATATTCAGCTTTCTAGTCAATGAAATACTTTGTAGAACAAATTTGTGCTTCAATTGGATTCTGTAGCCACAGCACCTAGCTAGGTGCATAATAGGTATTCGATAATTGTTGGCTGAATTGAGTGGTGGGCTGAATGAATGAACAGAAAGGTCTCCTGATTTATGTTCTCGTGTACATTCTCCTCCAGCCATACAGGATTACCTGCCTGTCTTCATGTATTATTTATCTTTACACCCTTAACTCCTAGCATTTTGCCTGGCACATAGTAAGTACCCACAATACAGTGAATAGGTGGGTAAATAAATAATGAGGCACTGACGTGACTAGAAATGTTCATTACATTCAGTCAAATTATTGCTTTGTCAACATCACTTGACCATCTAGTGTAGACATAAGTTAAACCCATCGACACTATTGAAGGATTTATGCACCATCCTTCATGGATATTGGTCTGTATGTTTTCACCATGTATGAAGAGAGAGAAGACAACTTTTCTGGATTTAACTTGGTTATAGTCTCAGCGGTATCACTCTTTTAAAATAAATTATTCCAAAATTCCAGCTTTTCCATTCATCCGTTGTCATTGGTGCAGCTCTATTACTTCCTCAGAAGGGTGGCCAGCCTATAAAAAATAACAACATACAACACTTTCATGAAAGAGCCTTCCAACATTAACACGCAATGTATAAGCATTGACAGAACAAGGAGATTAATTCACCTCTTAGAGCTCTGTTGTTGGGAGTTGGCTAATCTGCAATGGTGTTAAAGTATTCAGTTATACAATGAATCTATAAAGAGCTGACATATGATATTAGATTCATTTTTATATTTATCTTAGCATTTTAACATTGTTAAAGGAAAAATAAAAACATTCTTCACGAAAAACATTGTGTTAATTTAGGTTTATCATTCATGTAACAGCAGCATTAAACGTACAGAAGATGTGTGATGGCTCAAAGATGATTTGTCTTCTGGCTTCAGGATGGCATCAGGCCTGTGTATTCACAGAGAAAAGGCTGTTGGCATTCTTAATTCAAATAAGATGCACTGAATAAGGACACCTTTTGCATCAATTAGGATTAGGTTTGGCTGTGAGTAACAAATATGTGAAAATTAGTGCCTTAAACAAAATGTAGATGTATTTCAGCCTGGATAGAGGCAGTTCAGGGCTAGGATGAGAGCTCCATGGTGTCAGGGACCCAAGCTTCTCTTATTTTGTTGCTCAGCCATGTTTGGCTTAGGTTCCCAGGGTTCCCTGAGAAACCAAGATGGCTCCAGCCATTGCAGCAGAAAAGGGGAAGAAGGAACAAGGAGGGGGTTGCTTCTGTTTTTCTTTGAAGTACCATACCAGACTTCTGTTTGTCTTGAACTCAGTCACATGGCCATTCCAAGCTGAAAAGAGATCTTGGAAATGTAGTTTTCTTAGCTAAGTAGCAATGTATCTAGCTTAAAATAGGCATTTTTTTAATGAAGAAAGAAGAGGAGAATGGATATTGATTGGGAAGGCAAATAATCTCTCCCTTATTTAAGTGTAGACTGCTGAAGAAGAAAGCTTGCCTCATGTTGTCTTTACATGATGCTTTTTTTTAAGGATTCTTTATTGGGGAATTGGAGAAGGGGAACAGCCAAATTTTTGTCCTTCGATCTTAGTTGTGTAGGGCACAGCTAGCTCAGCTCCAAGTCCAGTTGCTATCCGGCCACCCGTCGGCAGCTCAAGGCAGCTCAGCTCAGGTGCAGCTCACTAGCCCATGTGGGAATTGAACCGGCGACCCTGTTGCTCAGAGCTCGTGCTCTTAATCAACTGAGCCACTCGGCCAGCCCTACATGATGCTTTTATTAATCTTTGTCAGAACTACAACAGGTTCTGTCAAACTCCAACAATGCCTTGGGGGTTATGCTACTGTTTCATGGACTTGTGCAGTTTGTCCCACTTCCTGGGCATAAAGATTTCTCAATAATATTCTTCATGATCAGCTGGATGGCTTATGACTGATCTGGGAGAGAACTAACTGGTTATTCTAATTTTGGTTATAAGTTTCTTAAGAGAAATTTAATCTATTTCTATTTTTTAGTTGACCCATTGGACTACACAAAACTTCTAAAACATAAAGAATCTGATAGAGATTGAGTTCATTATAGCCAGGATTTAAAAAAAAAATTCTAGCTTTCTCTTCAACTCTTCCCAGATAAACAATAGACAAGAAAGCAAGAAAGAGAAATATCACATGTTTTTATATTAAGAATTTTCCCAATGGTATAATGATAAAAAATATTTGTACTAATAATACAGGATTTTTTGGCATGATGTAGCATGACTAATATCAAATCACGGTTGTAGTGGACATTTGTTCTTTTTTTTTTATTTTTTTTTTTTTTAGCTGAGCCATCCTGCTACCTGTTGGCAGCTCAGCGGCTGCTCAGCTCGGGCTGGACTCGAACCGCTGTTGCTCAGAGCTCACACTCTTGAGCGAGCTCTTAACCAACTGAGCCACTCGGCCGGCCCTATTTGTTCTTTTTTTTAAGTTTTATTTTTTTGTGGTAAGAACATAACATGTTTTTTTGTGGTAAGAACTCACTTAAATTTTTAAATATATAGTACAGTATTACTGACTGTAGGTACAATGTTAAACAGCAAATCTCTAGAGTTTATTCATCTTGCTTAACTGATACTTTATGCCCGTTGACTAATAACCCCACATTTCCCATATTTCTCTCCCCTTAGCCTCTGGCAGCCACCATTCCACTCTTTGATTCTATGTTAGATACTTCATAGAAGTGGAACCATGCAGTATGTATCTTTATATGACTGCTTATTTCACTTAGCATAACGTTTTAAAGGTTCATTATTTGTCTTTAAGGCTGAATAATGTTCTGTATTCATAGACCAAATTTCTTTTCTCCATTCATCTGTTGATGGACATTTAGACTGTTCCCACATCTTGGCTATTTTGAATAATGCTGCGATGAACATGGGAGTACTGTTATCTCTTGAAGATCCTGATTTTAATTATTTTGGATAAATACCCAGAAGTGGGCTTTCTGGATCATACCGTAGTTCTATTTCTAATTTTTAAAGGAATCTTCATATTGTTTTCCATGGCAGCTGCCCCATTTTGCGCCCAATTTCTCCACAGCCTCATCAACACTTGTCTTTTGATTGGACATTTGTTCTTTATATCACTTTAGCAACCTGTCCCCACCTTCCTTAGGGAATTTTTCTCTGATCATTGCAGTTCACAGGTGGGTAGATAATTGAAACCAAGCCAATCATAATACTCCACCTTCCTGGCCACATTGATTGGTCCAGGGGTAAGTTGGAAGGATTAGAATTGAGGGTTAATTATAGCCATAATTCCTGTAACAAGGAGGAACTCTACTCACTTTAGAACAGAATGGAGTCAAGCGAACTGGGTGATTGATGGCAGGAATGGGAGAGAGAGAGATTGGGCAACTCAACAGCATGAGGTCTCCAGTCCAAGACACTGAGGCTCATTCTTTGAGTTTGAGAGCCAATCTGTGCTCAGGCTGGGTTGGGTTGGGTTTTTGTCACTTTAGACCAGCAGAATCCTAACCTATACAATTTTACTTCTTAGAGCATTCAGCCACAGTCTCCCTTGGATTCTAGTTTATTGGGTATACATCTCATCCCCTGTACCTTTGTGAACTCCTTGACAAACAGCGCCATGGTTGATTTGTCCTGTCTTAGACGATTCCTAACTGTTTCATACAAAGTAGGTCTTAATATGCATTGACATTTGCTGAAGAAGTTAAGTAAATATATTTTTTTCTATCTGTAGAGTCATGCTAGCTACTCTTTGTTGAATGTTGGCTACGTATAATAGTAGGTAGCTTCCAGAATGCTGTATATGTTATTTAATCTTTATGACCCATTTGGGAGGTAGGCACTATTATTACCTGTTTTACAGATGAGTGAACTAGATTTAAAGAGGTTAAAGCCACTTTCCCAAGGTCAGCTAGTAAGTGGTCAATCTGAGACTTGAGCCAGGACTTTTGACAGCAAAGCTCATGCCTTCAATCATTGCCTATCAATCAATATTAGCCATTTGCCCCTACAACTTAGATTCGACATGGCTCCGAAATGCCCACCCTCAGTGGGGTAATTTTGTTTCGTTCAAAGAAAGTTCTGATGTTTATTACTTTATACATGATCGCAATCGAATTGAATATAGGCCTCAAGGGTAAAATTGCTCTGTCTTTCCCCCAAATTGGATTGGATTGAGACAAGTGCGCTTTATGTCTCAAAAGATCCTGCTTTCTGAAGGAAGAGAACTTGTTTGAGTACCTGCTGTACTGGGGATCAGGATTGATTTGATTCCTAATATTTAGGCTTATGTTACCTTTTTAGGGGTAGAGTTCCATGTTTACTTCATACCACAATAGTAGGTCTTCATTAAATTGTATAGAGATTGTTAACTACTTATGAGAAACATGCTTATTCACACAGCCTCAGTTGAGTATGGGGCTGCTACCACAGAAGTCAAACTTCACCATCGGTGCCTGTTCAAGTTGCCTGTATTGTATGGTAGTCAGTGAATTCAAGGTGCTTCCAACGTTATGACTAATTTAAAGTAAAAGAGGGGAACTGCTCACATTCTTATGGATAATACTCATAAGTATTCACAGACACCCCTGTGCCACTGGCAATATGAGGTACCCCAAGTCTGTGTCTTCTTGTGGCTCATTTATTCTTTCAAATTATTACTGACCACCTATCATGTGTCAGGCACTATGCTAGAGGTTGGAGACTGTAATGGTGAGCAAGGCATACACAGTTTCTGTCTTCATGGAGCTTAGTGAAGGAGACAGATCATAAAGAAATAAAGAAATAAAGAAGAAAATAGCAGATGGTGATACGTGTTAAGTTGCAAATAGCATTGGGTAATCGGATTGAAAATACTGAGTTCTAGTGTGTGGAACTTGATAAGGGAAGGCTTCTCTGGAGGAGGAGAAATCTAAAATGACAAGAATGGAGCCACCCTGGAAAGGTGTAGGAGAAGTACTCAGGGCCAGTGAACAGCTCGTGCAAAGGTCCTGAGGCAGAGACAAATTCAGTGCTGTCAAGTGATGGAAAGATGATTGGTTCACTGTCATTTTTTTATAGAGTGCGGTACATTGACCTAGTCGCCCCACCATTGTTAACTGCAAGAAAGCCTTACAGTGATTCAAATCATCCCCAGAAACTTTTGCAAATGTCAGCAGTGGAAATGCCAGAGGTGGTAGGATTAGGGATTATTTTTGTTTCTTTGTATTTTCGGTGTTCTTCCATAATAATAAACATACGTTTTTGACAAACAAGACAGAAAAACCCGTGGAAGGCATAGAAATGCACTTTGATGACATTAGGAAAGGTAGATTTGAGGGTTACACTGTAATAAAATTCATTCCAAACTGAAACGTAATGTACTGGAAACCATAAATACGATTTTGGTAGAATTAGAGAAGAAACGGTTCAAGAGAGGGGTGGGGCAATATGTCAGGAAAAGGGGAATTAGAAATGAGTAAATGGCAGTATCCCGTCACCTAAACTGCAGTGACATCTCGGCCTTTCATAAGAAAGAGGGTGACAGTGTCCTTCTGGGTATAGCATGGTAGGCATACTGCCTTTGAGTCATACAGTTCATAACAATACATGATTTGGCCTTTTTTTGTTATTGTATTAATATTGATAACATTATAGAGAGCTTTGTTACTATAGGATTTCTTAATTGACTATGGTGGGGTGAGGAACTGAAAATCCCTTCCCTTCTCCTTCTATCAGAGAGTTGTTTTGGGATTTGTTTTCTTTTTTTTTTTTTAAGGAGGGTGCAGCTCACAGTGGCCCATGCTGGGATTGAACCGGCAACCTTGGTGTTATTAGCACCACGCTCTAACCAACTGAGCTAACTGGCCACCCCTCATTTTGAGATTTTAAAAAAAGGATCTATAATAAGATAAGCTGATGCCACTCCATGCTGTTGAGTTATGGAGTGATTGACAGTAGCAGCGAGCACTGCTCCAGGTCCAAAAGGTATTAAAAACACATGGAAGGAAATTACTTCACCAATTCTCTGTACCTTGACTTCATCTTCTCTAAAATGGGGATAGATTTTGTAAATTGTGAAGCCTATAAACACATGTATTAACAATTACTAGTTCATTTAACATCAATAATTATGAAATGGAAACTTAGCAGAATGAAAGAGTTCAAGGCAGTTCCTCAAATAATTAACCCCCTCCTGGGATCTTATTCATCCAGCATGAGATTCTCACTGATTATTTGGTTAATGCCAACTATATTACCCATACCCACTGTTTGTGGGATATTTGAATATAAATGAGCATTGAAAACCTTTGTGAGAACAGGGTACCAGTCCATAGGACACTCAGCGCTCTCAGATGAATTTTGGTCGCATGGATTCAATTTTTCTTGAGCACCACCAAGTGTCTGGGGAATTGCTGGTGCTGATCAACTTTTAGGGGGAGACAAAGGAAGGAGTTCCCCAGATTACTGTCATTAAAGTAAACTTTCAGTTGGAAATCAGAGTGCATGTAAATTGGATCACGTAAAAGCCTAGAGAATAGCATTTCATTAACTGTCAGTTGTGGGTTTGGATCAGACAGTGAAATTGCTCAGTTCGGGAAGGGGGTAAAAGGTTGAAATGTATGAATGGCCAAATGAGGTATCTTCATATGTGAATGGTGCTTGGTGACCATGTGAGAGTGAGCCAAGGATGGAGACAAAGATACTTGCTGCAGTTTGTCCTTGCCCAGTCTGAATTAATGGTTGAGATGTGAGTCACAAGGGAAGTAAGACTGTCCCCAAATATGGTAACGGGGCTCCCAAGGAAGGGAACGTGGAAAGCATTATGAAACAAGATATTGTTAATCTTTTCATAAAATTCATCAGAACAATTGGACAGTCCATTAAGAGTTGGCGTGTTACCAGCCACATCTAGACATCCAGAGAGAAACTACTGTTTTCAGTCACAAAGGACATTGTGTCCTAGACAACCTAAGCCAACCCTGTGTAGTAATGGTGGTGTTAGTGACTCAGAGTGTGTCCCTGCGATGCTGGCACAAGTTCTGACAAGTTGCGCTAGTCACAAGCGTTTCTGTGCATCACGTCCTCCATGTCATTAGAACCATAACAGGACACACTTAGAGGTCACTGTGTTGACTCTCCTCGTTCTATTGAAGAGGATACTGGCGAACTGGTTTACCCAAAGATGCACAACAAACCTCCTTTTTCTTACTCTGATGATCTTTTACTCTAAGGAATGGTTCACCATGACTCATGCACGTATTCCTTAAACATGGTACATGAGATACTTGAGCTCTATGTTCAATATAGACAAGGAAAATCAATATGCAAGGAAAGTCATCGCAAACACTGCGGCCATGTAATAGCACTTTTCCTAAGCTGCTATGATGGTTATATCCAAACGAATAGTAGTAGCTTTATTAAGGAGACCAGTTGACAGGGTTCATTATGTACAAATGCCCTTCTACCCAGTGGATTCTCTCCTGTTCATATTACACCACCTGAGAGGTTTGGAGTTCTAACTCTAGCGAAAGAGAAATGCCCAGGTCTCTGACCAGTCACTTCTAATCTGGGTCACATCAAAGGTTACATAATAGTGCCTACGTGGTCAGCACACTACCAGTAGGAAAGAATAATAAATGCTGTCTGAAGGGTATTTTGTTTCTTGAACACATTCTTTCTACACCAACAGCTGTGGTGGTCTGGTGGGCTCCTGGCTAAAGGCGGGGACCTACAATGATTTCTTCTTGGCAGAGAAGCTATTGCTACTTCCCCTATCTGCTCTTTTCCATTCCCAATGGGTCTCCCTTTTGGCCTTCCATGTTTGCTCCCATCCCCCACCCCCACCCCCCTACACCCCTTTAGCCTTGAAAGGTGTCTTCTTGTATACACCATCCACAGTGATGCAGCAATCTGGTCCCAGACCAGGTCCCAGACCACTGCTTTGATTCAGGAAATACTTGTCAGAACACAGGCTCAGATTATAGCCGTATGGGATGAATGAATTACGGGAGCAAGCCCTCTGTTCACTTGCCAAGTTCATGGTCCATAGGCACAGAATCCTTTCAAGCACGTGTTGACTGGAGATGTACGTTAGTTATATGTTGTAATCCATGGAGGCTCCTTTTGTTCCTTGTAACACCTCATTTGTCAAACTTTGGTAGGAAATGAGCTATTTCACATATGTGAGTGATTCAGGTAGCTGGATGCTACCCTTTAAGTACCAAAGCTTGGTTTATTTTAGCCTGTTTTATGGATATATTGTTTAAATGAATTGTATAGTCCTGTGCCTTCTACATTGAACAGAATAAACTATACCGGTCCTTTCTTTAAAGCTTAAGTTTGAATACGAGCATCAGGGACACGGAGCTCTCCTCAGGAACCATTAAAAGGTGCGGGACAACTCATTCCTGTATCAGTGGCCCCAGCCTGTCATGCTATGTGAATTCTGGCACCTGCTTTTGAGAGTTCTGTCTCCATCTTGCTTTCATTACTCAGAGCTACCCGTTGCAATAATCTCTTTCTTCCCCCTTTCCTCTGCTCTTTGGCGGCACAGTCCTGCCTGCATTCCACACACCCCACCCCAGTCCCAGCCTTTCAAGGGTGCATTGGGAAGCTACACTCGAGCACGTTAGAATCATGTGTGCAAGTGGAGGAAATGACCACATTTAATAAAGTCGCAGAGAGCACCAATAGGAGGCAAGCATGGGAACAGCAGCGCCTCAATGTTAACACTTCTCATTTGAATGCTTGGGGGCTCCTTTTGTTTGCCTCCCAATTCCAGGCTATGTTCTAGAATAGTGCTGTTCACACGATTTATTATTGCAGGGCCCCAGGATTCTGCAGAGATGCCAGAGGCGACCAAGGGGTGTGTGTGTGTGTATGTGTATGTGTATGTGTAAGGGGATGGTGGCAGTGTCAGGGTCATGGGTTGTGGCAGAGGGAGGCCAGTGATCACAGTCTGCTTCCATTTCACCCGGTCCAGTATCCCTTCACATCGTCTCATGCATCAAAGGTCAGGTTTCATTGACAGACATACACACCAACAAATAAAAGGCAAAGCAAAAGCAACAACTACACAAATGAAACAACTTCTGTTTTTTTTTTTTTTAAAGAGAACTCTGGATAAGTAATGTGGTAGCATAATTAGGTGAGTGTCTAGTTACTCTGCCCCAGAACTTGCTTTAGAGCAGTGTTGCCGTGGTTTGGGAAGACATTGAACATTTTCTAGGTGTTCAGAAACCGTCCAGTCCAAAGGGCTTAGCTTACCATTGGGGATAAATCACAGATTTCAAAATTGCAAGTACCATTTTCTGTCAATGGTACATTCTTTTTCCTAGCTGAGTTGAACAGTGGAGCATGTTTTAGGACAGGGAAGTCCACCAGAAATATAATGGAAATCACATAACAGATTTTAAAATTTTCTAGTGGTCACATTAAAAAAGTAAAACTACATAGGTTAAAAACAATGTTAATAATTTTAATATTTTATCTAACCCAGAATATCCATTTTTTTCACTTTAACATTGTACAAATATAAAATTAGACTGCTTGAGTTTTTGCATTTAAATGACTTCCAATGATATAAAATTAAAAATTCAATTCCTTATTCATACTGTTCACACACTCTGTTTCAAGAGCTCTGCCACATGTGTCAGTGACTACTGTGTTAAACAGTATGATTTGAGAACGTTTGTGTTAACATTTAAAATGTTTACCGAAGATTGGCTGCCCCTTTCATGAGACGAGCTTGAAGCAAAATCTCGTTAATTCGGGCCCCACTACTTTGGAATGTATGATAATTTTATCCAAGTTCAACTGAAATTTACAATCTGATCTCTCTGTGGAAAAAGGTTTTACTTGGCACATTCACCATATAAATCAGATCATAAGAGGCGAGGCGTGTTTAATCCACTTAAGAGTATTAAGCGTTTGGGGGGACTAGAGCATAGCATTTATGAATGCAACAATATTCTCTTATGCACAGCAGTGTCCTATATTCATTAAAGGACATCTTGCGGATTAACCTTCCCTTTGGGACACTTCAGTAGTTATCGTTACACTATTTTTGAAAGATTTATATGAGTCAGATTTCCTCTAAAATTGTCTAAAAATCTGACTTGTTAATTTCAGATAATTATTACTTAAATTACATAAAACTTCACCTGAAAGCTACGTGAATCACTCACATATGTGAAATAGCTCATTTCCTACCAGTTCGACAAATGAGGTGTTACAAGGAACAAAAGGAGCCTCCATGGATTACAACATATAACTAACGTACATCTCCAGTCAACACGTGCTTGAAAGGATCCTGCGCCTATGGACCGTGAACTTGGCAAGTGAACAGAGGGCTTGCTCCCGTAATTCATTCATCCCATATGGCTATAATCTGAGCCTGTGTTCTGACAAGTATTTCCTGAATAAAAAAAAATGTACCTGTGTCCAACTTCAGTGTAAAAATCTCAGGGAGCTTTGCTTCAAGGTGATAATATCTTTCTCACAGGGTGGCAAAGTTGAAATGAGATAAGGTTTGTAAACTGCAAAATGTTTCATGCATACTATTTATTCATTTAGTAAGTATTGCTTTATTGGCTTTTATATGCCAGGCATGGTGCTAGAAGGTAGGGATATAGCTGGCAACCATGTGGACAGACGTGGTCCCGGCCCTCATGGAGCTTACAAGCTTGTGGGGGAGAGACAGGCAAAGAAACACAGAAGTAAATTAGAGAGCGGTAAGGGATATGATAGGGGAAGCACTGGTTGCTAAGAAAACATATAGGACAGCCCCATAACCCAGACTAGTTGGAGGGGATGATCAGGGAAGCCTTCCTGGAAGAGGTGACATCTAGGTTGAAACCTGCAAGTTGATTTGGAGTTAGCCTGGTGAAGGGGTGGACTGAGTGGGAGGAGTGCTCCAGAAAGAGGAGACAGCATGTGTAAAAGTCAAGAGGTGAGAGGGGGAAAGTGAAGCAGCCCTGGAACTGAAAGCAATTCTGTGTGACTGCAGTTATGGAGTCCAAAAGAAACAGGGAACCATGATGAAGGTGGAGAGGCCAATCGAACCAGATTACAAAGAACCTAAGGTGGTTGGCATTGATTTTATCCCAAGGACAGTGAGTGGCCATTGGAAGGTTTTATGGAGGGAAGTATCATGATAGGGTTGTGTTTTGCAATGATCACTTTGGCTGCTGCGTGGAGAAGGGGCTGTGGGAGGGTGAGAATGGAAGCCATGATTTCAATGGCTGGAGACACTGGGAGCAAGGGAAGGGAGGCAGAATTTGGTAGGTATATAGGAAGCAAAACCAATAAGCCTTAGTGATGGATGGGATGTGGGGCCAGAGGGATGAGCAAGAGGGATATGGGCAACTGGGTAAATGGTGGTACCTGCCATGGACTGAAATATAGTAAACTACAGTGGAGCACTGTGGGTGTGTGTTGGGGTGGGGGCGACGAGAGCATGAGGGCAGCTGTGGTCATGCTGCCGCTGATGTCCCATGGGCAGCCTCTAAGTGAGCATGCTCTGTAGTCAGTTGGATTTGTGTCTAAGCAGAGTTTGCTGAGATACACTGTCCTTTGACATTTCAGTGGGAATGATTCAGCCCCATCCCGTGTGCAGTGGGAGCTCTTCCTGCTTCCTGAAGTCTGTCTCCAGAGTCTTGAGGGGGTGATGAGTACTTTTCCTCATCGCCTGTAGACCTCAGTTCTGGGCTCTGCTGAATTCATTCACCTGGTGGATCATCTCCCTGTCCTGGTTCTGTGCCACCTTTTCCCAGCTGTTAACCTCAGCTTCTTTTCCTTGATGTTAACGAGACCCAAACCCCAAACCCTACCACCCAAGGCCATGCGTATGCAGCAGGATTGACTCATGATTTGTGGAGACGAAAGGGGCTTGGGTGGCTGCAGTGCGATACAACAGAAAGATGAATAACTGCCATCTTGTTCTTCAGAAGCCCTTGGCCAACCTGCCAACTTGGACTTCAGCCTCATCCTTAATTGCTTTGTCCTCTCTACTTTCCCTCTTCAGTGCCTCCTAGCAACAGAAACACACAAACAAAAGCAAAACCTCTCATTGTATTATGCCAAATTTGTTTGTGGTTCCTTTCTTCAAGGCCATCTTTGCATATCCAAAGATTCATAAAGTGCTCTGCTAACAGTGGTATATCTCTTCTGGATTCTTCTCCACCCTCCATGTACCCTCCCCCACCGTCACTATATTTGTATGGAGAAGGAGGGTATAAGAGTTATTTCACCCCGATAGGAATGATACCCCCAGAACAGAAATGGCAGCCACTTGTTTTTATTTTAAATATCCATTTGTTTCCCTTCATTCTATGAGTCTGGCAAGAGCGAGCTGACGGTAGAGGTTTGGGAGTTAACAGAAAGCTTCTACTTGAAGAGGTGGGAGTGGATGTGATCACCCAAAGAGAATGTGCTAAGTGAGAAAAGAAGGCGGCTTAGGAGGGGAATCCAGGATCCAACCAGCTTTTCAGCCTTAAATTTTAAGGGACCCACAGGAGAAAATGGACCCTCAAAGGGGACTGAGGATAGAGAAGCAGGAAGAAAAAGCAACACAGTGTGTTGTCATGGGAACCAAGCTGGGAGGGTATTATTTCTTGTTAGAAATGAGGGGAAATCTGGCATGACACTTGTAACCTAGTGTCTGTCAGAGTCCTGGAGTATAATCAGTGCTCAATGAACATCTGTGGAATTGAAACAGGCGACCTTGCTAATCTAACTTCTGCTCTCTTACAGTCCACACAGCCGCTGTTCCAGTTCTTTTCCATGTCATCCAAATCTCCAATGTCCTCTTCCCTTCCCCGCTCTCAGCACATGAGTTAGCTTGAGGCCCTCTGACAAGCGTTCCCTCAACTTCTTTTTAACCCCCACTTCCAGCTTCCATTTGTCTCTAAAAGTGGCCCCACCACCTCAACATTACTTTGTCTCTTCTTTCTCTGTGTCTGAGAGAAAAAAAAATGCCCCCACTCTTTTGGTCAGGCTCACTCCCCTGTCCTCCAGCTCTTCCCTTCAAGGGAGCGCTCATCTGTGATGATGAGATGCTCTAACTAGGCAACTAGCCTAGAGTAAGAAAAATTACAAGCCTCATTCTCATAAAATGCCATTTGATAAACAATAACTTGCAAAACATTGCCTTGAGCGTTGTGGTGCTGGCGAATGGAGAGAACAATGAAAGAGGCTCAAGGTGATGGACAAAATGGGAACTCCTGGTCCGTCTCATCTCTTTTCTTCCTTTCAGCTGGAAACTTCTGGAGTGAGGACTATCCTTGCAGCTCCAGTTCTTCATACCTCACTGTACTTACCACCTTGTAATCTGACTCGCTCTGTTGCCAAAACTGCCCTCCACAGGCTATGGCTTGCCAAGTCAGTGGGTTTCTCTTCAGGACTTCGCCCCTTCATCTGGCTCGTGGTATTGGACCCTGAGTCACTGGCTTCCTTCCCTTGATTCACTGGTACTTCATTCCATGGCTTCTCATCTCTTTTCTCCTCTGGCTCATGGAACCTCATTATTCTCTAATGTAGACTGCCCGTTGAGCTCCGGGCCTGCACTCTGAGCTGTCTGCTGAGCAGCTGAATTTAAACAGCAAGTTTAAAGCCCATAACTAAAAACAAATTCATACTTGATTGGATCCTGGTATCCAAAACCAGCTCTAAAGGACATTACAGTAATTCCTTGGTTTGTGAGCATAATTCGTTCTGGAAACAAACTACTCATATTGCAAGACATTGCTCGTTTACCAAGTAAAATGTATTAGAAATATTTGCTCATTTTCCGGAACACTCGCAAAGCAAGTTACCCGCAATCCAAGGTTTTACTGTATTTGTAAAACAATAAATTTGAATATAGACTAAGTATGATACTAGGGGATGACTTAATTTTTTCAGTGATAATACTGTGGATTTGTAAGGAAATGACCTTCTTAGGAGATTCCTGATGAACTATTTAGGGTAAAGCGTCATGATAGCAGCAGCTTACTTTTAAATAGTGCAGAAAAAAATAGACACGCGTACACATTAACATGCATAGAGACAGAAAGCAAAGATAACAAAATGATAACAATTGTTGAACCTAGATGGTTGCTATACAGAGGTTTTCATTGTACCATTATGCAACTTGTTTGGTATCTTTGAAAATTTTCATCATACATAATCGGGCAAAAACAAGTTCATAATCTCCCCATTGGTCCCAAAGCAGTCCCCTTTCTGATTTCCCTGTATCTGGGAATGGCAGTGTAGTGGGCACTTAGGAATTGCCTGCCCAGCACTCCTTTTCTAGGAACCACCCCTCTCTCAGCCTTCCAGATGGCTTCACAGTGAGATCCTGTGTTGAGTGGCCCAGAGTATCTGCCCAAATGTTCACCAATGAATCTATTCTCTTGGATTTTTGGATTTGGGACTCGGAGGACCACCTAACAGCTGAAGCGAGAAGATGTAAAATTTAGGAGCACTGGTTGCCAGGCTTTTGCCATGTGATGAAAGACAGTTTGCAGTGAGACAAGACTGAAGCAGATGAGCTGAGATGGCCAGAAGCAGGGACTAGAGGGAGATAGCTGAGTGAGCTCTTCTCTGTGGGTCATATTTTTATGATATGATATAATATTTTTAATTTAGGAAATACAATCTCCGTGGGTGCTGAGGTATCTGGTAAATTCAGAGCCATTCTGCTAAATGGAGGATCCTCTTATTTTTATATTTACAAAAACTCTTATTTTTATATTTAATGTTGTAAATATTGTGATCCATGTTTTTGACAGATACTGACTTTTTTACTCCACTCAGAGATGCTTGCTTCAACAAATATTTTCATAAGACACAACTTGTCAAATAAGTTGTCTGAACTTGTGATTTTAAAAAATTCCTTGCCAATTTTAAATGGTACAAAATTATAGGCCTTCTCAATTTCATTCCACTAAGTTTCAGAATGTATATTTAAACAATTAAAAAAGTAACTCCTTGAAAATGTCTTCTCACAAATAGGAATAATCCAAAACATAATTATAGAATTTCAGATAAAAAATTATACAACACATGCACTGTCATTGTTTGATTTGTTTCAGTCCCTTTCTTGCTTTTGTAGAAATATATTTTAGTGTCTTTTGCAAACTTCATTTTCTTTTCTTTTTTTTAATTAAAGTTTATTGGGGTGACAACTGTTAATAAAGTTACATAGGTTTCAAGTGTACAATTCTGTAATACATCATCTATATATCACATTGTGTGTTCACCACCCAGAGTCAGTTCTCCTTCCATCATCATATATTTGACCCTGTTTACCCTCTGCTACCATCTCACTCCCCACTTACCCTCTGGTAACCACTAAACTGTTGTCTGTGTCTATGAGTTTTTGTTTCTTTGTTTGTTTATCTTGTTCCTTTGTTGTTTTCAGTTCTATATCCTACATAGCAGTGAAATCATATGGTTCTCGACGTTTTCTGTCTGACTTATTTCGCTTAGCATAATAATCTCAAGATCCATCCATGTTGTCCCAAATGGCACTATTTGATCTTTTCTTATGGCAGAATAGTATTCCGTTGTGTATATATACCACATCTTCTTTAGCCAATCATCTATCGAAGGACACTTTGGTTGTTTCCATGTCTTGGCCACTGTAAATAAAGCTGCAATGAACATCAGAGCACATATATTTTTTACAGATAAATGTTTTCAGATTTTTGGGGTAGATACCCATGAGAGGGATTGATGGGTCCTATGGTAATTCTATTCTTAATTTTTTGAGGAAACTCCACACTGCCTTCCATATAAAAACACAAAAAACTTAATTTTCAATAAATAAAATTCACCAGAAGTTTCAAAAGGTAAAGTTTTGGGGTTTTTAAAAAGATTTTTATTGGGGAATTGGGGGGATGGGAACAGTGCTGGGGAATGGGGGAAGGGGAACAGACAAGTTGTTGTCCTTTTGTTCTTCAGTCTAGTTGTGGAGGACGTTGCTTCACTGGCCCAAGTTGGCACCATCATTGCGCTCTTCCCGGGCGAGGCAGATCAGTCACTGGCTTCTGGACGGCCGCTCACTGTGGCTGCTGGCCACTCACGCTGGCTGCTGGCTACATACAGTAGCCCATGGGAACCCACTGCCACAGGGGCTACAGCCTACGCTGTCGCCGGCGACTCACGACAGCCCAGCTCCAGGTTGAGCTGTTGTTCAGCATCTTAGCTGTGGAGGACAGTGTCACTGGCCCTCATATGTGGGATCCGAACCGGGGCCCTCTGGCATCCCAAGCCAGTTCTTAACCATCGCCCCACTCGGCCGGCCCAAGGTAAAGTTTTTATCAATTCGTTTATTGAAGACTCAGATGAGATTTTTCAATGATTTTGACCAAAATGCAATAAAAATTTTGATAACTAATTTATAAGAAAGTTCAGTGTTATAGGACACTTGGGTTGATTCAAAATGTAGTTCTTCAAAGGCTCACAAATGTCTAAAATGTAATAGATTATAGTTTTTAAAGTGATAAATCATATATCAGTAGAGCAGAGTATGTTTTGGTATTCAAATTAGCTTCTTGATGGAAATGTAGTTGACTTATATAATTGTATATGTAGAAATATTTGTACATTTTGACAAGTACAGCTTCCATTTCAACAGGGAGACACCCAACCCTTTTGGGTATACACGTGAATTATGTGTGCATCTCAAATGAATCAAAGTACACTTCTGCTCTATAGGTTTCTCCATAATTTAGTAAAAACATTTTTACAGTAACACGATGCCTCACCTGTGCTTTGTGTTTGTATTGCCACTCAAAAACAAATATTTTATCTTCAATGTTGAAGCTTTTCATTGAACTTACAATCAAACTCACAATATACAATCAGATTCACAGCAAAATCAGGTGTTTCACCAGACTTAATTTCCATAGCTTCACTTTGAATCCATGAATTGGATGGAGGAAATCCAATAATTATTGGCTGTTCTGTTTGAAGCATCTGATGACCCAGATGATACTAGCATCTTTTAAGTCTTTGGGACGTTCTTCTGCTAATGGAAGCAATACATTAACAGCTGTGGCTTTGAGGAAAAGTAAAGGAAATTTGGAATGGAAAACCAGTTAAATTAATTAAGAGCAGTCATTTGATGTAAATGAAAGTCACATTTCACAGAGCGGTGTGTAAGCCTACCATCTACAGCTGCACGTTTTCTTTGTTAGAGATTCTTTTTTAAATTACTACTAACTTTGAAGAAGATGCTGATGCTTCTTCTGGATATCGGTGTCTTTTGGTTGTCATATGGGCACTGTCATATCCCTTTAGCTCCCATGGCAGAGAGTAAATGCCAGCAAGCATTTTGTGCAAGTTTCCCATTCATTGTCGATTTGCTTGAGAAGTGGAAATTTGGTACTTAATTTCCCTTTATATGTGCACCTTAATATTTTGAGTTTCTTGCTGCCCAAAGGCGTTCTGGCAAAATAAAAAAGCATTTCAAATAATAAGCAGTTGTACATTTACACTATAAAGGAAATAATAGAGCCACTGTGCAAGAACGGTCCAACGACTTTCCATGCACTCCAAGGCCAGGCTGCTGGCTCTGTTCCCTGTTTCTGTACACCTAACATATCCCACTTCGAGCTACTTTCATGTCAAGGCCCAGGCCACAACATAACAGGCTGGTCGATCAAATGTCTGGCCAAGGAAGTCTCCACCTGAGACTGGAAGGAGGTAGCTATTGCTGTCACCTCATGTCAGAGGACACTTCATTTCAGCAGTGGTTGTGCTGCAGTATGTCCTCGAAAGAAAAGGCTGCGTGATGGGTGAGCAGAGAGGGTCATATTTTTATCTGGTCATCTTTTAGATTTGACAGTGTTAAAGTGAGCACTCCGTGCACCGCTCATGCCTTTCACACACTTCTAGAGGAAACCATGGAAGCCACAGCAGAAGCTGGATCTCTCCAAACAGAGCACTAAACACACCCTGGCTTATTTTAATGCAACCATTAATAATAATGCTTCATTTAAAAAAATCACCAGGGGCCGGCCGAGTGGCTCAGTTGTTTAAGAGCTTGCTCAAGAGTTTGAGCTCTGAGCAACAGCGGTTCGAGTCCCGGCCTGAGCTGAGCAGCCGCTGAGCTGCCAACAGGTGGCAGGATGGCTCAACTTAAAAAAAAAATCACCAGGACAAATGCTAAACTAAATGGGATCCTGGACTTATAGGAATATCACAGGACTGTTCTGAGCAACTGGAACACAGGTTTCATTCAGGAAAACCCACACCTTCACAGATAATCTGCTACTCCTTTAAACTTGCACCCTGTGCTGCCATGCTTCTATTTCCACCTTCTTCCTTCTCAAAACCCTGAGATCTTGGTGAGCATGGACAATATCTGTTTCTGTTGGAGGTCACCATGGCCTCTCACATCCAGTTCTTTCTTAGGAAACATGACTCATTGACTAGCCTTCCCTTTGGAAAAGGCAGCTTGACAAAGTAGGAAAAGCTTGGTCTTAACTCTATTGCTTTCTAGCTGTGCAACCTTCGACATTCACGGATTCCTCATCTGTGAATTGGGGTCAAGATGCCTATCTTACAAATGGGCTGGATTGCTTGTTGTCAACCTAGCATCTTTCCCCGCCCCTCTGTAAAATGTCTCTGGCTTCCAGGGTTTAAACTTGGAGCCACATTGTATAGACTCCCTTTCCAACGTGACTCTGGGTTATAACCTTCCAGTGAGAGGGACTTATGTGAGTTTTGAAGGCAAAAGAGAAGGAGAAGCTGGATCCTCTGCAGTGGCTTTCATTGGCTTTTTTTTTTAGATTTTATTGGGGATTTGGGGGAGGGAACAGCATTGGCGGATCGGGGAAGGGGAACAAACAATTTGCTGTCCTTTTGTTCTTCAGTCTAGTTGTGGAAGCTGTCGCTTCACTGGCCCATGTTGGTATTATCATTGCGCTCTTCCCAGCTGAGGCAGATCGGTTGCCGGCCATTGGATGGCGGCTCACAGCAGCTCACGCCAGCTGCCGGCCGCTCACTGCAGCCCAGCTCCAGGTCGAGCTGTTGTTCACCATATTAGCTGTACAGGACACACAGCATCAGTGGCCCACGTGGGACCCGAACCGGAGCCCTGCTGCTCAGAGCTGGTGTCCCAAGCCAGCTCTTAACCAATGAGCTACTCGGCCAGCCCTTTCATTGGCTTTTCATGTCCCCCTGAGACTCCCCCACTGAAGTGCTGTAGCAGCTGAAGTCGTTGCAGCGGCCGCCTTGAGATCTCTGCACTTTTGGATTTCTGGAAAGTGGCCTTCCTGACTTTCACTCCCTTAGCCCTTCCCGAGGTTGCAAAGCTTGTAATTCACTATATTCACCTTTTCGTTGCAAATCCAAAGCAGCTGTATTTCCCTGATAAGCTCTAACTGATACCTGGAGTGACTGTAAGGATGAAATTACATGTTATTTGTAAAGCATTCACCACAGAGCCCGACAAGCACCATGTAGATGCCCAATCAACAGCATCTGTCCTTATTGTTATTCTCATCAGTAGAATGCCTTGATGTCTTCTGTTGCTCATCCTATCTAGGGACAAAATCCTGTGCTCTACTTTATCCCTTAGAATCCTTTCTCTGCTCTGAAGTGTGGCCATTTCTGGGAAGGCTATTTTTGCTGTCCTTGGCTCCAACCCACTCCATCCCTGATCGTTGTTGGCCCGTGGTTCTCTTTCTTGATTGCTGGATCAGCCATCATAGGTCCAAGTATAGAAACTCCATAAGGGTGAGGTCTGCACGTTAATATACAGGAGGCAAGCACTGGGATAGGAGAGGGAAGCCTGGGGTCTTTTGGTGAGTGAGCAGTGATGTGCAGCTGGCCAGCCAGGGAATGGATGACTCTGCTTTGTCCTGGTGCTGAAATTCACCTGATCCTCAAATACTGTTTCAGACTGATTTCTGATGATACTGCCCTGTCATCAAGGCAGAGTGGGTGGCACTGCCCCTCCTTATTCCTATTTACATAATTTAGGACTTTTTCAAAACATTCTGATCCACTCCCACCAAAATGGAGGCTGATTTTCTCTAAACTCTGACATCCACCCTCTGTCCTTCTCCATTCCCAAAGCACCTCTTGCAACCATAACTTTGCTCACCAGCTTTTGAGGACATTAAGGGAACTGTGAGGATTAACAGAGTTGGCCTCTTGTGGTCTTCTTTTCTGTTTCTCCGATGACACAAAACAGATCTCTCTTGCAAGACCCCAGGTCTGTGCCAGTATCTATAGGATGGTGGTAGCACAGTGGAGTGGAAATAGCACTGACACAGGAAATAAGAGATCTGATCTCAGCCGAGCTATGATACCTCAGGCACTCCATTTCCCTTTTCTGAGACGTGGATTTCTTCATGTGTAATATTGGGTTATACAGGTCTGTAAAATTGGGAGTTACACAGGTCTGTGACCCCTTAGCCAAAGCTCTGGAGTCCAGATATGCATGGGAATCATTTTTTTTCAGAATTCTAGACAGGTAATATGTCTTATGTCACACCTCTGACAAGGTTAGAGACAACACCTTGTTATCAAATACAGTAAAACCTTGGATTGCGAGTAACGTGGTTTGTGAGTGTTCCACAAAAGGAGCAAACATTTCTAATATATTTTAACATGGTAAATGAGTGATGTCTTGCAACACGAGTAGTTTGTTTCCAGAACAAATTATGCTCACAAACCGAGATATTACTGTACATTAATATTTCTGCAGCAAAATGTATGAACGTTCACATTACAAGCAGCCTAAGGTCAGATAGATCAGGTTAGATTTTGGCCTTTCAGAGAAAGGAACATGTGAGCTGAGATCTGAATGACAAGTTGGAGCCTGCCCTGTGAAGATTGGGAGAAGGGCAGTCCAGGCAGAGAGTGGAGCTAGGGCAAAGATCATGAGGTGGGAATGAACTTGGCACGTGTGGATCAAAGGGAAGGCCAATGTGTCGGAAGGCAGTTAGGCAAGGAAGAAAGTGGCCTAAGGAGCTGGGGAGGGAATTAGGGCTCATATCACAAAGGTGGCCTTGATAAGAGGTTGGGATTGTATTCTCAGTATAGTAGGAAGATTTTTTTTTTAGATTTTTTTTATTGGGGAATTGGGGGGATGGGAACAGTGCTGGGGGATTGGGGAAGGGGAACAGACAAGTTGCTGTCATTTTGTTCTTCAATCTAGTTGTGGAGGACGTTGCTTCACTTG